>NC_034591.1:77643845-77672039 GCF_900095145.1 Mus pahari
AAAATACTCAATAAAATCCTCGCAAACCGAATCCAAGAACACATTAAAAGGATGATCCATCATCATCATGTAGGTTTCATCCCAGGGATGCAGGGATGGTTCAATATACAGAAATCCATCAACATAATCGACTATATAAACAAACTCAAAGACAAAAACTACATGATCATCTCGTTATATGCTGAGAAAGCATTTGACAAAAATCCAACACTCATTCATGATAAAAGTCTTGATAGATCAGGAATTCAAGGCCCACACCTAAACATAATAAAAGCAATATAGAGCAAACCAGTAGCCAACATCAAAGTAAATGGAGAGAACCTCAAAGCAATCCCACTAAAATCAGGGACTAGACAAGGCTGCCCACTCTCTCCCTACCTATTCAATATAGTACTTGAAGTCCTAGCCAGAGCAATCCGACAACAAAAGGAGATCAAGGGGATACAAATTGGTAAGGAAGAAGTCAAAATATCACTATTTGCAGGTGATATGATAGTATACACAAGTGACCCTAAAAATTTCACCAGAGAACCCCTAAACCTGATAAACAGCTTCAGTGCAGTAGCTGGATATAAAATTATCTCAAACAAATCAGTGGCCTTTCTCTACACAAAGGATAAAGAGGTTGAGAAAGAAATTAGGAAAAGAAAACCCTTCACAATAGTCACAAATAATATAAAATACTTTGGTGTGACTTTAACTAAGGAAGTCAAAGATCTTTATTATAATAACTTCAAGTCTCTGAAGAAAGCAATCAAAGAAGGTCTCAGAAGATGGAAAGATCTCCCATGCTCATGGATTGGCCGGGTTAATATAGTAAAAATTTCTATCTTGCTGAAAGCAATCTACATATTCAATGCAATCCCCATCAATTCTTCACAGAGTTAGAAAGGACAATTTTCAAATTCATCTGGAATAACAAAATACCTAGGATAGCGAAAACTATTCTCAATAATAAAGGAAACTCTGGTTGAATCACCATGCCTGACCTCAAGCTGTACTACAGAGCAATTGTGATAAAAACTGTATGGTACTGGTACAGTGACAGACAGATAGATCAATGGAATAGAATTGAAGACCCAGATATGAACCCAAACACCTACGGTCACTTGATTTTTGACAAAGGAGCTAAAACCATCCCGTGGAAAAAAAGACAGCATTTTCAACAAATGGTGTTGGCTCAACTGACGGCTATCCTGTAGAAGAATGCCAAGTCATCCATTCTTATCTATCTTTTGTACAAAGCTCAAGTCTAAGTGGATTGAGGAACTCTACATAAAACACTGAACCCTACATAAAACACTGAAACTTATAGAGGAGAAAGTGGGGAAAAGCCTCTAAGATATGGGTATAGGGGAAAAATTCCTGAACAGAACAGCAATGGCTGGTGATGTAAGATTGAGAATGAACAAATGGAACCCCATTAAATTGCAAAGCTTCTGTAAGGCAAAAGACACTGTTAATAAGAGAAAAAGGCCACCAACAGATTGGTAAAGGATCTTTACCAATCCTAAATCTGATAGGGGACTAATATCCAATATATACAAAGAACTTAAGAAGCTGGCCTCCAGAAAATCAAGTAACCACATTAAAAAATGGGGTAAAGAGCTGAACAAAGAATTCTCACCTCAGGAATGCAGAATGGCTGAGGGGCACCTGAAAAAATATTCAACATCCTTAATCATCAGGGAAGTGCAAATCAAAACAACCCTGAGATTCCATCTCACACCAGTCAGAATGGCTAAGATNAAAAATTCAGGTGACAGCAGATGCTGGCAAGGATGTGGAGAAAGAGGGACACTCCTCCATTGCTGGTGGGATTGCAAGCTGGTACAACCACTTTGGAAATCAGTCTGGTGGTTCCTCAGAGATTTAGCCATAGTACTACTGAAAGATCCAGCAATATCTCTCCTGGGCATATACCCAGAAGCTATTCCAACTTGTAATAAGGACACATGCTCCACTATGTTCATAGCAGCCTTATTTATAATAGTTAGAAGCTGGAAAGAACTCAGATGTCCCTCAACAGATGAATCGATACAGAAAATGTAGTACATGTACACAATAGAGTATGACTCAGCTATTAAAAACAATGAATTTATGAAATTCTTAGACATATGGATGTATCTGGAGGATTCCCAATCACAAAAGAACTCACATGATATGCACTCATTAATAAGTGGATATTATCCCAGAAACTTAGAATACTCAATATACAATTTGCAAAACACATGCAACTCAAGAAGAAGGAAGACCAAAGTGCGGATACTTCATTTTTCTTAGAATGAGGAACAAAATACCCATGGAAGGAATTACATCGACAAAGTTGGGAGCTGAGACAGAAGGAAGGACCATCCAGAGACTGCCCCTCCAGGGGATCCATCCCATAAACAACCACCAAACCGAGACACTATTGCATATGCCAGCAAGATTTTGCTGACAGAACCCTGATACAGCTATATCTCTTGTGAGGCTATGCTAGTGCCTGGCAAATACAGAAATGGATGCTCATAGTCATCTATTGGATGGAACACATGGCCCCCAATGGAGGAGCTAGAGAAAGTACCCAATGAGCTGAAGGGGTCTGCATCCCTATAGGAGGAACAACAATATGAACTAACCAGTACCCCCAAGAGCTTGTGTCTCTTCTTGCATATGTAGCAGAGAATGGCCTAGTAGGCCATCAATGGGAGAAGAGGCCCTTGGTCTTGAGCAGATTATATGTCCCAGTACAGTGGAATGCCAGGGCCAGGGAGCAGAAGTTGGTGGGTTGGGGAGCAGGGCGAGGCGAAAGTATAGGGGGTTTGTGGGATAGCATTTGAAATGTAAATGAAGAAAATATCTAATAAAAAAGATGAAACAAGCTCTTTTATAAACTTTTTGGGACTAATTTTGAATCATATGCTAATTATAAATAACAGTCACATGCTACATTTTATGCCATGGATTTTGACATAACCTGATATAATTCTAATGCTAATTGCTTGTAATACAGGTCCTTAGGACCATGACTTGAGTGCCTTCTGGGATTTTAGATATTCTGTCTGCACCCAGCATCTTCTTGTCAAACATCTTACATAGCACTTCCTAACATCTTCCATTATATCACTTTCTTTAAAGCATTAATTAGTCATTTATGTAATCACAGCCGAATGTGATATATGAGAGTAAGACTTTATGTCATCTGGCATCAACCTACCTTTTAATTTTCTATGGTTTTCTGTTAGACCCTTCTGTGGTTTTGCATCTGACCTTTCCTCATCTAAAATTCCTTCCTCTTCATCCATGTTGATTACATTTGCTCCACTCTCACTATCTGCCAGTGCTTGCTGAGAACCATAGTCTAGGCTGGCTCTTTCCTCTTCTTTTTGTTTAACACTGATTGTATATGTTCTTACCATTCACTCAAATCATTGTAAAATATAGTATATACATAAAATATGTATTTTATGCATTCTACCTCCTCAAATGTATACACCTTAAATTTGAGATGTTTAATCTTTTTATGTATTTGGAAGATACTAAAAATATTGACAGACTGATCACGTTGCAGTCATCAAATAACAACATTCAGACAGAAGTTATAAGACAGAAATAATTATATCCCTGTTACTCTATGGAACGAGCCTGGCCAGTTCTAGAAATAACCATCATGATGGCTCCAGAATAACCCCTGACGGTCTTTCCTATGTAGTATCCAAACAAACTATAAACAAGCATACTTATTTCAGAGGCATGTGGAGCTTTACAACAGGACCCAGATAGCAGGAATGTGATATTAGCTTAAGATGAGACAGGTATGTTCCAAGTAGGGAGCCTTTTGTCCTGACCAAAATGTCCCCTTGGGACTGCTACTCCCCAGACTATGCTTCTGATAGTAAATCCCTCAGTAAACTACACTTGCTCAATCCTGGAGTTGCCTCATTTCTTCAGTGTCCTGACACACTGGAACCAAGTTGTTCTCTCACAGTTACAGAAGTGTTTTCAGTAAGAAATAATCAAATGAAAGGTTTTGCTGTTATTCCTATATCAAATGAGTCCTCCCTGCAATATTTTCATTGTTTACAACTCATGCCTATTTCCAAAACACAATTTGGGTGATAAGTATAGAAAGTAACATGTCACTACCTTAGCAAAATAGAGATTTAAAGAGCAAAATTTGTAGAATATTCCAAGCTGAGACATTACACTGGAAACCTCAATTGAGGAATACTAATTGTAGTCAGAGATGACCTTGACATGTCATCAGGAAATGACGAAGAATATCATTTTGTCTCTGTAAAATATGAATTATCTAAACCAGGTCTTTCATATAAAAAATGTTCTTACAGAAGCCAACAACATAAATACCTGGTATGTGAGATTATTGATTTGCTAATTAAAAGCACTATGATCTCAAAACTTTAGAGAATAATCAAATCCCATATCATTAATTTATAATAAGAAACAAAGGAATCTGGCTGGGTATGATGCTATATACCTATAACCCCAGTGCATCATAGGAAGGCAGGGAACTAGAGTTAGAAGCCAGCTGGGCTACACAGAGACATTCTGTCTCAAAAGAAAAAGAAAATAAATCTGATAGATGCCAAGGGTCATTGTTGATCCTTAAAATGTAAAGTCACAGGGCGCTCACAAACTGTGCGTAGATTCTTCTCAACAGTAGTTTTGTTTTAGCTTAAATGTGTGAAGAAACACTTGAAACTCCAGAATCACATTCTGCAAAGCATGGGAGAGAGCAACTTGGGGCACAATCTAGCAGCAAACTTTGTACTTTTTTTTAATCATCTTTATAAGGCTGTATTTCAAGGGCTTATGGAAACACTTAAGAAAATGAAATACGATATTGAAGTGAAAAATAGTATTAAGAACACCATATCACCAGTTATCATGAGAACTGATTTATAAAGCAGGGGAGTATTTAGAGAAATTATACCAGTCAATTGTGGGGCAGTGAGCTGTGCACAGATAGCCTGCTCCCTGTTGGACCACAGGTCTCTAATCCCAGTGACCCCATGGTCTGTGACTTCTGCCTGCGTGGATGGCAGGTGTTCGGCCATGCCCCCTGGGCCCCTGACTCCTGTATTAGCTACAGCCTCCCACAGCTCCTCTCCCTCCATAGAGAGGTATGTGGTCATCAGTCACGTAGGAGTAACACCAAATCCTCACACATGCATAATCATAGTATACACACACACACACACACACACACACACACACACACACACACACACACACACAAACCATGTTTGCTTTGTGATTATTCTGTTGGTGAAGAAGTTCATGATATACCCCAAAGCACTGATTCTGGAAAGCTGGAAAGATGGCTTGGTGGGTAAAATGCCCTCCACACAAATATGAGGAAATGAATTTGGATCACCAGAACCCACATTAAAATCTGGGTACAGTGGTGAAATGTCTAACCCAGTTCTCCTATGGCAAGAGGGAAGGAGGCAATGCCCTGAATCTTTCAGGCCAGGTTGAAAGGGTTTTGCTGGTGACAGTGTACCTTGATGACTGGGGCCAAGGAATGTCACAAAAATCCACACCACATAACAGACCTCAGAGAAGAAAATTATTGAGGGGGAAGGGGGGAGGGGGAGGAGGGACAGCAACACAAAAGCCTGCCTCTGAAAGGGGATGAAAAACAGAAAGACTAGGCTGTGATGTTGCCAGCTTTATAGGGAATACAGAGCATGAGCATAGAGAAAACATGCAACACAGGTGGTAGTGGAAGTGTGTTACAGTAGACGTGCTGTTGGTTGCGAGCTGTTGAAGGTGGGGGCAGAACCTGCTTCTGGAATGTGGGCAGTTCTTAGTTGACTAGAACAGGTAGCTTGGAATATAAAGCCAAGCGGTGATCACAAAACCTGTCTCAAACAAGTTAGAAGGTAAGAACCAACACCCAAGGTTGTTGTATGATCTCTACACACACAGAATCGTATGTGCACATATGGTCTCTACACACAGAGAATAATATGAACATGCCTGCATTCACATGAATGAACACTAGCCCTCTTGCACACAAACATAAGAAAATGGATAAAACAAACCAGCAAAGAAAAGTTATCATTAAATAGGAGTCTGAGTTTTTTTTCATGGACAAAGCTCCTGTGATATTTTCCTGGTTGTGTCATAGTTACTGAATGAATAGTGCCCCAGCCCAACCAACTCAGCAGTAACCTCCTGTACTTCAGAGCGTGAGACACTGGGACCTTTAAAGAGTTAAATGAGGTCATAGAGGTTGGTCCACAGTCAGCCAGAGCTACTGTCCCCATAAAACGGGAAGTTACCAGGAGCTCGTAGTTCTTTATTGCTGTAATAAGATACCATGAGCAGGTGTAGAGCCATGGCCAGGAGTATAACACAGAGACACTCACCTAGCTGAGCTGTTGTGTTCAGTCCAGGATTGGACTGGGTTGCATTTTGCTGTAGTTTACTTTTTGTTTCTGTGATTAAAACACTGACCAAACCAAAACTAATTTGAGGAGGAAAGGGTTTCTTCTATCTATAGCTTACAGTATATCATGGAGTAAAGTCAGATCAGAATCTCAAGACAAGAACATGAAGGCAGGAACTGAAGCAGAGGCCATGAAAGAATGCTACTTACTGGCTTCTTCCCCATGGCTTACTCAGCTTGATTTTTTTTAATACAATCCCAGACCACCTACACAGGAGTAGCAGCACTCATAGTGGTCAGGGTCCTCTTACAACAGTAATTAATAAAAGATAATGTCCATCCAAACTTGTTTGCCCACTGACTAACTTGAAGGAGGCCATACATCAGTTTAGGGTCCCTCTTTCCAGATGACCCTAATGTGTGTCAAGGTGACAAACATTTACACATCTCAAGAACTGGGCAACGGTGTGCGGTTCCTAGGTACCAGATAGGAACTTTTAAAAACCTCAGGACGTGTATATACTTACAAACTCTTATTTAATGTCAGTTTCCCATTGGTGCAACAGAATACCTGAATCAGACTACCCATAGAGCAAAGGAAATTTTAATTTAGCTAATGTTTTTGCTAGTTTTAAATGTGATGATTTCACACATGAGTACACTATATCTGCATCATTTCCACCCTTCCTCCCCTCCAAATTCTCCTGTGTCCCTCCAATTACATCCTCTCCACTCATAACCTCTACTCCCAGAATTATTTTGTTATACACACATTCTCTCTCTCTCTCTCTCTCTCTCTCTCTCTCTCTCTCTCTCTCTCTCTCTCTTTCTCTCTCCTAGTACGCAGTGGTTGTCTGTGTTCTTCATCTTGGGGTAAGGCATTGTTAAGTTTCCTTCCATTTATATTTGCATGTTGACTGGTGTGTTGTCTCTGCAGGTCTTTTGTAGGCAGACATTACTAAGAGTTAATGGGGTAACATCCCTGTCCTGCCCAGAAGACACTCTCTTGCATCAATTAACAGCCTTTCTACTCTTTCCACAATATTTCCCAAGCCCTAGGTGTAGGGCTTGTGTTACAGAGGTCTCATTTTGGGTGGGGCACTGAGAGTCATGTATTCTGTCTTCTGAGCAGTATGGATCTCTGTAATAGCCCACATTCTCTACAAAAGGAAACTTCTTTGATGAGCTATGAGAGCTACAGCTATCTGTGGGAAGAAGATGATTATTTAGAGGGTAGTTGGGAACCACATTGCTTTAGTAATGTACAGTGGTAGTTTCTCCTCCAGAGCCTGTGACCTGTCTAGACCTACGACCACCATGTGCTGGCTAGTTTTAAAGTTCCAGTCACAGGTTCCCCATCAACTGAGTAGACTCTAAGTCTGGATTTGTTTGACTACTCAGAGTGTCATCCCATCACCCAGGGTATAGCTTCTCTCTCTCTCTCTCTCTCTCTCTCTCTCTCTCTCTCTGTGTGTGTGTGTGTGTGTGTGTGTGTGTGTGTGTGTGTGTGTGTGTAATGAGAGGTTAGGTTACATTTTTAAGATTTTAAAGTCAACATAAAAAAACAGGTTTTCCTATGTATTTTCCAATTATTTTTACTGTTATTTATACATTTACACCCTTCCCTGTTTATTGCCTTATCTAAATCTCTCCCCGACTTTCCCTTCGTCTTTCATAGCATCTATGGCCTGCCACCCTCTCCTCTCTAGAGCTCCTACTATACTTTTTCAATGATCTCTTTCTACTTTCCTGGGTTCTAATGTTACTCAAAGCTATACACTCAATCCTAAAGATTTGGATCTAGGAAACACACACAAGAACAGGCAGCATTTATCTTTCTGGGTCTAGGTTACTTCAGTCAGTACATTTTTCAGCTCTATCCATTTGCATGTAAATGTAATATTATTCTTCATCACAGCCAAATTTCACTGGATTTGTATACCACATTGTATACTCATTTATCAGTTGTTGGACACCTAGGCTGCTTCTATTTCTTAGCCATTGAGACTAGAACAGCAATGCACACAGATAAACAAGGGTCTCTGTAGTAGGATATCAAGTTATTTGGGTATATGCATAATAGTGGTACACTGGGTCATATAGTACATGTGCTTTTTTTGAGCATTCTCCACACAGCTTTTCATAGTGGCTCCACATGTTTGCATTCCTACCAATGCTGAGTGAGGGATCACTTTTCCAGTATTCTCACCAGAACTCATTACAACTTCTTTTCTTGATGTTGGCATTTCTAACAGGGGTAAGATGGAATCTCAAAGTAGTTTTGATTTGCATTTCCCGACGACTAAGCATGTTAAACATTTTAAAAGGGATTTCTTGCCGTTTTCTTTTCTTTTGTGAGCTCTTTGTTCAGACCCATTGGTGAATTTTTGATTTGCTTCTCTAATTGATGCTTGGTTTGTTTAGTTCTCTGTGTATTCTGGGCATTAGTCTCCTGCTGGACATATAGCTAGCAGCCATTCTCTCATTCTGTGCACTTCTGCACTTGATTGTTTCCTTTGCTGTATTGAAGCTTTTTGATTTTGTGAGGTCCCATTTGTCAGTTGTTTTGATTAATTCTGAAATAAGTGGAGTCCTGTTCAGAAAGCCATTTCCTCCTGCTTTATCTTGCAGGATATCCTCTGTGTTTTCTTCTAGAAGTTTAAAAGTTTCTGGTTTCATAATGTCCTCAATCCATCTGAAGCTGTTCTTCACAGGGTGACAGATACAGGTCTAATTTCATTCTTCTACATGAGAACATAGCTTTCAAGCATTGTTTGTTGAAGATGTTATTTTTTTTCCTTTTCTTCTTTATCTTTGTCACATGTCAAATGGCTGTAATTGTGCTTGCTTAAGAATGGGTCTTCTATTCTGTTCTATTAATCTGGATGCCTACTTTTGTGTCATACCGTGCTGTTTTTATTATTATACAATATAACTTGAAATCAGGCCTGGAAAATTTTCCAGAATTAGTCTAACTTTACTTTCATATCAAGGATTGTCTTATCTATCTGTGGTCTTTTGTACTTCCACATGAACTTTTGTTGGTGTTTATTTGATTTTCTTTTTTCAAAGAAAGTCATGGGGGTTTTGATTGAGATTGTGCTCAATCTGTAATTTCTTTCCTTTTGGTAGGATGATGTAATGGTTTTAATTAAATGGTTTCTTTTATAAAAGCTGTCATATCAATAGAACATTGAGTAAGACAGAAGGTGGCAGCAGGAGTGGAATGTTGCTGTGACAGGCCTGACCATGCTGCTTGTTGGAGGAATGTGAAATTTGAGGATTTGGATTAGGAAAACAGTTGGATACTTCTCGTGAAGTTTAATGGGATATGCTTTGGGAGCTTGGAAAACAGTGGTGCTAAGAGCAATGTAGATTATGACAATTAGGCTCAAGAAGTTTCACATGAATAAAATATTAGTAAGTGACCTAAAGACCTTTCTCACATGATGTTTGGTGAAGAATGTGACTTTCTGCCCTTGTCAACAACAACAACAACAATTCTGCCTGAGGTTAAATTGAAGAGTTTTTTATTAATATGTTACTGGGATATTTCAAGACAGCCTAATACTGACTGTGCCATATGTTTATTAGAGACCACTCATGCAGATCTCTAACAAAACTTAACAAGGGAAGATACAAAATGTACAGTTTGAGGAAAAAATTAGCACTGGGAAGTGCAGTGGAGCTAAGTCCAATGCTCAAGAGATAAAAGGTTTAAAGAAAAGTTGGATGTTAAATGGAAAAAAGGTCAAGACCCCACCCAGCTATGCTTCCAACTTGTAAAAAGGCATTGCAGGGATGGAAATGGAGAAGAGCTTGAGGAAAAGAAGGTCCAGTGGCAGGCCCAAAGTGGGATCCGGCTCAAGGGGAGGCCCCAAGGACTGACACTATTACTGAAGCTACGGAGCACTCACAGAAGGGGACCTAGCATGACTGCCTTCTGAAAAACCCAACAAGAGTCAGATATTTGCACCCAACCAATGGACAGAAGCAGCTGACCCCTGTTGTTGAATTAGGGAAGGCTGAAAGAAGCTGAGGAGAACGGTGGTTCTGTAGGTGGACCAGCAGTTTCAATTCATCCAGACCCCTGAGATCTCTCAAACACTGGACTACCAAACAGACAGCATACACTAGCTGATATGAGATCCCCAACACACATACAGTAGAGGACTGTTGGGTCTGTGTTCATTCAGAGATGATGCACCTAACCCTCAAGATGTTGGAGGTCCCAGGGAGTTTAGAGGTCATGTGGGGGGAGGTGGGGATATCCACATGGAGACAGGGGGTGAGGAGGAGGTATAGAATGTGGAATAGTTGGAGGGTGGATGAGGTGGGTAATAAAATATGGAATGTAAAAAATAAATTAATTAAAAATTTTAAAATGCTACAATAAGAAGCAACACTAATTACATTTCACTAAAATACTCAATTCAGCAATAAGATACAAGTGTTGTTAATATATATATATATATATATATATATATATATATATATATTCATAAAACATAGCTACCTAAATACATAAGTCAAATATTGTTATAGCTAAGATAAAAGGGAAAACAATGAAATAGGAAGCTACCTCTCATCAGAGCATACAGTACCCTCCTGAATAGATTTATTTTAGGCTACAATTCAAGTCTCAAGAAATGAAAATGATACAAGTAAAAATGAATGAATGGAAAGTATACAAATGGATGAAAATTGAGTAATATTCTCCTACAAGACCAGTGGGCAACTGAAAAAAATTTTTAGGTAAAGAAAAATATTTCTAGAAATTCATAAGAATAACAGTGGGTTACATATATTAAATATGAACCATGATGGAAGTTCATGCTAACACATCCATATACCCCAAACAAGCTAACAGTCACCTCTTCGTCCCAAACAAAACATCCAAAAAGAACATCAAGGCACAGGAAATGCCAACAATTGACACACAGGAAGCTACAAAACTAAAAGCTCCTTTACAACAAAGGACACCATCAATTATGTAAGTGGCAGCCTACACAATAGGACAAATCTCCACCATTTATTCATCTGACAGATAGCTTTTATCTAGAATATACAGATAACTACAAAAATAAAATCAATAAAACAACCAAATTAAAAATTGGGGCATGGAACTAAACAAAGAGTTCAAAAAAGAAGAAATACATATGGCTGAGACATATTTCTTTTTAATGTTCAGTACATTGAGTATCAATGAGACACAAATTAAAACTTCTTTAAGACCTCACTCAGTCAGAATGGCTAAAATAAAAAAAAACCAAGAGACAACCAATGCTGGCATGTATGTGGGGAAAGGGCATTTATTCATCATTTGTGGGGATACAAACTGCTGCAACCACTATGGAAATCAGTGGGGAGGTTCCTTTAAAAGCTACAAATTGGTCTACAATATAGGCCAGCTTTAATACACAAAGGACACTTTCCTACTATAGAAATAATTGCCCAGTCAAGTTCATTGTTGCTCTATTCAAAACAGCCAGGAAACAGAAACAGCCTAGATGTCCATTAACTGATGAATGAATTGTTGAAGTTAGGCCATGATTCTTCCTCCCAGTCCCATGCTCCCAAAAATAAGACTCAGACTCAGAATATATTTACAAAAATCTTGGCCATACAGCTAGGCTCTTCTCTGACTAGATGTAACTTAAAATATCCCATTTGTTCTAGCCTACATTCTGCCACGTGGCCAGTACCATGTGTCTGTCTCCTCACAACTTCCCTGCCTGGCTCTATCCAAGAATCCTTTCTCTCTCCCAGATATTCCACCTCTACCTCCTGCCTAAGCAATAGGCCTCAGGCTTTTTAATTGAAAGGCGATGCATCCATATAATACACAAGATATTCTCTCTAAAATGGATAATGAAAACGTGGTGTATAAATATAATGGAATAATCAACTGTAAAGAAAAGTGAAGTTAGCAGATATATGGATGGAACTAGAAGTAATTGTCTTGATTGAGGCAACCCAGGCTCACAGCCACATGCTGGGTGTTCTCGCTCTTCTGTGGGCTATTAGCATTGAATCCTTAGGGAAGCATGCTTACACTGACTAGCCACGGGAATCAGGAAAGTAGCAAGGCTGGTGTGGGGATTTTAAGAGAAGTAGGAAGGAACATGGGAAAAGGGGAATATTGGGGAGGTATAATTAACTTGGAATACAGTTTTAAAAACCAGTTTCCTAATATAGAAACATACACATATACAAAAAGGATATAAGTAGAGTTATCCTATAACAGGGAAGAACATGCTACAGATAATCAAATGAAAAGCAAGGTATCAGAAATCGTTCATCACTTCTGAAGTTGTCAGTCAGTGGGATTCCACAGACTCCCAACGTTTACAGATTACTCACATTCTTCTTGGTGCTCTCTAGAACTTGGTTGTAAGGCTCTGTTACTAAAGATACCATGTACTTGAGTCACAGAATATACAGACACCAAACCGGTACTGACCTGGAGCTTCATTTCTACTGGCTAGCATTCATAGTACTGGGAGGTATGAGGCAAGCTACCGGAGAAGACAAATAATCACCGATCAGTCTTACTCAGCTGTAAACTGTGTGAGTTACAATAATGACCAGTCTGGCAAGATAGGCCCACTTGTGCAATTTGGTACAAAGGTTAAGGGAATAACCAACCACTTTCTGATTGGACTTAAGGGCATTCTGTACGACTGAACTCATGACTAGCACTGTCACTGGAGCCAAGAACCTGGGAGCTAGATAGGTCCTAGGCACTCTGGGAGAACCTAACACTCTTGCTCTGCTAAGTCACAAAGCATCTACCCTGATTCCTAATGAGCTATCATTATACCACAGATAACTAGATCTTTTAACTTTCATTAGAGAAGCTTCTTTTGGCAGCAGATAGTGATTAACCCAGGCAACTCACCAGTGTGCAGAGACTATGTCTGAGTGCTCAGCTCTAAATGGGATAGCAATATCACACAGACTCATCCCAAGCCTCGTGGATATCTGGGAAGAAGGAAAGGAAAGATTGCCAGAGATACAGGTAGTGGATCACTACAGTGAGACAGTGTCTCTGGACATGACAGCATTGTTGCACAGAGCAGCATATTGCAACCACGCCCCCCACTGACAACAGCATCACAGTTTCTAGCTAGTCATGATCCCAGAATGTACTGGGGAACAGTCATGATGTTCTGCCCTTAGCTGAGGAGCTACCAGCAACTGATGGCTGTTGGGAGAGAGAGTTAGTTTTCTTCATGGATGCAACCTCGGAAAGGTTACCTGTGCTCCAGCATATAGCCTCGTAACCAGGTACATACTGAGAGCACTAAGTGGATCCTGTGTGTCTCATTTAAAACACACACACACACACACACACACACACACACACACACACACACACACACACACACACACAAATATGCACGTACACATGGGAGGATTAACATGCTCAACATACTTTATATGCATGTATGTAGTATACTTCACTGAAGGCTAGACCTACTGCCTGACTTCTAGTAACAGAAGTGATCTCACTCTGAGAATCAGTTGTAATTCACCCAGTATCTTGTTTCACCCTCCTTCTCCTCTTCCTCCTCCTCCTCTTCTTCTTCCCTTTCCTCTTCTATGCCCTGTCTTCTTTCTCCCTCTCTCAGTAGCTGCATTTTTGTTTTGTTTTGTTTTATTTTATTTTGGCGTCCAACAATGCATAACTGAGACCATTGCTTTAACAGTGGACAAGTAACTGAATCTTGCCAACAGCCATCTTAGCCATCTTCAAGTCTTGATATGGCTATAGCCTTGGCTGACAGTGCCACAGAAGCCTTACAAGAGACCCTAAGTCAGAAGACACAGCTAAATTCTGTCCAATTTCTTACCTACAGAAACTGTGTCACAGCATATGTTTTAATCTGTTTAAGTTGTGTGTTATGAAGCAATTGATAACTAACACAACTCTCTCAAGTTCTGCAAAGCACAGGATTTCTAGATTTCAACATAGTCACCGAAACACTCTGTTCTGTTTTCTCCACCAATGTTCGCCTAACTTCTGAAAGGTCCAAGCACCAAGCCCTGAGCACCCATACAAAAGGAGTGCCTTATCCTGGGCAAAGCCCAAAAGCCCCCAGTCTGGACCTCTGTGTCCGTGGAGCGTTTCCTCGGCTCCTCGGGCCACTTCTGCCTTGTAGTTTTGGTACAGCAAATGCCCTCTGTATCTGCTTTTACATTTTTCTAGCCTTGACCTTAGACTTCTTTCCTTCCAACAAAATTTATTTTTAACTTTCCCTAAAATAGAACAGGTCCGGCAGTTCCAAAATGACTACCCAGTTTCTGTGATCCCACTGGACCACTGTAGTGGAAGAGGCAATATCCACACGCAAGTCATCAAAGTTACTACTTTTTTCTGCCTCTGTTCTTTTTACGTGCACTGCACCCCTTCCTCAGGAGCAGACCACTCAGACCCACTCTCATGATCATAGTGATTTTCAACAGGGAGAATCCGTCTACCAAATGGACATGTCACATCCATACATCCTAGCGAGCTGTATGAAAAAAAAAATTGCATAGGACCAAACCAGATAAAATACCCTTTAATTTTTCCTATTTAACAGTTTTAAGAAGTTATGGTGACAACAAAAAAGTGACAAAGAGTCGGGCAGTGGTGGCACACGCCTTTAATCCCAGCACATGGGAGTCAGAGGCAGGTAAATTTCTGAGTTCAAGGCCAGCCTAGTTTACAGAGTGAGTTCCAAGACAGTCAGGGCTATATAGAGAAACTCTGTCTCGGAAAAAAAGAAAAAAAAATGTGACAAAGGAGAAAAGTAGCCGCATGAAGCAAGGTTACTCCTAGGAAATTTTAGGTCTGTTGCACTGGATTTTAGGGGACACAGCTTAGTCATTGTCAAACTGAAATTTATCAGTGTTTTAGAAATGAAAAAACACATCTGTCAAAGACTGTGCCATTGACAACCTTTTTTTTGATGTAACGGAGATGTTTATAATGATATAAATGCATCTTTGTAACTAAAATGGGTCATAAGTCATGATTTGGATTTTATCCCACTTTGGCCCAGGAAGTCTTACAACAATACATAAGCATAGTCTGCCACCTCGTGGTCAATGAAGAATCCTACATCGTGCAAGATTAAACCATAGAGCTGTAGTTTATGCTGAAGAGAAGGACCAACAGCATAAACACTACAGGCAAGATTGTTTTAAAATCTATGGTGATGGTATGTGTTTTGTGACAATATGTATTTTATTTGTTTATTTATTTTTATTTTATGTTCATTGGAGTTTTGGCTGTATGGATGTCTGTGTGAGGGTGCTGGATCACCTGTCACAGGAGTTACAGATGGTTGGGAGATGCCAGCACCTGCTGGGTCTCCTAAAGAGCAGCCGGTGGTGCTGTTAACCACTGAGCCATCTCTCCAAACCTCAACATACGAATTTTAAAGAAGAAAATTCAAAGTCTTTTTTTAAGCCTTGATACAGATCTTGATAAGCTGTTTTGTTCTTAAAATGATAAGAATTTTGTTTCATGTCATGTTGCTAAATTATCTGTGGAGTAATAAAGCATAACTAAATGCCCTCCTGTGGTTACATTACAGGAACAGCAATTACTTAGGTACGGAGTAGAGGAGTGCACTTGTATTATAGGTACAGGGCTGATACCGCTGTTTTGGAAAAGAAACTACGAAGCTCATAAAGCAAATCTAAGTGGGTCTCTTTCCCTCAAACTTGGTAGTGTCCTTCAAACTTACACAGGCACACTGGTTTAATAGAAAGGCAGTGTTACATAAGGAAAGAGGCTCTAGTTGTCTCCACAGTAATTAATCATGTAATTCTTTCAAAATGTGGGTGCCATGGCCTCCCCCAGTTTGGCAAGCTGAGATTTTTATTTGGTCAATCTGGAATCTGCCAGGACATGTGCAGTCCGAAGACAGGACTAGTGACTCAAATTTAACCCCAGTCAAAAATGACACATTTACACCACTAAAGTTCTCAGTACATTATCCAAGAATACCTGGTTACATGATAAAAAAGAGCATGCTACAGAGGGGGATAAAGGGAAACCAATCTCTAGTTCAAATGTTGGCCAAGTTTCCCCACCTGGTGTGAGTGTGCACTCTTCAGTGCCTGTAGCACTGATTGCACAAGCACATATCGTTTCATTGCATCAAGGACATCTATAGATACATTCATTTGTGCTAGAAATTATGTTAAAATTGAATTAGGGAAATGCTATCTCCAAATAGTAAGAGATTTAAAGCAATTCAATATTAATCAGCAGTTTACTGGCATGGTGACACATACCTTTAATCCCAGCACTCAGGAGGAAGAAGCAGGTGAATACCTGAGTTCAGGCCAGTGCGGTCTACAGAGAAAGTTTCAGGACCACCGGGGATACACATAGAAACTTTGTCTTGGTAAAACAAAATTCATCAGTATGGAACTACTTTAGAATGATATATAAGGAGTGGGATTGTGGAGAGGAAACATGAGCAAAGCGCTGCAATATGCGGGATCTCTGAGAAGAACTGAATGGCTAAATATGATTGGGCAGTATGCTGTATTTGTGTGGAAAGGTAAAATGTTTATAGATGCATAAAATATGTTTAAGAAGCTATCAGAAAATAAACCTCTACATGTCAAATATTATGGTGACTGATCCTGTCTTGGGATGAGGGTCAGAAGACGCTGGGGGAGGAGACTTTGCAACACACTCTGTTTTGAATAATCTGTGCTTACTAACAACTAGAAACCATATGTACAATTGTCCATTAATATTTATACCCATGGGTTATGGCCCCGTGGATACCAACATCACAGATGTTTGTGTGCCTTTAAACATTGTGTTGTATTTGCAAATAACATATATATATATATATATATATATATATATATATATATATATATATTCATATTTAACTTAAATCATTTCTAGATTACTTATGATACTTAATAGCTTATAAATGGCATGTAAATCATTATACTTTATTGTTTAGGGAACAGTGAGGAGAAAGAAGTCTACACATGTTTGGTATGGATGCAATTCTTCTACAAACACTCGCAATTCGAGACAAGATGAATCTTTGGACATATAACCTACAGAAATAGAGAATCAACTTTGTTCAAAAATTTTAAATTAGAAATATAAAATAATTTTGCATGATATAATAAAGCAATGTTGGGGAAAAGAAAATTTATTCTCAACACATTATTTTACAGGTGGATGGATGTATATTCTTGTAGAAAGAGTTTTCTTAGTCTCTGGTTTCAGTGGCACACACACAAACACATGCACACATGCATACAGAGCTAGTTTAGACATCACACTTGGACAGCTTGGACAGATGAAATGCTTAACATCTATCTGTAAGACTTCTTAGATCACATAACACCCTTTGTGCCTGACCATTTAAAGTAGTTTTTTTAATTTACAGTATACTTGCATCATTTGTCATGTCATCTTATCCCTTTTACCCCTCCCAAATTCATAGCCTCTTCTTTAACCATTATTGATAGGTATTGCTATACATAGATGTAAACAGAAATAGGCTTTTGAGTCCATTCAGTATCATCTGTATGTATGTTTCTAGGACTGGTCACTCTATTTTGAGTGGCATAGGGAGGTTCATCCTTGTAGGAGACTAATTTCCCCTCTCTTGGGATTATAAATTGCCTATAGCTCTTCATCTAGGTGTGAGATCTTGTGAGATTTCACCCACTTACACTGGGATATGAATTACTGTTGGAATTGTTTAGGTCTTGTTTAGGCATCCATGCTGTTGAGACTTCATAGATATAGCTTACCTGTCATATCTACAAGGCACAATCTTATAACAGAGTTCCCCTTTCTTTGGCTTTTACAAGTTTTCCTTCTTTTCTTCTTCAATATTTCTTGAGCCTTAATAGAGGAGTTATGCTGTAAATTTATCCATTGAACTTAAGTAGAGTTGTTTCCTATGACTCTTTAGTTGCCTTCACAAACAAGAACACAAGCCACTCTCTTCAATTTTTCAGAACAGTACCATTTTATCACCAATATACCTGCTAACTAGAAGAGAAAACATTTCCAATGAACACAAATGTGTACCCTTGTGAAAAATACGTGTGCATGCCCTCGTCCAGCCCAGTCCCTGTGTAGGAGT
This sequence comes from Mus pahari, assembly GCF_900095145.1. Lineage (NCBI taxonomy): Eukaryota > Metazoa > Chordata > Mammalia > Rodentia > Muridae > Mus > Mus pahari. Next base: position 77,662,377 of record NC_034591.1, read on the forward strand.
AGAGGTGCCTCTATATCTTCTCATCTGTATCCAGTAAGGGAACTGTCTGTCTGTCTGTCTGTCTGTCTGTCTGTCTGTCTGTCTGTCCGTCTTTCTCTTTCTTTCTCTGTCTCTCCATCTCTCTCTTCTCACTTGCTATCTCATTCTTTCATCATTCCTCTCTCTCATCATGTTATATAGCTCACAGTATCCACTCACAATGTAGCCCAAATTGACCTGGAATTCATGATCTCCCACCTCAACCTCCCAAGTATGGGATTGTGCATCTAAGTCACCATGTCTGTCTTCAACAAAGGACTTTTATGGCAGGAGACTGAATTATAACAATGGAGAGACATGGGTCTCTATACAAACTATACAAAGTAGAGAATTTCTCTGAAACTTCACAGTATATATTTACATTCAATTACATTCAACTCCATAATGAGTTTCTAATTTAGAACAAAGTCAATAAAGATTTATAACACTTTCCCCAGAATATTTCATTCCCAAGTTTTTCAATGTTTATTGACATTTACCACACAGTTTAGAGTTTCTCACCACAGCATTCCAGATTTAAAAATATTCATGTGAGATTTGAGAGCACTGTCTCAATAATTCCAGTTTAAGCTTTAATTAAACCCAGGCATCCGAACCCCATGTGTTACATAGTTATCAATAACTAGAGATGAACTGGTAATGTGGCTTAGTGGTAAAGCAGTTACCTAGAATTCTAGCAGAATAACAGTATAATATTATCAGCTAAGATAGAATGCAATGTATTACATTAGCTCTCAAATATTCTACATGTTGTATTCCATCACTCTAAAAATAATGAGTCTGACATAGTGTAGCATTTGGTAGCAATAGTGGATGCACCAGTAATAGTTGAAGCATCCAGTCAGGTCCTGGATGACCTCAGCTAAGAGATATCCAAAGAAGGATTATATTAAAAGCTATTATTAATTAGAGCTTAACTAAGCAAGAGAACTCATTATAAGTATTAGATAACAGATTCTCTTATTTTAGCACTGAAAACTATGAAGTACTTTACAATAGAGAACTCAGAAACATGGTAGATTCATTTGGGGAGATACTTCAGTTGCTTAAGAGATTGTCTTGAAACTACATAGCAAGAGGTTGAGTATGCACATTGAAAGCACACATCTATAATCTTGACAATAGGGAGGGAGAGATGGGTGGGTATCGGGGCCTTGCTGAGCTAAGATCAGTGATAAATCCTTTTTCAAAAAAAAAAAAAAAAGTGGACAGCACCTGACGGACTGATAGATGAAATTCAAGGTTGTTCTCTAACTTCAAATTGCAACCGAACATACATGCACATGTTTGCAATGCACACACACACACAGACACACACACACACAGACACACACAGACACACAGACACACAGACACACAGACATACACACACACACACATGCTTGTGTGCTCCATGGATCTATGGTTAGTTAGCTAACAAAATATTAAGCAAAAATTTTCTATTCTTCCTGTGCTGAGGTTCCTATATGACAGGCCAGTGTTCCACCACTGGGCAATGCCTTGTCCAAGTAACATTGTTTGTTTTTGTGTGTTTGTTTTTAAACAGGGTCTCAGTCTGTAGCCTTCCCTAGAATTTTGGAGTTGGACCAGACTGTTCACAAATTTGTTGGTAGCACCCTGACTCAGCCTCTCAACTTATAAAATCACAAGTATACACTACATTCTCAAGTTAGTAATGTCCGTTTAATGGGGGAAAATTCACAAAAATTTGTCATTTTAATGAAAATGCTTTAGAGAATGTTGTAAACATACAATGTGAATTAACTCACCGAAACCATCCTGCCTACATGCAAGGTGTTACAAAGCAAACAGAATCAACTCAAGTGCAACTACTGAGCTTCCTGTGGGCTGACTCAAATAGCCTGGGACAGGCAGGATGCATACCCTGCCTCACTTTTTCAAATATGTTTTTTTAGCCAGTCTCCTGCGTTATTTTACTTAAAAGAGCATGAGGAAACAAATCCGCCAGTCACATTGAGGACATGATGTCGCATGGTCAAACAGAAACACCCGAGGAACAGCAGCAGCTTCCACTTACTGTTCCAATGACTGGAATAAAAATCAACAACCCCCCCCCCACACACACACACACACACATACACATTGCTCAGTGCTGTGATTGGTTTATATTAGTCTGGTGGCTAAAATCGGTGAGAGATAATGAGAACCCTAAAGCTCTAAGTGAATTTAAGAGAGGGAATGACACATGTCATTATACAAAATATGTCTCTATGGCAACCAAGTGTGGAACAACAGGAAAGGTAAACATGGCAGGACATCTCAAACCCCATTAGATCTCCAAAAAGTGACAGGTCACCTGCAGCTACCTTTGACTTGAAGTGTCAGGAGAATAAAGAAGAACCAACTCCACTGAGGAAAAAGCAGCCAGCGGGAAATGGACACTGTGTTCCTCCTATCTGGTGATCTGCAACTACTGTGATGACTCACAGCACAGCACAAAGGCAGCTTCGTGCTCTCTGAGACACAAACAGCACGTCCGTCCAGGAAACAGCAACATCTTCTGCTTTCACTAAAACTTGGCGGAGCGCTTACAGCCTTGCATTTCCTGTTTCCTCCTTCTTTCAATCAGCTGAGAAAATGAATCTGTTCCTGCAACCCTCGATGACTCACCATGATGCTTTCAGTTTGGGAGCTTATCCTGAGATTCATCCCGGGCCAGTGTTTGCCTAGCCAAACCGTGAAGGGAGGGAGCATGGCTAAGCTCTCTCCAGCATCCTGGAATGGCAGTGGGTGGGGCTGGACCCCAAGGCTGGTATTTTTGTTTTTCCTCTTTTCTTTGAAATGCTAGAAAGGAAAGCCCCTCTTAGCTACTCCTCCGACTGTTTGTACGTGCAGGTAGCCAGGCCCCAGGGTTGTGACCACTCAGTTCTGGAGTTAATCACTGACAACTGGATGAAGTCATTCTTCAAGAATTTTACCCCAGTTGAGATGGAATCTTGCATTTTTATCTTTGGAATCATAATTATCTCTACCTTTCTTTTCTATTTTCAGCCTACTTGTTTAAGATAAAAGGGACCATTAAGTGGGTAGCAAGAGATGTATGATATTATTTATGCAAGTTAAATCACTGGACAACCAAAGACTTGAATAAAGACAAAACCAGTAATAACGAAAGAAAACAAACAAAACCTATTTGTCTTGCTAACCTAAAGTCAATGCACTCATACTACTCATGATGAAACCTGACCCAAGAAAAGGTTCTAAGAGGGAAGTCTCTGCTCCATACATATTGAGGGCCACAGGAAGAAAGGCGCCCATTTGCTTAGAAAACTGAATGAGAAAACTCTCTTAAGTAGCATAGTCCACATTCTTTAGGGATATGTGAAACTACTCTCAGCCTGGAGACAGACAACCTTTGGTTTCTTTTAAAACACCTGCTCCTCCCATCCTTCTCCCAGCCCCCTGGAACCCTAAGAGACAGGCCCACTGCTGTTTTATCATAAAAGTTGAATGGTGGTTAAATTCCTTCTCTCTATCCCTTTCTAGAAGCCATCTGGGAGGAAGCCACTATGATTTTAGCCACTCCAAAAGCTACCCATGGACTCTCCTTCGGGTTGAGGTCTAGCACTTATTTAAAACAGTAAAAAAAGTAACCACATTTAATCTGAGATTTTTGGATCCCTACAATCATGCCCTAGTGGAAGAGTAGACTCATTTTTATCATGGAATTGAGCTTACCATAAGCAGAAAGTAGATGGCAGATGGTTGGTTGTGTTACCATCATAGTGACTTCAATCAAGATGGAGGCCACCATGTCACTTTGATGGTATCTTGACTAGTCTTGCTGTCTAAATTAAAATAAGACATGGACTGACTGGTGAAGAGAACAGACATGAGACTGGGAAGACCGTACGGCATAGGAATCTCCCCTTTCTATTTTACCTGGAGCAATACGGACCTTTCCTGTCCCCTGTCTTGCTGAGCACTCTCAAAGCTTATGATAGGCTTTGAGTCAGGTAGTTTCTTATGAGCCATCACTTGTTAAGCTTCTTTGTGAGATGTGTAGGAGCCCCACTCCGCTTTGCATCTACTTTACTACTTCCCTTTAGTCAACTTTACCATAAATAGTAGGTTGCAAAGCTTTGTGAGAAGGGCAAGAGTTCTCTCTCTCTCAAGCATTAGGCTCACTTTACTTTGATGTGTCCTATATAGAAAAGGTTAAAAGGAATGTATGGAATGGAGGCATCCATCCAAAACAGGCAAATCACAAGCAAAAATATTATAGATAGGACCACATGTGCTTATAGCTCCTGACATCTACCAGAGCTGCCTCTCTAGACAAAGGGCTGAGAGACCAGGATATTGCACAGTATTTTAAAGTACCAGATTGATATAACTGACCTTATGGGTGTTGTATAAACATACTTGGCAGCCTATGTTAACGTAGTCAAGGGACTTAAAGGGGAAGTATTTTGCTCCTTGCCTTTAAACTTGAATTAAGTCCCAGAACACTGAGAAGCATCTTCAAATGTCCTTTAGACCTGGTAAATAACCTGTTCTTTGTTCAGGGAGGTCATGGAGACCACATGCGAGGTGAACTCTAGCCAATGTCCATCTTACAAAGAGGGTCCACATAGATGTAAAACTTCCTCCATGCTTCCAGGAAAAGCCATGGTCAAGCACATCCTTTGACTTGTTCTCACTTAGATACAGCACTGGTAAAGAAAGTCTAGAGGAGCCAGAACTTCTCTCCAGCTTAAGTGACCTCTGAAGAAGACTCTCAACTAGCCCTGACAGCAAAAATGAAAATTATTAATTTTAGCCAATTGCATGATCTTCAACACTCAACAGGAGAGTATAAATTAAAATGATTGCTATCTTTCCAGTTCAATAGATCATATACCTCCAGACTTAAAATCCATATGTCATATTATATAGACATAATATTTTCTTCTTGATAAGGAAATGCTTCCCTTGGCTGTGCACGTCTGCTTTCAGTAAAACTTGGCTCTGCAGTAAGACCTTGTTTTTCCCTAATGTTTTATTCTTTAAGTTAATGGAGAAAAGGAATCTCTTCCTACATCTCTGCAGGACCTCAGCATATGGATTCAATGGTGTATATTACAAACAATTGATTATATTCAGTTGCTTCAAGGAGTGTTTTCCTATAGCCCTGGATGACCTCAACACACAGAGTCTACGGTCTATCTTATAAGCAACTGAGTAAATTTGCTTGCTCCAAGTTACTTTCACAATGAAAATGGCCATGACAATTTGTTTCTACATTTTATCAGAAGTATTTCTACATCTGCATCACAATGAAGACAGTTTTCCTATTTTTTGAATGTGTATTATTTTGCGGGAGTGGTTGGCATGTACCTTATAAAAACATAATGTGTAAAGTTAAATCCAATTTACTTTAAAGATGAAAAAAAGACCCAAAGCAAAACAATTTGTGGGGGTAAGGCTTTGTTTTTTAAGAATGAATATAGAAGAGCTAAACAGATGGCTCATCAGCTAAGAGTCTGAATTGTTCGTGTAAATCAGAGTTCAGTTCCCAGCGTGGCTAATTAGCTACCCATACCTCCATCTTGATTGGATTCAAACCCTCTTTTGGCCTCTGTGATCCATCAAATATCATGTGTGCATGAATGCATGTGTTCCTGTACACACAATTAAAAGTTTAGTTTTTTTTTAAAAAGAGTTAATATAGCAACTAACCAATGTGCAAATATTATTAAATAACTGATTTATTCATTATAACATCTTTAATGTAAAAACAACCCACCTAGTTTAGAGTTAAGGAAATGGAACACAGAGTTACTTAACTTTGGCAATGTCTAGTAATAGTTTCCTGGTCCCATAATGTTTGTTACTTCTCATTGTTTATATCCACATTAACTTTACAGAGTGTTTAGATGTAGTAACAACCTATGATAGAACTTCATGTGATTGAAACAATTATACACAACTTGGTTCTGCACTCATCTTTCAGACTAGGAACCTTATGATTACAATTTGATCTTGAATTTATCATCTAGAGAATCAGGCCAATTGTCAGTGACATAGTTAATTTATTCTGCAAAAATAATGGCTTTCTTTATGACCATTTAAATATTTTATATCATTCTTTATATCAACCTGTCTTGCTCATATAGCTTTCTCTTTTAATGTGTCACTTTTATAAACCATATCTCCCTACTGAAAATTCAGCTAGCATCGATTTACATTTTATATTTAGTATTGATTAATATTAAGCAGTGATACTTTTAGCCATGATAAAGTACTAGTATGGGCAGGTTATGATGATAAGGATTAAGGGGGACTCTTTAGTTGACAGTTAAAACTAATCAGCCTCATGCCAGAGCCTACCAAAGAGCTGGGATGTTAGGTTAAGTTAGTTCTTATTCCTGAACCCAATCAAGTGGTCAATCAAAACCAGCATCAAAATAGAGGAGAATGAAAATGAACCCTTATTTGTAAGAATCAACTCAAAATGAAGTAAAGACTTACAGATATGATCTAAAGCTACAAAAACTACCCCCCACACACACACAAGCACACAAATGCAGGGCTAAAATTCCCTGGCAGTGTTCTGTGCAGAGCTTTCCTAAGCACTCGTAGCAAAGCAGGCAGATGGAACTCTGTACAACAGAAAAGGTCCCCTTATAGAGGAAACGGCAAAGAAGCAACCCAGAAAGGAAGCTTGCATTCTTGGTAGGTAAAGAACCAACGTCTAACATCCTCAGCTAGGCAAGCTGCCTCATACCTGTAATAGCAGTACTTAGGAGGCTGAGCTAGGTTTGGTGTCAATCTGATGTCAGTTTTGCATTTCAGAATGAGACCCTGATTCAGAAAATGGAACAATAACAACAAAAGCAACAGCAAAAAAACAAGGAACTCAACCTAATAAGAGAACAGATATTATTGCATAAAAATGGAAAAAAGATTTGAATATGTATTCCTCAAAGGGCACACAAATGGTTAGTAGGGACATAGGGAAAATACCACCCATAACCAAAAAAAAAAAACAAAAACAAAAACAAAAAATGCCAATTAAAACCACAATGAAATATCATTCAACATTTATTATATTTATCATTATATTATCAAAAATATTAACAACCCACTGTAGTTTCAAATTTCTGCATAACCTGTTAATAATGTTTTATGAACCTAAGAAAATCATGTTAAGGGTATTTTTTTTTAAATCTGAGTACAGGACAGAAAACATTTAAATCAATATCTAAATTCTATGTGACAGCACATCTGTTATACCATGAATATGTTAAGCCTAGCAATATTATGTTGAAAAAAATCTATAAAACCATTCAAACTCACAAAACATAGGAAAAAGTTTGCACAGCAAATAAAAAGCACAAGGACACCTACCCTATACTTACAATTGTTTGAAATAAATTTTTTTGTTAATACAATTACAAATACAGTAGATGTTAAGTAAAGTTTTCCTTTTCAGTGCAGGTTCCCCAGACCCAGTGTTCCTTGCTATTTCTGAAATGGCAGAGTATGTGCATATTACTCAGAAACATTATTTCTCAACATCTGAAGTCTTCTTAGGCCTTCTTTAACATTATAAAATATAAACATAAGCTAAAATGTCATAACAAGATCAAAAGCCTGCAAATGCTTTTTCCCTTAATGCAAATGACATTTTCCCTTAATATGTTTGACTCAAGGGCAGCTGAATCCATGATGTGGAACCTGTGTCGCTCTGGATGGCAGCTGTCTACTTTGGAAAAATCCTGCTTTGGAGTTTTCTTTTGCTAGGAAGGAAACAACAACAACAACAACAGTGACTCAGTTAGCAGTTGTGGTGGCTTAGCTCACAACAGTGGGCATATGCACAGTAGTTTGCATCCTGGTGGCTTCCTGAGCAGACTGGCCACGCTGGGAATAGCAAAGGCAATCTCCTAGAAGTGGAGAGCATCTTACTACACCTTTACATCAGCTTTCTCTGGATGTTGGTTGTCTCCCTTGTCCTCCACCAATGCCTCAGTACTCTGGCTATCTTCTGGCCAACCATGGTCTTCCGATCGCTTCTGTCTTTTGCCCAATGTATAATATATGTGTATATATGAGCTGCAAGATGCTTTGGTATTACCGACCCACTGAGTACAAGACTAGAGACGACACAGAGATTCGTGGACGTGGAGAGACAGCTTCAGCCTCCTCCTGACTTTTCCTCTTTTTTTTCTGGAAAAAAAAAGGCAGGGTGCACCAACAGGTTTGCAGCTTCAGTTTCACTCTGTAGAAACTGATGAAGGCTTTCTTTCAGTAGAAGCCTGTACAGTGTTTACAATTTCTTAGAGACAGGTTTCTCTGTAGGTAACACTCTGTCACAGCTGGACTTGCCTCTGATGTGAGAATCACTGTTAATGAAAGACAGGAAACTTTTGTGTTCTGGGAAGCACTGAAGATTTCCTGTTGAATGGTGCCTCAGTGCCTAAAAAAAGCATCCTCAATGTTTGATCCAGGTTGTACAGCGCAATGCAATCACTCTTTATTAATTAGCTGAAGCATCTGTTTAGGCTGATGCTCAGTGGGAAAGTACTTCCTAGCATACAGAAAAGCTCTAGGTTTAATAGCAAGTTCAGAACACCCATGTCCAATGCAGATAACCATGATACTTCAAGGCCAAATATTCACAATGAAATTAGTGGTTTCCTTTCTCCCTTTCCCATTCTATTTTCCCTTTCTTTATCATTTCCCCCCCCCACACACACACACATCCCTACCCTCTCCTACACTCCCCTTCTCTTCTCTTCCCTTTCTTGTGTTGGGGATGGAGCCTTGTGACACATGATTGACCTGTGATCTGTCACAAATTAATATCCTCAGTCCAACATAAGATAATTTTTTATATAAATAGAAAGATTTATAAAGAGTTTAAAATAATTATTAAAGGCTTTCTTAGAGACACTGTTTGGATTGTAGTGTAAAATCTTGAATTAACACCTTCTCAGTCCTTTCAGCATTGCAGGTTATAAACAAGGTAGGAAATAAAGAGTCCTGGCACTGTGCAACTATGAACCCCATGTAACTAATTAAACCCATGTATCTTCAAGTGATGTAAGTTCAAATGTGTTTACTCAAAGCAGAAAGAACTATGTGACATGTAATCACACTAAGGAAAAGAGATCTGACTTTTTTCAATTAGTAGTATAATTAAAACTAATACCTAAAAGAATATTGGCTGAAAGCAATGAGACATAGTTTAGTTTGACAGTACTAAAAAGGACTTAAGTATTTTAAACCATCAGTCTCATCCAAGGATGAGCACTGCTTAAGAAGCACTGCTTCAGAAATAGCATAGTGCTGCTAATGGGGAGCTTTAATCCCAGCACTGAAGAGGCAGAAGTAGGAGGACTTGGGTGAGATTGAGCCCGACCTGGTCTATATTTTAAGCTCCAGGCCAGCCAAGCTTAGTAGTGAGACCATGTCTCACAAAACAAAACAAAACAAAACAAACCCTCAAAGAATATAAAATGACTGCAGTGATCCTGATGTTCCAGTTAGTTTCAGACTCAAGAGGCCACACTTCCTCTTATAACACTGATCAGATCATCTAAGCTTAGCTAGTGAAGTGTGTGTGTGTGTGTGTGTGTGTGTGTGTGTGTGTGTGTGTGAGAGAGAGAGAGAGAG
>NC_034591.1:77672060-77696260 GCF_900095145.1 Mus pahari
GAGAGAGAGAGAGAGAGAGAGAGAGAGAGAGAGAGAGAGAGAGAGAGAGAGAGCACCAACACTTACTGCGGGCAGAGAAACAATTCACCAGAAGCAAGAAGAAAAAAATCCAGTTCAATATGACTTAGTTATCCCACCTTATTCAAACTTTTAGAGTCTGACACCAGGCAGTTTATTTTAGACATATCTAAGTATGGCACAATTTTGGAAACAAGTTTCCTAGTAGCAATTATGCCAATCAAACAAGCAAAATAAAGCTTGAGATACTACATTGAAACTACTAAAGTTAGCGATAGCTTAAGGGTGAAGGATCTAGTATAGTCTCTGACCAAAATAGTGCAGAGGTCAGCAAGGCATAAAGTATGTGTGTCATCTCCCATAGTGATGGGTTGTATTGACTGAGAAGAAATGCTAAAGCTAAAGGTCAAAGAATGAAGTGTCTGGGATAAACATAATAGTCTAGGAGACTCAGGCGTGGACTGGCCTTACAGACAGCACAGATTACCAGGCTATAACTTCATCTGCTCCATCCTTCTGGGTGGAAAGCAGGTACACATCCCTTCCACTGAAGAGACAGCCTGTGTGTTTACCATTTTCAGTTAATGGAAAGAAAAGTCAGTGATGGAAGTCTATACTATTTATAACATAGTAATATTATTTATACTGTTAAAAATAACCACAGTTTAATATGAATACCATATGTCCTTTTCAATAAGTAACAAGAATTATTTGATAATCCTTAGTCATAGAAAATAGAACTCACTTAGAAGTAAATAAAAAATAATTTATTTAAAGAATATAAAAATTGTTTTATATCCTAAAATAATGATAATATCATTTCATTACCTCTTTGTAAAATTGAATATTGAAGGGGTGTCAGTTTCCTTTTAAATGTACAACTTATAATTATTTCATATGCAGAAACTAAAATAAGAAGGAAGAGTCACTGAGTGAGGAAAACCTTGTTCACATAACAATTCCATGTATCACTTGAGTTTGAAGTGTGGGCTACACTAGGTGTGTGCATCTGTGTACACATGTGCAAGTAACACATGCTTCTAAAGCCTCTGAGGACAAACATTGCCAGTCAGTCAGAGCTTATATGTCATGGGAGCAATAACTCAATATCCAAAATGTTGTAGAGAACTGAGGAAGGACTGGAGCCAGACCCAGACCTACTGAGGGTTTTGGCAGTATTCTCTTTTATCTTTGTACAAGTGATAAAACAATTATGATAGGTAAGAAATGCCCAGTCCTGCTCCACAGTGACTGTTGGTTCAGGGTCACTGGGCCTTTGCCTATCCTGTCCTGTATTTCTATGGACAGCAGTGCTAAAGTAAAGCACTTGGTGAGACCACTCCCCAAAGTGACTGTTCTGCCTCCAGCAATACTGGTCTTCCTTTGTGCTCCCATTATTTGAGCACTCCCATAATGTCCTTGTCCTAAGTAGCTAGTCACGAAGAAAACTGATCACGAGACAGTTGCTAACTCTGGCCACCTATATTCAGAGACTATATGACCCTTGCCTTGTCTGACCTTGGCATTCTTCAGCTGTGCTAATGAGTGTACTGCCCCAAGAATTCCCAGAAAAACAGCTCTGGACTGAACCTGGCCAGGTCCACTTCTGTGCTGTAAGAACACATACTAAGGGATTAAAAAATACCTTGAAAAGCAGTAATCAGTGTGAATAGAAAACAAGGGTCTTAGAGAATAATGTAAAGTGAATAAATACATTAATGAAAAAAAAAAAGAAAATCAAGACTAGGGTTGAAACAGTTTAGTGATGGAGCATTTGCTCAGCACACTGGTACCATCAGTTTGATTCTCAGCAATGATAAAAGGGGAGAGGAAATAAAACAACACACCTTCTTAGCTGGGCATTGTGGCACATGATTGTCTTCTTGAGTACTTTGGAAGCTGGGGTAGGAAGGTTATAGGTTTAAGGCAAATGGGTCACATGGCAAGCCATTTTCACAAAAGATGGAACACACACACACACACACACACACACACACACACACACACACACACACACACACGGGGGTGGGGTGGGGGAGAGAGACAGTGACAGAGACAAAGAGACAGAGAGAGACAGGGAGAGAGACACAGAGAGAGATAGGTGATATAGATAGAGAGACAGAGACAGAGAGAGAGGCAGGGAATAAAGAAAAGGATTCCAGGGCTTCACTTGTCAAATCCTAGCAAAAAAAAAAAAAAAAGCTTTGCAAAGTAAAAAAAGGCAAAGGAGCCAGAATATGTGCCTGGTTGAATGAGCTATGTAACAGAGGTGGAAGTCACATTCAGGTAAGCTTGTCCAGAGGACACAGTCTTCTCCAAGTAGGAGTTGGTGAAAATCAAAATACACACTGCAGGGATCAGTATACATAATATAAATGGAAGTAACATCCATGCTTTTATAGAACACAGTGCCTATTTCTTTGTCTGGCTGCCTGGCTTCCTGCCTGCCTGCCTGTTTGTCTGTCTAGATGACATGTAGACTCTTCATGATTCCCAGGCTTATTTGGAATTCCTAAGTAGCCAGATGAATGCATGGTACCCGAGTGTCGGTAATCAGCCACGTGGCAAAATAAATGGGATGTTTTAATATACCTAATCAGGAAAAAGACCAGCTATATGGCCAAGGTATTTGTAAATATATTTTGAGTCTGAGTCTTATTTCTGGGAGCATGGGGCTGGAAGGAAGAACAGGGTGTAACTACAACAAGCACCATTATGTCCAGCTTTCTTGGTCTCTTTAAAACAGACATTCACTCAGAAGTGGCTCTGGTTTCTGATATTAGGACCTGATAGTGAAGGGTTTTTATGAGTTCAGTAAACAGAATGAGTCTCAAAAGCTTTGAGTAGTAATTCAGTTTTAGACAATCTTACAAGTACTTTTAAAGAAGAGTGTCTTTGCACATGGCCCACGGAATCAACTGACCAGGCCTCATGAGAACATGAGAGATCAGAGAGCCTGCAGGAGTCTGACCTAGGTACTCTATACATTTTATGGCCGAGTAGCTTGGTGTTTTGTGGGACTTCTAACAGTAGGAGTGGGGGCTATTGCTTATTTTTATGCCTACTTGTAGGACCTTTTTCCCCATACTGGGTTGCCTTGTCTAGCCTTGATACGATGGGATGTGCCTGGTTTAGTTGTAGCATGTTATGCTGTATTTGGTTGATGTCCCTTAGAGGCCTACTATTTTCTGAGGGTATGAGGGGGTGGGGTGTATGAGGGATAAGTATGGAAGGGATGAGGAATGGCTAGGGGAGGGGAGAGAGGGGAAACTGTGAACAGGATGTAAAATATGAGAGAATGATAAAATTTAAAAGAAAAGAATGTCTTTGCTTTCAAAGCCATCTATGAATAGGACCAGCTAGCCACAAAAGAAAGGAAATGTCCATGCTGAAGGTTAGTAGTAATATGTAGGCTGGCATACAAGGGCCACCCTCAGGCTTCAGCCCTTGGACCCTTAAAACTATGCTCCTTTAGTGCTGGCAGTTCGAGAAGGCCCAAGACGATACTACTCAGGAGCAGCTGTTAAGTTCCCTCCATATTCATTTGTAGCTGCTAAAATCAGAGGGCCTATATTTCCTGGAGACAATCCTCTATAAGTGTGAATATTATGAGCTTAAGTACCATGAAGGATATTCAGACCATATAGCTATTCAAGTCAGAGCTTTGACTCAGAGCTTTGAACTGGAGCTAAAGATACAACGTCTAAGAAAGAATGCAGAGTAGAAATCACCCCTCATCAAATCGAAGGAATGTAAGAGAGACCCCCGAGACAGAAGGACAACCTGAGACACGTCCTTCCAGAAAGCAAAATCAAAGACAAAGGGGTTGTGTCAGTCCTCTGTGGACAACTTTAAATCAAGCTTCCATGGGAGTAACAACTGCAAATGATAACAATCTGTATATAGAAAGTCAAGTCCTTAGTGTCTGAGAAAGGGATACAGACATGAAAGGTTCTTGTTCCAGGGGAAGTACAAACCTGTCATAGTAAATTTTCTAAGTACAGTTGGTCAGTGGATGCAAGAATTCCAGTGAAAGGCTATTGGGAGAATGAGATTTTTAGCGGTCAAAAGGAAACTTCGAATGTTTCCCTTTTCTAGTACATCTGCCTGTAATCGGCTATTCCCTCACTCAGATCAAGTTTCTCATCAGAAATCACGAGGAAGTTGGCACTGCACGTTCCTGACAGGACACAGAATGAACAGCTCATCATTTACAGTGTGTTCTTGCCAAACATGTTGAGGTTGCTGACAACCAGCCTCTACATAGAACCTCCAGTCATAAGAAAGACTCCAACTAGGGGAGCAGGTTAGAATAATCCATAAATAATCAGACAAAGCCCGAATACATGTCATTATATATTTGTCCAAAACATAGAAAACTAAACTGAAAATGAATCCTAATATTAAGCATGAAATCCAGGATGAGTTATTAATTTTAACAAATGTACCATGATCTTATCATGAAAAGTAGAGATAGGGTATATATGGTAACTATATGCTTTGTGCTCGTTGTCCATCAACAATCACCACTCAAAATAGTCAAGTTTACTAACTAAAACAAAAGCAATCGATTGTCGTTCCCACTCATTTCAGCAAATTTGAAATGTTTTTAGTATTACAAGGATTATAATTGTTTTTTGTTATAGTAACGACATAATGAAAGAGCTGATGTGGTCCACATGCACCTGTCCTTTTCCTACACGCAGGCTCATATAGCTTGCCCAGATCTTTCTAAATAACTTAGACAAACTTGAACTTGAAGTTTTGACTTTCCTCCTCTATCTTCAATAATATTCTCTATCTTCATAAGGAGCATATTTGAGACAGGAAAAATGCAATAGGAATGATCATACCTTTACATATTTCATTATAAACACAAAGTATGTATAAAACACATATAGCAAGTTATACAAGTACAGACACACTGATACAGAGATGCACAGAGATTTTATGACATTGACTTTTACATTTAAGTGGACAGCATAGATTTCAATTTTTATGAAAATGACAGTTTTTCGTTAGTAAAACTTTCAAAAGAATGGGCCGCTCTTGAAAGAGACTTCCCAATAGCAGAGCTGTGTCAGGATTGCTGTTTTCATCTGATAGCACAAGCAGAAAGAAAGGGAACACATTCTTCTCAAATAGGGGGAAAAACCACTGTGGAAATATCCTCCCACAGAGGCACAGCCAGACTAGTCTCAGAGGGCTGGGAACTTTGGAACATCCTAGTATCTGAAATTATGAAGCCTTCCTCGGCCAGTGATAGGTATGCTCATAACAGAACATTAGTAGAAAGACAACTGTAAGGAAGGCTAGCCCATACCCTGCACCATCACCTCATTAGAGTCAAGCAAGGGGCACAAAGAAGACAGAGAATATACTCGGAGCCTTCTCATATTCAGCCTGCTGACTTACAGACGTCTATGCCTATGAAGTCCATAGGCATAGACTTCTGATACACTGCAATAATAATCCACACACTGAGCTGATTTAAGAAATGTGTAGAGGCACATCTTTCACACAGGAAGGGGAAGTCAGTGCAGAAAATTTTTGTATTGGATGATGTGGGAGTCTGCCATTGTCCTTATCTCTTCCTCCTCTCCCATACTGGCACACCTCTGATTCTTTTTGAGAGGGTGAGAAGCAGAGTGCTCCTTTCAGCTGCATTCTGGCAGTGTATCTTTGTTGACCAGATGGCTGACGGTATGAGTTTGGTCAGCCAATTGTAAGTGGGAGGTGTTGGGGCTAGTAGCACAATTCTTTAGAACTGTGCGATGGTCCTGTAGAGGCGTGACTGTTGTGGGTAACTGATCCCTTCCTGGTTGGATTGAAAGCCTGCTCCAGATGACGACATACCTAAAACTGTAAACCTAGCTAAAAACTCGTGGCTTGGGAGGAAATAGACATTGGTGGGAAAAACAAACAAACAAACAAACAAACAAACAAGAGAAAAGGAGCTGAGTGGTGCCAGTCATCCGTCTCTGCTCAGATTCAGTGTCTGAGCTGCTTCACGCTCCTGCTGCCGGGCCCCACTGCTGGAGTGGACTGCACACCCAAACTGTGGGCTGAAACAAACTTTAACTTCCTTAATTTTAATTCAATTCTAGAATTCCTTAAATTGCTTTTGTTAGGGCATGTTGCCACAACAACAATAAAAGTATATAATACTTGGGACTAACTCTGTACTTCATTGCATATGTAAACAAACTGATAATTTATTTCTGAAAGTAAAATGGGTATTATACCATGAATTTATCAAGCAAATTAAGACCATTTAAGCACGTGCAAAGACACTTCAGACTAAAGAAATGGTGCACTACCCTCACCTACCACAGGAATGGCTCTGGCCCCACTGACCTGTCCCCTGTACACAGAGGTCTCCTAACTGTCCCAGGAGCTTTGTGTTGGCTCTATTCCGACTGTGGATGCTACTGACTAAGAACAGCCTGATTGGCAGTCTGTGAAAGCTAGCTCTCCTCTGTAAAGGAATGAACAGGTGTGAGTGTTTTTGTGCACTCCTTAAAAACGAGAAGGGAGAAGAGAAGTTTTTAAAAACAATATAAACGAAATTGTTCTTTACTAGGAATGGTCATTAGGAACTGCCCAGATTGCTTCCTTGGAAGCTGGAAGCGGGTGAGAGCTATGGGAAGTCTACTTTTGGACAAAACTAGGCCTTGTCCAAAGTCATCCATAGGACAGCACAGATAGATCAAAGATCAAAGGATTTCCATCCAGCGGGCCAGATAGTGGAAGGGTGGGACTCTGAGAACAGCAGCACAGATAAGGCTTGGTAGGCAGAAAGGGGCCTGTAATCAACATTCCTTCTCCACAGAGGGAATGCTAGGTTTGATTTCCCTCTCTCGTGGTGCTAGAATTCTAGAGAAAAATAAACAAACAAACAACCTCTTCCCGAAACAGAAGTTAAAATACGCCAGATCAGGTTGTAGTTTGTGGGAGAAGGATTTAAAAAACAACATCCAAAAAACAATTATGAGTGAGAGAGGGGGTCTGCACTAGGACTGGACACAAGTGGAAGTCTTGAAATTCTCCTTTGACAGCAAGGAATGGTCCTTACATTCCTGCACCAGCATTAAGGTCCTCAGCGCCATCCGTCACGCTGCCTTGCCTCTGGTACCCGGCTCTGTGTCGCTGCAGCCGCAGAAGACGTCAAAGAGGCTCTGTGCACTCCTTGGGTCTTAAGAGAAAGAAGACCTCGCAATTCCTATTCCTGCCTCGTCAGCAAAGCGCGGCCACCTAGAATCACCCTGCGTCGCCCTCTGCTGGCCTCAGCCGTGAGCCACACGCTGGGTTTCCGGAGGCGGAGCATTGGCCAAGCCACGCCCTCCCCCCAGAAGCCGCGCCTCCCTCAGCGGGCTCGCCCGCGCATCCCGCCCCCTCGCCGACAACACGTTCCAGCGGGGGCGCGCGCGCGCACCTAATCCCCTGCCTTCCGGCTCGGCCGCGCCGCTCCGTTGCGCGCTGGCTCTGCGGTGGCTGGCGGGGTCCCTTCCACTGCTGGCTCTGCGTTCTGGCCGGTCAGGCGGAGGGATGCCCGCACCCTGCTTCCCGGCGTCCCGCGCGCCTGGTGACCAGTCGCCCGCTGCAAGGCTGTGGCCGTGACCCTCTGCCTCCGACTTTCACCCAGCGTCCGGCTCGGAGCTTGCTGGCCGGCGGGGAGAGGCCCTGGTAGTGTCAGGAGGTAGGCTCTCAGCTCCCGGGGGGTGCCTGCGAGCGTCATTTGTCTTATTACCTGTCAGGTTGATAGGCGGCGATGACCTCGACACAGTTGCAGGGGTAGGTATGAGTTATACCGTGGACTGATACTGAAAGGAAAACGTGTTTGATATTTTCCTATAGGTTTCAAAGGCTCGAGTACCTCTACCGCCCCAGCAGCTACTTCTGTGGTCATGGAGATCGTCTTGCACCAGGATTACTGTATGGTCTTCACCCAGCCTACCACCCCCTAGTTGCAGCCTTGGGTCCTGATTTCCACCAATGAAGTTTTTTTTTTTTTTAATCCTTTCTTGAATCATGTGATACCACTTGTCCGCTGTTTCCCTTTCAGTTGCCATTAGCAATAAGTTCTTTTTGGTTTAAAGTACTGAGTTGTTTACCAGTAGTCCACTTATACTCCGAGAGGTGAGATGGCTCACCTCTGCTCCCTGTGACTTTCCTAGGTACTCATCAGGAGTCCTTGCCTTGAAGAGAGCTTTCACTCACTTGGCTGTCTGACACAGACAACAACAGTCAAGCTGTGAGGCTTCCTGCTCAGTGTCTCTGTCTGTGCAAGCCCGAGTAAAGTGTCTAAGTGTGCAAGCCCGAGTAAAACTGTTTTCTTGAACATAGCATAAGAAAAAAAAAAAAAACCAAAACCAAAAAACAACAACAACAAAACGTGGTAATGGCAAAAGTTGCTCATCATGAGAATGTTTTAGAAATCTTGGTAAGGCAGTATTGATTCAACTTAGAGCTTCCAGTAAGGCTGCAATTTATGAAAAGAGCAAGGAGGAAAAAGAGAAATGAGGGTTAACTGGAGCTATTCCTTGTCATAGGAACAGGTTAAGTTCTAAAATGCAAAGGGAAAAACTCAAACTTTCTTTGAAAATTGTTACACCATCCAAGTCTTAGGGAAACGTTGAGGACTCTTAAGCCTTCATTTTCTGGTCTCTTTGTGTTCAAATCTATGTTGTTCGTTGTCTAAAACAATTAGACTAAAATGTTGGGGAAACGTAAACGTGTGGTCTTGACAATTAAAGACAAACTTGACATTATTAAGAAACTTGAAGAAGGCAACTCCTTCAAAAAACTTTCTGTCCTGTATGGAATTGGTGAATCCACAGTTCGTGACATTAAAAAAAACAAAGAGAGAATTATAAACTATGCCAACAGTTCAGACCCTACTAGTGGGGTGTCCAAGCGTAAATCCATGAAGTCGTCAACGTATGAGGAGCTTGACAGAGTGATGATAGAATGGTTTAATCAACAGAAAACTGATGGCATTCCAGTGTCTGGAACCATCTGTGCAAAGCAGGCTAGGTTCTTCTTCGATGCGTTGGGCATGGAAGGTGATTTTAATGCCTCTTCTGGCTGGCTTACTCGGTTTAAGCAGCGCCATGGTATTCCAAAGGCTTCTGGGAAAGGCACAAAATTAAAAGGTGATGAAACTGCTGCCAGTGAATTTTGTGGTAACTTTCAGGAATTTGTGGAAAGAGAAAATCTCCTACCAGAACAGATTTATGGTGCTGACCAAACTGGATTGTTCTGGAAATGTCTACCAACGAGGACGTTGGCTTTTGACACTGACCAAAGTACTTGCGAGTATAGGACAAGCAGAGAAAGAATCATTATTATGTGTTGTGCAAATGCCACAGGTTTACATAAGCTCAATCTCTGTGTTGTGGGGAAAGCAAAAAGACCCCGTGCATTCAAAGGAACTGACCTTTCAAACCTTCCTGTCACATACTTCAGTCAAAAAAGTGCATGGATCGAGCCATCTGTTCTCAAACAGTGGTTTGAAAAGTGCTTTGTGCCACAGGTGCAGAAGCATCTGAAATCCAAAGGGCTTCGAGAAAAAGCAGTACTACTTTTGGATTTTCCTGCAGCACATCCAGCTGAAGATCTGCTGAGCTCAGATGATGGCAGAATAATAGTGAAATATTTGCCACCAAATGTCACAAGTCTAATTCAACCCATGAGCCAAGGAGTTCTAACCACAGTCAAAAGATATTACCGAGCAGGACTTATCCAGAAGTACATGGATGAAGGAAATGATCCCAAAACATTTTGGAAGAATTTGACAGTGTTGGATGCAATTTATGAGGCATCAAGAGCCTGGAACCAGATAAGATCAAACACCATAACCAGAGCGTGGAAAAAACTTTTCCCTGGCAATGAGGAAAATCCCAGTGTGAGCATTGACGAAGGAGCCATTTTAGCAGCTAATTTAGCAACAGTTTTACAGAATACCGAAGACTGTGAACATGTTAACATCGAAAATATTGAGCAGTGGTTTGACTCTCGGAGTAGTGGCTCAAACTGTCAGGTGTTAACTGGCATTGTAGGTGCTACAGACCGGGCAAAGGTCACTGAGCAAAAACCTTCTAGGAAAACTAGGAAAGCAGAACTGAACCCAGAGAAGCATATTAGTCATAAAGCTGCACTTGAATGGACTGAAAATTTGCTGGATTATTTAGAACAACAAGATGACATGCTGCTCTCTGATAAGCTGGTATTGCGGAGGCTTCGGACCATTATACGAAGAAAACAGAGAATACAAAATAAAAGTCATCTATAATACTCCCTTCTGTTGCTATGTATTTTCATCTTTGTGACTTCTGTCTGCAGTGGAATTTATCTAAAGCCAAATAAATGTTACAGATGACTAGGATTAGATGGTGGTTTGGATTACTTAAATTACAGCTCTTTAATGTTGGCTCTGATTGAGCAACGACATGGAATTTATTTGTCAGTGTCTAAACTATATTATACTAAATAGATCATAGTATACTGGAGGCTGAGATATGTTGTATACTGAATTTCAACATGTCTAGTGATGAGCAATGCACACTGTAGGCTCTCAATAAATCTTGCTCAAATTGAACTTTCATGACTTTTTCTGAATATCAGTTTGTAAAGTAAAAAATATTGGGGATGAGTCCACATTTCCATGGGTGAGACTATTAAGAGGGTTCAGAGAAGATTGTACTTGAAGGATTTTGCTGTGACTCTGTTGAATTAGATAACAGTAGTGTAAACCCTTGGAGACAGCATTGCTTTCTGGCAAAATTTGGGTGGCAAGCTATTGAGATTGACCACTGGTGATTATAGTGAAGGAAAAGGTGAAGGTTAAACATCCCAAGAGAAAGACATGAGGTGTCAGCCTTATTCTACTTGAAAAAAGTTATTTAATTGTGAGGAAGGTAAACCAGCCTTTTTCACAAATTTTAATTTCCTAAAGAATTAGTGTTTAGAAAATTAAAAGGTAAGCTTTATTACCTGTCATCTTTATTCTTTAAAAGGGTGTCAGAGTTGTTAAAAACCTCATAAGTATTTATGTAACACTAAAGCTTGAAAAGTACACCATTGTTTTCATGGGGTGTATTTTTTGTGAAGTGCTGAGAATATAAGCATACATGCAGACTGTGGAACCAGTACATGAACAGTGAGCTGACATGCAATTGAACATGAGGAAAATATGGTACAAAGGCCTCAAGTTGGTGTGTGACCTAACCACAGCCATGTTATCTTCACACAGGAAAACAACCCATTTCTCAGAGATTGAAAGGATTAAATGTAAACTAAAGTGTTAATCCTACTTACTCAGGATCTATTGGTTAAGTATCGAGTGATCTCTATAGACAGGTAAGTTGCAATAGGAAATGGAAATGGAATTGTTCCTGGTTGTTGTTAGCACATTGTAAAAGAAATACATGTTATGCTTGTTTCTGGAAGAAAAAGCTCTGTGAATGTTGGCATATCCACTGAAGCAGTACAATGCCTTTTAAAGTACATAAGCTAGCAGGAAGCAACACATAGGGAATTTTATCCAGCTATATAGCAGGATTGGTTTGACAAACCAAAGAAATATCACAGGAGACTGTTCTGACAGTTTCTACCATTTACAGTAAGATTCCTTATGATCTGAGAGGAATTTGCAGCTCCCATATAACAATTTTTTTCTGAGACTCCTATGTTTAATATTCTGCCTTTTTATTGAGGCTGTAGATTCTAGAATACCTATCCTACAAGATTTCTTGAATCCACTCTCTGACAATTCTTATATCATTATTAACACACTTTCCTCAAACTATACAGTTTCACCTACCTGGCAATCTTGAGGAAATTGAATTCTACACAGATAAGTCCTGAAGTTGGAGCCATCCACCAAGTACTAGAAAACAGTGAGGTTTAGCACTGTTCAAGAGAGCTGTGTCATCTAGTTACCTTAATATTTTTATAGGGCTGACTATTTCCCAGATACACACTTTATATCTTGAACAATAATATCTGCTAAATCATAGGTCCTTTAGAGCTAGTTGTCATTTTTTTTAAAAATACAAGTAAAAGTGATGATAAAACCTTTTCCACTAAAATCATCTTACATACCTTACCTGTACACACTGCAAGCAAGAATAAGGTTGTTGCAGGTCAGCAGATTTAAAGTACAAATAGCTAGCTTCTCTGATCTCTCCATATGTGACCATAGTGGCTTTCTGTGTCTATAGCTCAGTTTCTTCAAGCATAAAAGGGTGGAAGGTTAAATAGGCACACTCTAGATGTTCATAAACACCACCCATTAAGCAACCCAATGACTGCTGAGAAATCTGTTTCTAGACTCTTCCTAAAAAATGAGTCATGGTCCTCATGGTGAGTGTTTATGTCTCTGAGGGAATCTGAGGACCCTGGTTGAGGCTTCCAGCTTAGATGCGTCGCTGGAAATACTGCCTGGGCTATGTACATAGTATGAAGATAATTGTGTTCTGCACACTAGTTAATTAAAAAAAAAAAAACCAAAACAACAAAACAAAACAAAAGAAAAACCTGGAGGCAGAAGCTATCCCTGTTACAGTCCAAGAAAACTGGGTTAATGAAGTTTTTTTTTCCCCAAGTGGTAGTAGGTAGATGTTAGCCAACATATACTATAAGCAGAAATATAGTCAGCTGTGGAAATGCCAAAGGGGGAGCAAAAGAGCAGGTGTAGACAGTAAGCAGCACTTGCAGCAACAGCACTGACCTCTCGAACTGATGAGTATGAATACCACTGGATCTGACTAGTTCAGCATTTGCTAAGTTTACACCTGTGACCTGTATCCCAGAGTGACTGTTGCAGACCCTTGTCACTCCTAAATATCCCACATTACAGAAGATTTCCACAAAGACTAGTGAAGCAAGGCAATTTGCTCAAGACCACAGAGTTACCAGGGGTCAGGAATGGAAGAGAAGTTGGGCGATGTGGCCTACTTAGCCGTTCTGAGTACATGGCTACCTCTGTGTTTGCCTGTGAGGGTTGAACTGATTGAATCATCTCAATGTCCAGCATGACACCTGGCTCCCTTTAGGAGCTTCTCCCTAAAAGTGTATTCTCTGAGGAACAAGGCATATACCCAGGCATAAGTCTGGGTATTGTATAAATAAACATTTACTTTGTGATCATTAACACCCTTTCTGTGAAATACTAGCCACTTTCGAAGGAAACTCAAGTGTAGCTGGCTGAGATCCGACTAAACATTCCCATCTAAGATGAGACAGTTTTCAGCCCATGGAAAAAACTTGTCCTCCATATCTGAAGGACACCTAGGCTTCATGAGTCTGTAAGATATGCACCAAGGTCATTAAACTCAGCTTTTCATTCTGGACCTAGTCATGTAGCTATACCTGGAATCCCAGCACTTATGAAGCAGAAGCAGAATCTCATTTTCAAGGCCTGCTTGGGCATCATAGCAAGACCTTGTTTCACAAAACAGAGGGTAGATATGTAACTGACTGGTAGAGTACTTGCCAAACAGACATAAAGCCTAAGGTAGTTGTATTCCTACCACAAAACAAAATCAGAAATAGCAATAAAAATAAACACTTTTAATATCTGATAACATGCCAGTGTACGTAAATGAAGGGAAAACTGTCTTCACTAGTATACCACCCGGGCAGCACAATGCCATTATAGATCCACTAGGCTTACAAAATCCTTGCAACTGCCAGGTCCATGCCTCTCATGGTACATCGTTTCTGTTTCCCTCAGATAAAGAGCAGTGGCTCTGGGTTAGAGGGTGTTTCTAGCCACTTTTCCCAGGGGGAATCTGCTCAAGGTGTGTTGGGAATACTAGAGTCTGTCCACAGGTGGTTTTTAAGAATATGCTAGAATAGTATAATTTGGAAAGCTAGAAATGAAAGTTGTTTTCTGTATAATAGAGTTTTCCTCTTTAATAGCCAATGTACAGATTTGTATGAACGTCTTTGTTAAAACTCCTTTCTGCAGTTTGATTATGATTTTCCTAGAACTCTAGACATATACCTCCGAGGATTTTTATTTTCACACTAATTCTGTAATGAAATTATCAGCCATCAGCACTGTGACTAATTAAGTTACTGGGAGATATAATAGGGTCCTTTTTTTTAAGTTATAGGAGGAAATGTGAAATTCAATCCTGTTAACCTGTGAAGTTCACCTCCACCCAACATGTGTAATTCTTAAGGGAGTCACAGTTGTTAACAAAACATGTGACATCCAGACTTGTTTTTAAGACCACCAAAAATGTTAGTTTCCTTGTACTACATTTCAGAGTTTTTGATCTTTTGAGACTTGTTTATTCACAAAACGCAATTACCCTTAGCTCCTCCAGCCTCCCAAATAGACAGGTTTTTAAAATGTATTGAAGTAATTAATATAAAAAGTCAAATAAGTCTTTAAAGATAGGAATTTTCTTCATAAATGCCTAAAGTTATATACATAGAATTGATGTTTAATTTTATGACCTTGATTATTTTCCCACCACTAGGGAATGAAACTAGGGCTTCATGCATGGGAGGCAAGTGTTCTACCCTTCCAGTCCCAAAATTGTTTTGTAATTTCCTTTTTCGGATTTAAAAATAAACATCAAAGATTTTCCTGAAAGGACCCTGATATAGCTGTCTCCTGTGAGGCTATGCCAGTGCCTGGCAAATACAGAAGTGGATGCTCACAGTCAGCTATTGGATGGAACACAGGGCCCCCAATGGAGGAGCTAGAGAAATTACCCAAGGAGCTGGAGGGTCTGCAACCCTATAGGTGGAACAACAATATGAACTAATCAGTACCCCCAGAGCTCCTGCCTCTAGCTGCATATGTAGCAGAAGATGGCCTAGTTGGCCGTCATTGGGAAGAGAGGCCCCTTGGTCTTGCAAACTTTATGTGCCCCATACAGGGGAATGCCAGGGCCAAAAAGTGGGAGTGAGTGGGTAGGGGAGCAGGGTTGGGGGAGGGTATAGGGGACTTTTGGGATAGCATTTGAAATGTAAATGAAGAAAATATCTAATAAAAAAATTAAAAAATAAACATCAAACTTGACTTCAGTAGAATTTTCAATATCTGTGACATAAACAAATATACTTAAAGTTACTTAAAGTTGTGTTACCATATTATGGGCTATTTTAATTGATAACTAGGGTAAATGGATTTATATTTTCCTTTTTGAGCCATTGACATGTCTAATATCTGGGGACTTTGCATCGTTCCAGTGTAGTAATGAGAAATTTTAGCAATAGTATATACAATACTTGAATTACTATTCTGTGAAAAATAAAGAATAATTTTTTTCCTGTAAAACTATTCACTACTAAATATCAGAGTTAGCAACTAAATTAGCACACTAATTTAAAAAAAATTTTCACTACGGGGAAAATAATATATTTCCTCACATTCGAGACACATTTTAATATTTTTGTAATTGGGATACTTCTTATAAACTTAACAGTACATTTATTTTTCTTAATGATATGTGATAATTTAAGTTCTCTGAAACATAAAAAATTGTATAAAGCTAGACATGATGGGGGAATCCTTTACTCCCAGCGCTTGAGAGTCAGTGTCAGGTCGATCTCTTTGTGATTGAGGTAGGTCAGGTCTACCTAGCAGGTTCTAGGTCAGTCAGATCTACATGGTAACCTTGATACTAAAAGTTATTAAATAATTAATCAGTTAATTAAAAGCTGCATGTCTTGTAATTTAAAACTAAAGTCAGATACAAATATTTCCAACTAGTAAATTTTATTGACAAAATGTCTTATATACAAATATGCAACAGTTAAATCTTTTTACAAAAGAATTTGATTTCAGTTGTCATATTAATTCTATTAATTCCATACATCCACATGTTTTTCTAATGTAGGAGGAAAGGGAGGTTAAATCTTGCTAAATTATTAAAAATTTGGACTTTAAAAGCATGTCATTTTATTTTCTTTGAAATAAAAAGCTAATGTATTACAGACGTGTGTGTGTGTGTGTGTGTGTGTGTGTGTGTGTGAATTAAACCTGGTAAGAAGTCTCTATATTGTTGATGAAGAGCTTGTTTCCCCTGTTTATGTGTTCCACACTACCCATATCATATGCCACAATAGGGTTTTCTTGTGTTTTCCCACACATTAGGTGTTCTGTTTTATTCCAGTAACCCTTTGTTAGAATAGGAAGCTCATCCAGGCTTCTTCCAGCTGCCTTTGTCATCCTATCTCTTGAATTCCTCTATACTCTTGTTTGAGATGACCTTGACATTTGGGAGGACTACTGGTCATGTGTTTATAGAATGTCCCCAATTATGCTATAAACTCTGAAGAGAGACTTTTGTTCTCGCCAGCACTACTCTAAACACAAAGAAGCAATGGAGGTGCTGTGATTAGTTCCTCTGTAAAATAAATGCATGCGTCAAAGAGTTCAATGGAGGTCTGCAAAGCTCTTTTCACATGTAGAATTGTAGCTTGCCCTTAAAAACCTTCATGAAATTTAAAGTCAAATGGATGAAACTAGGAGATATTATCCTGAGTGAGGTAGCCCAGTCACAAAAGAGCACACATGGTATATATTCACTGATAAGTGGATATTAGCCAAAAAGTTTGGGATACCCATGGTACAACTCACAGACCATATGAAGCCCAAGAAGAAGGAAGACCAAAGTGTGAATACTTCAGTCCTACTTAGAAGGGGGAACAAAATAATCACAGGAAGTAGAGAGAGAGGGGGATTTTGGAAGGAAAGAGGAGGGAAGGGAAAAAGGATCAGATTTGGGATGAGATAGGGGTGGTGGGAGAAGTACAGAGGGTCAGGAATTTGAATGGAGGTTTGTAGCAGTGGGGGATGGGAAGCAGGGAAGGGGTTAGCCACTAGAACTTCCCAGATGCCAGGGATGCAAGAGGTTCCCAGGATCCAATGGGGATGAAATTAGCCCAAGCACCCAAGGTAAGATAGAATTTGTAGTGACCATATCTAGTTGTAGGCATGGCCCCTAGTTGACGGATGGGGCCACCCACCTACCTTAAAAATATTAACTCAGAATTGCTCCTGTCTAAAGGAAATGAAGGGACAAAGAGTAGAGCAGGGACAAAGAGTAGAGCAGAGACTGAAGGAAAAGCCATCCAGAGACTGCCTGGGGATCCATCTCAACTGCAGACACCAAACCTAGACCCTATTATTGATGACAAAAAGCACTTGCTGACAGGAGCCAGATATGACTGTTCCCTGAGAGACTCTGCCAGAGCCTCACCAATACAACTGCAGATGCTTGCAAGTCAGCCATAGGACTGAGAACTGAGCATGGGGACCCTAATGGAGGAGTTAGGGGAAGGACTGAAGGAGCTGAAAGGGTTTGCAACCCCATAGGAAGAACCAAGACCCTCCCGAGAGCTCCCAGGGATTAAACTACCAACCAAAGAGTACATAAAGAGGGAATCATGGCTCCAGCTGCATAAGTAGCAGAGGATGGCCTTATCTGGCATCAATGGAAGGGGAGCCCCTTGGTCCTGTGGAGGCTGCAGGAGAATCCTAGTGAGGTGAGTCAGGAGTGGGTGGGGGAGCACTCTCATAGAAGCAGGAGGTGGGGGTTGACTAAGAGGAAACTGGGAAGGGGGTAACATTTGAAATGTAAATAAAATAACAAATAAAAAACTTAGCTATATTTTCGGTAGGGAGACTGGGGGGGTATAGTTTGAGTATGGGCAATTTAAGTGATGTTTTAATAACTAACATGACTGAAATGTGATATAATTTAAAGTGTAATATAGAAGGTATATTTGGGGAATTATGTTTTTTTTCTTTAATTTGATTTTCTTGTTGTTTGTTTTGCCCTCTGATTCCCAAAGGTACCATGTTCTTTCCAACACCAATTTTCCAAATCTCTGATATTAAATTGCTGTCTCAAAATTCTAACACTATCCACAATTAGCATCTGAGTTCCCAAGTTTAAGAGCTCAGTCTCACAAGGTTGCCCCAACTTTAAGTACCAGTTGTAAGCCTCAGTTCGTCAGGTTAGAATCCCCTTATCTCACCCAAGGCTTGATAGTTTGCTACAATCACTCAGAAATAACATGAGTGTTAATGTTCACAGTTTATTATAAAGAGCATAAACAGTCAACCATAGGAATGTGCACATAGGGTAAGGACTAGAAGATTACTAACTGTAAAACTTGTCTCTATGGAGTTCACTTGTATCACCTCCTCGAACATGAACCGGTCCAACCAAAGCTCCTAAACCTCATTGTTTCTGGATTTATAGGTCTTTCTGTTATGTAGGTGTGATCAATGAAATCATTGGCATTAGTTACTAACTCAGTCTCCAGCCCCTCTCCTCTTTCTGGAGGTTTGGAGCAGGACTAAAGTGCTGACCTTCTAATCTCTATGGAGTCTTTCTCCCAGCCATCCTCTATCTTGAAGCCATCTAGGAGCCACCAAGCATGGCCACGAAATAACAAAAGATGTCCTCATCACCATTTATCGTTCAGAAACTTTCATGATTTCATTACTTGTCTGCCAAAACCGGCAGCAAGAATAAGACTATAGGCAATAGTTCTTCTCACACCAAAAGGTCAAAATGTAGGAAGGCTGTCAAACAGAGGTTTGTGTATCATTTAAAACCCCAAATAATGGAAATTTGAATAATTAGAGAGGGTATACACTATTTTATGGTAAGAGAGATGAAGAAAAGCGAAGGTGTGGGCAAAGAAGCCAGGTGAGGTAAGGAGGTTATCTTGAACAGAAAGAGGATGTGAGATAAGACTGAGCTTGATAGCTCATCCAGAAGAAGGTAGGGATGGCCGTGCCATGGATCAGAGTATTGATGAATTGGTGATAGTTATGGCAACCATCCGCAGTTGCCTTCTCAGCCCTGTGATACTTATAACATATCCATCTGCCAGGTGTTACATGCTTGACAGTGATTGACAGTCACTTGAGGTCACCTGTTCTTTGAAATTTGGGTAAAATTGTCCTGTGCTTTCCACTTTGAATTTACATCTGATCCTGAAAAAAGAGACAGTTCTTTCAGATGTGCTGCCAGTTTTGAGTGTTCTTGTGTCTCACCTTTTTTTCTTTACAGCTTGCATGACTTTTTCTTCCAAGCCTCAGTGATGCAATTTGATCCTTATTCCTTGATGGGCAGAAAGGTAATTTTCTTTCCTTCTTTTATTTCACAGATGATTTCAACTGTTCACAAGCAATTATTTCTACTCCTGCTAACAGGAAAACAAAATTTTTAAAAATTATCTGAACCAATATCTTCCCATTTTAGATTTATTGTCTTACAAGTGAATATTTAAATCCACATGCAGAAAATCAGTTTGAAGCAAACGTCATATAATCATGGTTCTTAAGGCCTTTTCCAGCCTGCTCTGCCCCAAGGGAAGAGTTATATGACTTTTAGCCCCAGTTAAGAGGTCTCTGGTTCATGTTCTTTCTCCAACAGCTCCTTTGGTTTAGGGAAGCTATTTACATTGACAGCTTAGGCATTCACTGTGTCAGTTGCCTTAGAGTGTGAAGCTGATGGATTTCTGTAGTCTTAGCGAGAAAGATTTGCAAGGTAGGGAGTCATGGAGTAGTTACAGTGCAGCTTAATTATTACTTATCCCCCTCCATGTATGTTTCTAATGAGATCACCTCGTTTGAACCCCTTTTGTCAAAAAGAGCGAGTCCTCTGATCCCCTAAACACTCTCCTGGTTCTTCAAGACCCCCAGTAGCCACTAAACCATACATGCTAGGCAAGAATTTTACCACTGAGTGTGTCTGTCTCAACCTAGTCACTAACTCTTAATGCTTGATAAAGCAAGGTTTATATTTAACCCCTCACTCGTGTAGTTTCGACAAGCCTATTTCTTTTTGTTGTTCATTCTTTCTTCCTCCTCCTTCTCTACCTCCTCCTCTTTATATTCCTCCTCCTCCTAATTATTTTTTCTTAGTAAAGACAGTAATAAAATAGTTCTAGAGATATCCATTAGAAAACAAAGAAACAAAAAATCCTTTCCTGCCAGTTAGATGCTCAGTGGGTAAAGGCCCCTCCACCAAGCCTGAATACTTGAGTTCAAACTCCATGCCTCATTGGTAGGAGAGAACCTACTTCTGCAAGTTTTCCTTCAACCTCCATACATGCTAGTTGCTAGTGGTGTTTACACACACATACACACACACACACACACACACACACACACACACACACACACACACACTAAATGTAAAAGGAAATGCTTTCTTGTCTCATGAATGCAGTAACCTCAGGTCAGAGTTGCTGGATCTCCTGCTTCAGGATGGTATAATACCTGGTTTTCTTTTCAGGATCCAGACTCAAAATTGAAACGATGTACATGTTAGGCAAGCATATTACCACTCTACACCTCAGGCCCCATTCTTGTGCCTCCAGAAGTCTAAATAATATGAGTGAAAGTCTTTCAGGAAAAGTCCTCTGTGTCCTTTTCCTTCATCTTAAAATATCAAACAGAGCAAGGCAACAGCTTTTTAAGATCACTAGAACTGAAAACTTTCCTTTAACTCTAGTGAAGCTGAGGCTAGGTTAAGAAATACAGTAGTCACTTAGAGCAGTACTTCATAACTGGAAGTGGAGATGAAAGGGGGATGCGGACATGGAAAATGTCAGACCCTCTCCAAGATCTACCCCCGAATTCTAGGTGTACAAGTAAGAAAAGTGGACTCCCAAGTATGAGTCTTGACTTCAGAGTATTTGCTCACACCTGCAGTTCTTCCCAGCAACCCCTTTCAGCTTTTCCTTCTAGCCTGCCTGTGTCACTCCTTGACAACCTGCAGAACAGTTCTCTACCAGAAACTCCAAAGCTACCACACTTAGGTAGGACTCAAGGAACCCATAGCTACCACACATGACTACGAATCAGATTGGGCAACAGCAACCAAGGAATAGAATACCTCCCCAACATATACCCAGAAGATCTTCCAACTGGTAATAAGGACACATGCTCCACTATGTTCATAGCAGCTTTATTTATAAAAGCCAGAAGCTGGAAAGAACCCAGATGTCCCTCAATAGAGGAATGGATACAGAAACTGTGGTACATTTACACAATGGAGTACTACTCAGCTATTAAAAACAATGAATTTATGAANTTCTTGGGCAAATGGANGTATCTGGANGNTATCATCCTTAGNGNGNTAACCCAATCACAAAAGAAGTCANTAGATATGCACTCA
Organism: Mus pahari; assembly: GCF_900095145.1. NCBI lineage: Eukaryota > Metazoa > Chordata > Mammalia > Rodentia > Muridae > Mus > Mus pahari. The sequence continues at coordinate 77,693,249 of NC_034591.1, forward strand.
CTGATAAGCGGATATTAGCCCAGAAACTTAGAATACCCAAGATACATTATGCAAAACACAAGAAAACCAAGAAGGATGACCATCGTGTGGATACTTCATTCCTCCTTAGAATAAGGAACAAAATACTCATGAAAGGATATAGGTACAGAGACAAAATTTAGAGCTAAGATGAAAGGATGGACTATCCAGAGACTACCCCATTCAGGAATCCATCCCATCATCAGCCACCAAACCTAGATACTAATGCACATGCCAGCAAGATTCTGCTGAAGGGACCCTGATATAGCAGCCTCTTGTGAGGCTATGCCAGTGCCTGGCAAACACAGAATTGGATGCTCACAGCCAGCTATTGGATGGAACACAGGGTCCCCAATGGAGGAGCTAGAGAAAGTACCCAAGGAGCTGAAGGGGGCTGCAACCCTGTAGGTGGAACAACAATATGAATTAACCAGTACCCCCTGAGCTTGTGTCTCTAGCTGCATAAGTAGCAGAAGATGACCTAATCAGCCATCACTGGGAAGAGAGGCCCCTTGGTCTTGCAAACTTTATATGACCCAGCACAGGGGAAGGCCTGGGCCAAGTAGTGGGAGTGGGTGGGTAGGGGAGCAGAGGCGGGTGGTGTATAGGGAACTTTTGGGATAGCATTTGTAATGTAAATAAAGAAAAAAAAAAGAATACCTCCCCCAAAAGATGAGATGCCATTGGGGACCATGGTAGTGTCCTGGCCTTTGCTGCTACAAACCCGCCACCTCTTGGTCCATGGACCTTCAGCAGCAGAGGTCTGCTGCCACCAAAGTTCTGGCGGATATCCCTGGAATGTTGATAACTGAGGCTGTGCAGAACTGACCCTACCCATCGTCCAAGCATTGTGAGAGAGCTGGACCTGTCAGCAGGAAAGCAGAAGAGATGACCTCACCCCTAGGCAGCTGCAGTATTCAGGAGAGCAGCCCTGCACATTGTGGAAGTTGTAGGTGAACTGGCCTCGGCCCTGGCCCTGAGGATACAGGCATGGAACAACTGACCCTACCACTTGTTTCCCATGTAGTGGAACAGATAAGGGAGAGATACCCTCCTTCCTCCTCACCCTTCATTACCTGTGGCAGGCAGGAGGCCTGGTCCTGGGATCATTAGAGCAGGAGACCTGGTCCTGCTCCTCAGCAGGTGTGGCACTCTAGAGAGTGAGCCCTGTGCCTCCCTAGGCAGCACAGTAGAGCTGACCCTGATGGTGGGAGTGTGGGAGATCTGGACTTGAGGGTATGAGATAGGACTTGTCTGTAATGTGGTGATATTGGCAAGGGAGAGATGCCCCTTGCCCCTTGCCCCTCGCCACCTATGGCAGGCAGGAGAGCTGGCCTCAAGGTTATCAGAACAGTAGAGTTGTGCTGAAGCACTAAGGAGAGCAGGCCCTGCACCTCATCTGGGCAACACAAGCAGACTAAAAGAGAGAAAGACTGGGATCATCTCACTAGATGCAGAAAAGTTCTTTGGCAAAAAATCCAACATCTCTTCTTAAGAATTGCCCTAAAGACTAAGAGTATAAGGGGCATACTGCAATATAGTAAAGACAATTTATAGCAAGCCCACAGGCAAAATCATCTTAGAAGGAAAGAAACTCAAAATTTCCATTAAATCAAGAACAGGACAAGGATATCCATTCTCTCTGTTCAAACTTGAAATCTTAGCTAAAGCAATAATACCACTGAAGGAAATCAAGGGAATACAAATAGGACAGGAAGAATTCAAAGTATTTTTATTTGTAGACAATATAATTTTATAAATAAAGACCATGAAGACTCCATCAGGAAACTTCTACAGCTGATAAATACCTTTGGCAAAGTACCAGAATACAAAATTAACACACAAAAAATCAGTCACTGTCTTATATAAAAATGAGGAGCATATTTAAAAAGAGGGGAAAGAAACAATGTCTTTCATAATAACCTCAAAAATATTTTGGTATAATTCTAACTGAGCAAGTGACAGACTTGTATAATAAAAACTTTAAGTCACTAAGGAAAGAAATTGGACAGCAAAAAGTAAAAAGCTGCCCTAATGTCAAAAATGGCCATCCTGCCAAAAGCAATCTGCATATTTTGTTCAATCCCCTTCAAAATAACAATACAATTATTTATAGAATTCAGAAAACTTATTTTAAACTTTATTTGGAAGCATAAAATTTCCAGGATAGCTAAAACAATGCTGTATAACAAAACTACTAGATGTTTCACCATCTCTAATTTAAAGTTGTATTGGAGAGCTATAGTAATAAAAAACATATGGTATTGGCATAAAAATAAACACACTGATTTAATCTTATGACAATATAATCAACCTGAAGACCAAGGCATAAGTCCACACACTTACAGATACTTTACTATTATTGATTGAAAAAGAAGCCAGAAATATACACCAAAGAAAGAAAATGTTTTCATAAAATGTGCTGGATAACTGAGTATGGAATGAAAATAGATTTATATTTACCACTGTGAAAAATAGTCAACCCCAAATGGATCATGGAGGTTAACATAAAACCAGATATGCTGAACCTTATAAAAGAGAAAGTAGAGAATAGCTATGGATTCATTGGCACAGGAAAGGACCTTCTCAGTAGGACATTGATAGAATAGCCGTTACGACCAACAGTTAATAAATGTGAACTCACAAAACTAAAAAATATTGTATGTAGAAAAATGACATGATTCAAGAAAAGTAGCAGCCTAAAGAATGAGAAAATAATTTTTACTAATTGTACATTGGACAGAGTTAGTGTCTAAAATTTTAGATTTTAGAAACTAATATTTTTAAAATTGTATATTTAAGAATCTGTACATTAAAAAGACAAAACAGACACATGGACACTTAAAGGAGTTATGAAACAAATGGATTTAATAGATATCTACAGAACATTTTATCCTAAAACAAAAAGATACACCTTCTTCTCCACACCACATGGTACCTCCTCTAAAATTGACCATATAATTGGTCACAAAACAGGCCTCCACAGATACAAAA
>NC_034591.1:77696271-77701265 GCF_900095145.1 Mus pahari
AGCCTGGCCTATAGAGTGAGTTCCAGGACAGCCAGGACTACACAGAGAAACCCTGTCTCGAAAAACCAAAAAAAAAAAAAAAAAAAAAAAAAATTTAAATTTTTTCAATATCCTTAGCCTTGAGGAAACTACAAATTAAAACTATTTTGAGACTTCATCTTACCAGAATCAGAATGCCCAAGATCAATCAAACAAATGGCAGCACATGCTGGAGAGGCTGAGGAGATAGCAGAACACTTTTTCCTTATAATCCTTTTAAGTAGTACCACTCCCTGTTTACTAAACATATAATCCTTTTAAGTAGTACCACTCCCTGTTTACTAAACATATGCGTATGAGCTAATGGTATGCATTCTTATTTAAACCACCATAATATGGTGCCAGTCATTTATTCACTGAGCAGTAGAAGTTCTTCAATCTCACTAGTATCTCTAAGATGACTCTGTGTTTCTTATTCTGGTTTTTAATTACTATTTATATTGTTAATGCAGATTTTTATTTTGGCTCACCTTTTCTGATAGCTACTGTTTACTTTTCCCTAGTTGTTTGAATATTGTAACTGACCACTTCTGTGTATTATCTGCCACCTTGGAGTCAGACACAAAGCCCATTTCATAACATTGTTATTCAGTGAATACTGTCCTATTTGAATTTTCACTACAAACATACAATTAACATTTATTAAAGTATTGGTTCTCCTGATTGTAATGGTCGTTGGTGGTCATGTTGGGAATTGATGAACTCATCCCATAGGTTGTTCTAATAACTGGACATCATGAAAAGTACAAGAGACATATTCATAGAGAAAGTAAAAGTAACAGCTTTATTGAATATAGTTCCTATAAGAATGGGAGAGGTCCCAGAGCTGAGAGTTTGGGGTATTGATGAAACTAATTCTGGGTTGGTGATTTGTAGGGCTCCTGGGTCCTCCCATTTCTTCTATTGATCCTCTTTAGATACCCCCCCCCCCCCCCCCATGCCTTCCCATCATTTTTTTTTTTAAGTCTTCTAGGAACAAGAAGCCACTATTTTAGGCTGAATGGTCTCATTTTCCCCTGTCTATTTATATCCCTCTAACTCTTCCTTTGTTTCTCCTTTTAGGGGTAGACACTGTCTGGTGCTGGGGATTGGACTGTGCTTGCTGATTCATAATCAGAGCAGGAAGTGGTTAGGAAGTATCAGTACAGGGCAGAGGATGCCTATGGAGTGGGCTCCTTGGGCTGGTTCAGGAAACTGGTATAAAAATCTAATAGGCAGTACATCTGATGTCTTATCTACAAGATCATCTGTAGTTTGATAGCTTTGATGTGCTAGCCTAACCCACCTTTCATAACTCAAGAGGATGGATAGGTAAAAGTGTCTTACACACCGAATATCACTGTTAGGAGCAGTCTTCCAAGGAGTGGCATTCTTCCAGTGATAGAAGGAATTATTCTCTCTAGTCTATGATGTTGGACATCATAGTTTTAGGGAACAAAACAGGACTGGGGGAGTAAAAAGGACATTAGAAGCCACTACATTAAGAATATATATAGCACAGGGTAGGGCTCGACATTCCCAGAAAAGTCCTCTGTAGTAGTAATAAATTGAACAAATTCCAATCATAACAGTATTAGATTGTCCCAACACTGTTACAGTAAGAGAGAAAAGAATAGAGTCTGTAATATAAAGATATAAAGATAGGCTAATAATCTAGGAGTTAGATGAATATTTCTTGAAAAGCAATCTTAGCAGGCTCAGGTAAGCACATCCTTGAGTTATTGGAAGGAATAGGTAGCCTTGGGTTCAAGTGTTAGGAGGGGTTCGAGGAAAACTTTGGGGTTTTCTCTAGGAACTGGGTAAGAGGCTTAGCCGTTTCTTCAACCCTAAGGATCCAGATCGAGCAAAAGCAGAAGTCAGTAATCCTGAAGAAAATTCTTAGTTGTCTGATAGTTGGTGAACAAAGTAGGTAAGAGGAGGCCACAGCCATTGACAGCCTAGGAAGCATCTTCCTCTGTCGAGTATCATCCCTAAACGTTTGACTCAAGTCGGCACGGTTGGGCTTCACCTTCATAGGCCTTATGTTTTCTTGTGGCTAAAGTCGTGGATTAATTTAGTGCTCTGAGTGACTCCCTTCCTCACATGCCCCACATAGTATCAGTCCATCCACACATAGGAGAAAAGATGTATGTGGACTGGAGCAGTCCATGATGCCAAAGTTAGCTCACATAAAATGGGTGCTATCTCTAAACCTTTGAAGTAGATTAATCCAAGCGATTGTCTGAATTTATGAGTCATATCCTGAAATGTAAATAAAAGCTGAGTTTCAGGTTACAGGGGGACACAAAATAAGGCATTCTTCAGATCCAAGATGGAATAGTAAGTTGTTCCAGACAGGATGTCATTTAGGAGAGGGACTGGGTACCACTGGTTAAAAGGTGACCACAGACTCATTGATTAGTCAGAAGTTTTATACCAGTCTCTCTTTGTTGGCTTCCTTTTGAACTGCTCAAATTATAGGAAAAGAACATTCCCTTAAAAGTGCCTGACTTTTCAGGGATAGTGTGATAGACTTGGGTTTCTCTACAGTTTCAGGGTTGAAAGCAGGAGGAATTCTTTAGATGCATCAGGAGGATTGAACCATTGTGGCATGTGTGACCTAAATGTCCCCAGTTGGTACATAATGAAGATACTAAGTTTGTTCAAGGATAGGAAAAGGTCTCTTCCTAGAGGCCAAATGAGTCCTACATGTTGTTGGATGGTGATCTCTGCCCATAGAGGAAAGGAATCTTCAGAAAAATGAGAAAGGAATATTGGAAGAAGAAATTTCTGACCCTGCCCTCCATTGGCAGGCAAGGCAGAAATTCTCCCCAAGGAGTGACCTGATACTCCCCCAAAGTGGTTGTTTTCTGTAATTAGGGATCTGGAGAAAAAGACAACATAAAACTCAGGCTCCAGTGTCTACTGGAAACTTCAGGGTATGGTGTTCTACTTGCAAGGTTACCTGGAGGGCCCTCACGTTTGACTGGTACAGTTGGAGCCTGAGCCCTGGGATCCTTGGATGTTCAGATGGCCTTGAGCTCTTGGAGCTTACAGAACATCCTCTCCTCCAATGATTGCCTGTCAGTTGAAACAGGATTCAGGCCAGACTCAGTCATGTTTCTCATAGTTCTTTTCATCTTGAGAAATTATCTCTGTAAGTTTCCTGGTTATTCACAGAGAAAGCATATTCAGAAGCTATTTGCGATGGCCCTTCCTTGGGTAAGTCATGACAGCCAGTCATTCAATCATTAGGTCATTTACCATTTTTCTTTTCTTTTCCAGGACCAAATGGTAATATACTCTGGACCAGTTGGTCAGGCTCTTGCCTGCCTCAACTACTAGCCTTTGTAATTTTCTATGAATATATGTGATAATTGAGTCAGGAATTTGTCTTTCAGGATGACCTTCCCTTCCTTTTCTTTTTTCCTGGAAAAAAGTAAAGATGTTCGCACTTTCCCTAGCAAGTGAATATCAGCTCAGAATAATTGGAATATGTCATATTTGTTTTACTTAAACCCTTCTAAATAAAACAGATAAGATGCTTTCTCAATCAAAGGCCGTGGGCATCATTGGCATCCCAGAGTGGATCATTCAGAGACAGTTTAGACTCCTGTGGGATTTGAACCTGAAAGTTTGGTTCTAGACCAGTGGGTCTCAACTGTGGGTCACAACCCCTTTGGGAATGGTGGTGCTGAGTGACCTTTTCATAGGTGTCACATATCAGATATCTTGTATGTCATATATTTATGTTACAATTCATAACAGTAGCAAATTATAGTTATAAAGTAGCAGCAAAAAATAGTTTTATGGTTGGGGGTTACAACATGAGGAACTGTATTAATGGGTTACAGCATTAGGAAGGTTGAGAATCACTGTCCTAGACCTTGTGGCAGTCATTGGACTATGTGGTAGTCATTACTTCTGTTTACTGCCATTTGTATTTGTTTATCCACTGAGGTGAAAATTCGATTTAAAATGAGCAGGATATCACTCCAGGTCAGGTTGTAAAGACTACTGTTTAGATGAAGGAAAGCCTGTCCATATGAATTGGGATTCTCAGTAAAACTACCAAATTCCTTTTTGATATTTTAAAGCTCTACTAAGTATAGGAGAAGCGTCTATGAACATGGGAGGGTCCAAATTCTCTCACCATATCTCTGGGCCATTCAAGATCATCAGCTGGAATTCTCAGAGGCCCTCTGATGTATAGAGAATAGGGTCTGGGTTTGGATATGTGAACTTTGAAGGAACCAGGATTGGGAAAGCTGACTTAGTTGGTGGGGTTATAGGGTAATGAGGGGAGCCTCCTAATTTCAGACATGGGGGAGATGAGCCATAGATGACCACTAAAGTAGTACAATCTAGCTGACAATTGTGGGCCAAATCTGGGTGGTATTTAAGATAAGAATAGGTTAGTTATAGAGAATGCTGGGACATTTCCTCTCTTTTCTTTTGTAAAATTGTCCAGTTGAATGACAGTATTGTAACTGAGGGTCCCTTGAGGTGTTTTTGTTGTTGTTTGTTTATTTGGTCATCACAAAGGGGATATTGGGAAATATGCCTGCTAACAACAGAAAGTCAGAACATTTAGTTTTAGTGACTGAGTATCCATTCCACCTAATGTTTGAAAAGACAACCTAGTGGTGTCTTTGGAGGAATTGTGGTACTAGTTAGTCCCATCTACAATGATATTAGAAGGAAATCTTGAGAGGTCTTGAGTCAATTTGCTCTTCCTCTGATTGGCTTTCCTAGTTTACAAGGATGGGCACCTCCAGCCTGTCAACAGGTGGCAGTGTGTGGTCTAATTTTTCCCAGGAAGAGGCCAGACCAGGTAATGGAATTTCTGTGCCTACTTATGTCAATTCCCCTACTATGTCTTAGTTTTCTCCTTTAGTCTTTTGTGGTGTTCCTGCCTGCACGCAGACCGGCGCCTTGTCTGCATGGGCAGAACACCTTGGGGTGGGTTCGCACTC
>NC_034591.1:77704850-77781986 GCF_900095145.1 Mus pahari
GGAAGAAACTCCCAACCTGTCTGCAAGAGGCGGAACACAAGGCTTAGAGGGAGGAGCCAACAGTCTTTATTAGGGCCATATTTTCCTCTTATCCTTGTCCACAGGTACTCTAGCCCAGGTTTTCTATTTTGATGCTGCTATTCTTCAAAAATACTTGATTTGGCTTCTGATTTCTTGCAAGAAGGTGTTTACAAACCCATATCAATCATAGAGAGTGTAGATGCTTAATGGAGAGATGCCTAAAGCCATTCTTGGTGAGGCAAGAGGTATCAAGAAGAAGCTAGAGTTCTTAGGATTATTAAGACAGAAGGGTCCATGGTGCAACTGCTGGGTATATGCAGGGACACTGTTAGTTACTAGGATAATAATGTCCTTTCAACCTTCAGAGATTCCTAGCCCATAGTGATCAAGCCTGGGGCAGGATAAAGTGGTGGTGTTCAAGGTAGAAAAGTAGCATTGTGAACAGGGAGGCAGTGAAACTAGATGTTACATTTCCCTTCTCCTGCAATATGAGAAGCAAAGCCTAGGAGAACAACCCCAGGTGCTCAGAACATAGCAGCCTGGCTTCTGGACCTCAGCATGTAACCCTTTTTATTCTTCTGCTCCTGAAGTAGTAAATGGTTTCTGCTAAACCTGATGCACCCCTTTATTGCTTCTGGCATATGCCCTGAAAGTACCTTACTTATTGACAATACTTGGAAGAAATTGGGATGACTTCTGGAAATATAGGGATGTACAAAATAGCCTCTTACACTTTACCAGCAGGAAACTAATCTAGCTAGCTCTCAACCCATTACAGGATTTGCTCACAGAAGTCCAGTAAAAACTTTAGCTTTGAGGTTTTTTATTTTCCTGTGCTGGGGAAGAATGAAACCGTTGAGTTCTACTACCAGCCCCACAGTTAGCACTCTTGCCATTTTTGTTTTCGTTCTTTCCTCATCTTGAGGAAATCCAAGCCCAGTGTCTTTTGTAAGGCCACCATAGTGCTTTGTACACATAACAGGAATATGGGAAGCCTACTGTAGGAGTGGCATATTTGTGGAGGGAGGATTTGTATAGTCAGAGAATTATCTTTAAGACATGTTCTCCTGGTTGATATTTGTCAAGCTGACACAAACCAAAGTTATCTTGGAAGAAGAACCTCAGTTGAGAAATTCTCTCTCAGATTGCCTGTAGCCAAGTCTCTGGGGCATTTTCTTGATTAATTGTACAGCTTATCATAGTAAAGTCTAACCTATTGTTGGCAGTGCCATTGTGAAGAAACACCTGACCACAACAACGTTTATAAAAGAAACCATTTAATTAGGTCTGGCTTACAGTTTCAAAGATTTAGTCCGTTATCATCATGATGGGAAGCATGGCAGTGTCCAGGCAGACATGGTGCTGGAGAAAGAGCCAAGAGTTTTACACCTTGATCTGAAGACAGCCAGGAGTAGACTGGAATTCCATACAGGGTGGGGCCTGAGCATACATATATGACCTCAAAGCCCATCCCCACAGGGACACACTTTCTCCAATAAGTCCACACCTACTTCAACAAGACCACACCCACTCTAAGAAGGCCATACCTTTTAATAGTGCCACTCTTTATGGGCCAAGTATTCAAACACATGAGTTTACAGGGTCCTTACCTACTTAAACCACTACACACTCCTAGGAAGGTATAAGAAATCAGCTGAAAAGTCATGGGAAACAAGCCAGTAGTCAGCGTTCCTTCATGGCCTTTGCTTCAGTTTCTGTTTCTAGTTTCCTGTCTGAAGTTTCTGCACCAATTTCCTTTCATGATGGATTATAATTGGACCATGTAAATCAAATAAGCTCTCTCCTTCTCAAGTTGTTTTTGATCATGGATTTATCACCTCAGTAGACAACAAACTAAGACACATATCATATCCCATATGAAACCCACTGGCACAGAGCCCTATGTGTAACAACTTTGGTAACAAAGCTTTGAGGCAGAACATTCATACTTCTTGAAAACTCCCAATAAGAGCAAAGCCATTTGAATCCCTGACAAACAACTCAGCCCCTCAAAGGTGTCAGTCCCCAACAATGCTTTCTCCATAAGAAAAGAACTGTCTCTTCTAGCTCCTTCATAGCCTACATTTGAGACACTTCCATCTGCACTCAAAAGATGATTAGTATCACCTACTTTTATCTGCACTGGAAAACTTCAGGAATAGTTTGGGGTTTGCCTTTGTGATAGAATGGCTCAAGAAATGGAGCGAAAATTGAGTCTTCCCTTCCCTGTGATAGCCTACCCTCAGGTACCTACACTTAGCTATTCACCTCCTATGATGCTTGGCTCAGGGAGTGGCACTTTGTGGAAGTGTGGCTTTGTTGGAGTAGGTGTGTCACTATGGGCATGGGCTTTTAAGACCCTACTCCTAACTGCCTGGAAGTCAGAATTCTGCTAATAGTCTTTAGACGTAGATGTAGAACTCTCACTTCCTCTTGTACCATGCTTGCCTGGATGTTGCCCTGTTCTCACCTTGATGATACTGAACTGAATCTCTGAACCTGTAAGGCAGGCCCAGTGAAATGTCCTTTATAAGATTTACCTTGGTCATGGTGTCTGTTCACAGTAGTAACACTCTAAGATAGCCCTCAAGGCACCAATGCCAGGTGTGGGGCAAAGAAATGATTACCCAGAGGAATAAGCTTCCCTAGAGAGCTTCCCCAGGCATCTTAAGTATTGAATCAACCATCTATCACCTTTCCACCTTGGGAAGATAATCAGTTCCTTGGGGTCCAGTTCAAAGTATCCTTCCCTTAGGAAAGGTAGTATGTAAACCCAACCCTGTTTCTCTGTTAGCATATTCATAGAAGAAACTTCTGCTTAGTTATATGAGATCAAGGTTTAGCTCTGTACCCTATTTTTTAATGGGGTTATTTGAATTTTTGGAGTTCAGCTTGTTGAGCTCTTTGTATATATTGGATATTAGTCCCCTATCAGATTTAGGATTGGTAAAAATTCTTTCCCAATCTGTTGGTGTCCTCTTTGTCTTATTGACAGTATCTTTTGCCTTACAGAAGCTTTGCAATTTTATGAGGTCCCATTTGTCAGGCCATTGCTGTTCTGTTAAGGAATTTTTTACCTGTGCCCACTTCTTCAAGGCTTTCCCCCACTTTCTCCTCTATATATTTCAGTGTCTGTGGTTTTATGTGGAGTTCTTTGATCCACTTAGACTTGAGCATTGTACAAGGAGATAAGAATGGATCAATTTGTATTCTTCTGCATGTTAACAGCCAGTTGTGCCAGCACCATTTGTTGAAAATGCTGTCTTTTTCCACTGGATGGTTTTAGCTTCCTTGTCAAAGATCGAGTGACCATAGGTGTGTGGGTTAATTTCTGGATCTTCAATTCTATTCCATTGATCTACCTGTCTGTCGCTGTACCAGTACCATGCAGTTTTTTTTTTTATCACAATTGCTCTGTAATACAGCTTGAGGTCAGGCATGGTGATTCCCTCAGGGGTTCTTTTATTGTTGAGAATAGTTTTTGCTATCCTAGGTTTTTTATTATTCCAGAAGAATTTGCAAATTGCCCTTTCTAATTGAGTGAAGAATTGAGTTGGAATTTTGATGGGGATTGCATTAAATCTGTAGATTGCTTTCAGCAGGATAGCAATTTTTACTATATTAATCCTGCCAATCCATGAGCATGGGAGGTCTTTCCATTTTTTGAGATCTTCTTCAATTTCTTTCTTCAGAGACTTGAAGATCAAGGTATATCATTCCAAGGTAGTCTCATTCCTTGGTCCTTGTTGATGTGAGGGCTGAATTGGGTTTCTGATCATGCTAGAGATGGTTGGGGGTTCCCTTTTCTCAAAAGGTGTCCTTAAGAGTGTTGGAAGTAAATGCCATATGATCATAGTCACTTTGGAGGCTTTGGAATTTCCATTCAGTTATATTGACATTGAGAAGGGAATCTTCTCAAGTCATAGATTATTTTTTAAGGACTATAACAGGGATATTGGTTGTCATCTAGAGGCTCACCCCACTCATTCCATGAAATGGACAAAGTATCAAATGTCTGAGAAAGAAGATCAGTGAGTATATAAAACCAAAGCAACAGGCTTATTTGAAACAGCTCACTTCAGGATGGGAAAGGCCTCCAAAATGGGAGTCTATTAAACTGATTCTGGGTTGTGTATAGGACCCTTGCATTTTTCTTTTTCTCTTGATGTTGATGTTTTTGCTCTTGCCTAAGGCTTTTTATTATTAATTTCTCTCCTAAATCTTCTGAGAACTAGAAGCAGTCATCTTAGAGAACCTGTCCTCATTTTCCTGTCTACCTACGTGTCTCTAATGTAATGAAAATGTTTTTCCATAAGTGTAAAGACAGACCGATCACATTCAATGAGTTGGGAATTGTGCTCATTACAGAAATGCAAGAAAACTGACATAAGTTTCAGAGATTTGTACATGGGTTTTTTTTTTTTTCTCCCTCAACTAATAACTGGGTACGCTATGATTAAGAATTCCTGTTCATTTCCCTGACAGTTATGAGGATTTGGATAAACAAATGTTGATTTATATTTGAAAACAAATTAATACAAAGGTTTTTGGTCAGTTACTGAAAGACTGCCAATATCATAGGTTCTTGGGCGTAGATTTTATTTTTTCCATTTTGTATCTCCTTGCATAGGTTTTAAGGCTTCTCTATATGCACATGCAGGTTTGTGCACATGCACACAAAACTGTCGTCATCTAAAGCATCCTATTGTTATGTAGCAGGAGAACTAAACTGGTAAACTAAATTGCTGTTAACTCCATAGGTACATATTACATTCACAGCAAATACAGTGTTGATTTAGCAAGGAATTAACAATTAAGTAAGGTCAACTACTTCATTTCTGAGGAAGAAACTCATGCCAAGAGAGGTTAAGCAATACCTTAGACTTCTGACACAGTTTTAAGATTGTATTCAGTGTAGCTGTCCTTTCTGCACTACAGAGCAAGACATTGGAGCATGCTTTGAATTACAACTTGAAATACCAAATTAAAAAAAATCTTTTCTGCATTTTCAAAGCTTATAGCATAGTGACCCTTTGTAGTGAAACAGGTTCCTCTCGGATTGAAACCTATCCTACAGGGAAGCAGGTCCTTTAAGACAAAAAGTAAACAACTTAAGACAGTTTCAGGCATTCCCAGAAACTGACTAGATTCCCTAGACTTCATTCTCACAAGAGAAACAGTATAGACTATTGAGAGAAACCCTAAGACAAGACAAGACACTAAGGAGACTGACCCAAGAGACTGAAAACAGCAAGAGACCAGCAGAGCTGCCTGATAGAAACAGAGTCCAGGAGAGCCATCTGGAAGAGCCTTAGGGCAACTGAACCACTTGCAAGGGACAGTTCCACTCTGTTGTGCTACCTGCAGGCTTTATTTTACGCTCCAATCCCAGCTTTTGTGGAAATTTCACCTATGCCGGGGAGGGCTTTGGTGATGCAGCTAGCTGTCTTTGAGACAATTCTTCTCCTGTTCATAACCTCTCACCTATATTCCTATAAGTAAACCAAATAAAATTCATTAGTTCACTGAGTTGGATTTTGAAAGTATCTGTATTTTGGTTTGTTGTGAGTTCCTTATGTGGGGTTTGTAGGTGTGTGTGTTGTGTTGCATCTCCCCAGGAAAATTTTTGTCACAGGACACCTTGAAATGAATGAAGTGCAAATAACTGTTGGCAAGGATGGTCACTTTCCAGTCATTATGAAGGAGAGACAAGGTTACTGATGCTATTTATACAGGAAATTACAGTTGTAATTCTTATTTTACTTACAGTAGTGAAAACTGAACAGTTTAGATCACTTGTCTAGTGTTGAACTACTTATAGATAGTTGGCCCCAATTTCCCTCTCAATCTGTCTCAATGTGCACTTCCTGTTAGGTAGTCATGGACTGTTAGAATCCGTGGTAGGATGTCCTCCACTCTTCCCCTTGTTAAAGAGCATATAGGTCTTCCTGAGGGCTAAGCACCTTGGTCACTTTCATGTAGGGTCACCTTTCAAGGTCATCTTTCCTTCCTGCTGTCCTTAGAGCTGCTCACTTTTCTTCTTTGTAGTGGTGGTCATCCCTTCTCCTGCACATGATTCATCTATTGCTTGAAGTCTGGAATCCTCTCTTTTCTTCCTTTTGTCATTTGTCATAAAAACAATCATATCACCTCCAATTTCAATGAAGAACCCAGAGGCAAATTTAAGTTGTCATATAATGATATTAATACTGTGTTAGAAAACATTCTTGCTGTTTATGTTACTATTCATAAGTAATTTATTTTATTATTTATTTATTTATTTATTTTGATTTTTCGAGACAGGGTTTCTCTGTATAGCTCTGGCTGTCCTGGAACTCACTTTGTAGACCAGGCTGGCCTCAAACTCAGAAATCTGCCTGCCTCTGCCTCCCGAGTGCTGGGATTAAAGGCGTGTGCCACCACGCCTGGCTTATAAGTAATTTTGCCTGCATTATTAGACATTTGCAGAGCAGTGAGTGAATTTTAGCTTGACTAATCATTGTGTTTTCTTAACCTCAGCTTGTGTGTGTATGTGTGTGTGTGTACCAGAGAACAACTCTTAGAAATTGGATTACTCCTGCTACCATGTGTGTCCTGGTGGACTGAATTCATGCCGTGAGGCTTGATGGTAAGTGCCTTTACTAGCTGAGTCATCTCTCAGACTCAGAAAATTTCTAGGTGTTAGCCAATTGAGATAATGCCATGACTACTAATTATTGATTATTTAATTTTCTACATGATTTCTATATAACAGAACTCCAATAGCTCAGGATCTAAGATCAACAATTGATAAATGGGACCTCATGAAACTGGGAAGCTTCTGTAATGCAAAGGACATAGTCAATAGGACAAATTGTCAAGCTACAGATTGGAAAAAAATAAAAAGCTTCACTAACCCCACATTTAATAAAGGGCTAATGTCAAAAATATACAAAGAACTCAAGAAGCTAACTACCATAAAACCCAAACAACTCAAAAATGAGGTATAGAGCTAAACTGAGAATTCACAACAGAGCAACTTGAATGGCTGAGAAGCACTAAAAGAAATGTTCAAAGTCCTTAGTGACCAGAGAAATGCAAATCAAAATGACCCTGTGATTCCATTTTATACCAATCAGAATGGCTAAGATCAAAAACTCAGGTGACAGTAGATGCTGGCAAGCATGTGGAGAAAGAGGAACACTCCTCCATTGCTAGTGGGATTACAAGCTGGTATAACCACTCTGGAAATCAATCTCAACGTTCCCCAGAGAATTGGAAATAGATTTCCCTGAAGACCCAGCCATACTACTCTTAGGCATATACCCATAAGATGCCCTACCATGTCACAAAGGCACGTGTTCCAGTATGTTCATGGTGGCCTTATTTGTGATAGCCAGAAGCTGGTAACAACCTGGATGTCCCTCAAAGGATGAATGGATACAGAAAATGTGGTTCATTGGAATACTATTCAGCTATTAAGGATGAAGATATCATGAGGTTTGCAGACAAATGGATGGAACTAGAAAATATTATCTTGAGTGAGGTAACTCAGACCCCAAAAAACCATGAATGTTATGTACTCACTAATAAGTGGATATTAGCCAAAAAAGTACAGAATAGCCAGGATATAATCCACAGAACTCAAGAAAGTTAACATACTGAAGGGCCCAAGTGAGGATGTCTTAATCCTACTTGGGAGGAAAAGAAAGCAATCACAATTGGCAGAGGGATGGAGGGACCTGGGTGGGAGAGCAGACAGGGAAGGGAAAAAGGGGACATGATTAGGTATTGGTGGTTAGAGGGAACAGGAGTAAAGCCCTGAGGGCCAGCAGAAAGAAGGGGAACAGGCAACCTCAGGTGGTAGGTGGTGGTGGGGACCCTCTAGAATGTACTTGTGAGGTGAAAGATGCTCAGAACTCAGAGGGAGGGACCTTAGATAAAATGCCCAACAGTGGAGAGAAGGAACTTGTAGAGTCTACTTACAGAAGAAAGACAGAACATCAATCAAGTGGAGGGATGGGGTTGCCATCTCACAGTTAAAAACTCTGACCGAGAATTGTCCCGGGCTAAAAAGAACTGTAGGGACAAAAATGGACAAGAGACTGAGGGAAAGGAGGTCCAGTGACCTGCCCAAATTGAGATCCAGCTCAAGGGGAGGCTCCAAAGCCTATACTATTAGTGATGCTATGGTGTGCTTACAGACAGGAGCCTAGCATGGCTGCCCTCCAAGAGGCCCAAGCAGCAGCTGAAAGAGTCAGATTGAGATACTTACACCCAACCAATGGACAGAAGCTGGAAAATCCTGTGGTTGAAGTAGGGAAAGGCTGGTAGAAGCTGAGGAGGGTATCCAGATAGGAAGACCAACAGTCTCAACTAACCTGTACCCTGGAGATCTCTCAGACACAGAGTCACCAACCATATATATAACAGAGGACCGCCTGGTTTGGCCTCAGTGAGAGAAGATGCACCTAACCCTTGAGAGACTTGAGGCCCCAAGGAGTGAGGAGGTCTGGTGGGGTCTTGGGGACATCCTCTTGAAGATGGAAGAGGAGGAATGGGTTGAACTGTCAGAGGGTGGACCGGGAGGGGGATAATGACTGGACTGTAAAAAAAGATTAAAGAATTAAACAAAACAAAACAAAACGAAACCTAAAACCCCAAACCAAAACCTTTAAGACAATAGCCATTTTGGTGAATTAATCATTTTTGTTGAGATTTTTTGTTATGTCTTTTTTTCCCAATGGACATTTGTTTTTGTTAAACAACAGAATATTTTATATTGACATAAGAATGTGATTTATTATATGAAATGTCATCATACTAAGAGTTATAAACATTTTCCTCTCTACATCCTGTACATGAAAATGAGATGTTGGGTTGTTTAGCCCGGAATTTGGAGAGGAATATGAAAGATTCTGGGGTAGGAGGAACAGTCCTGGCTCCTGCTCCATAAAAGCCAGGTAGAAAAGCAGGTGGATGGCAGCTTGTGAGGTGTAGACATGACCTGACACAGGAGACAATTTTGGTTCTCTCTATCTAGAAACACACAGAAAACATTCTGAGAAATAGCTCTCATTCTAGATAATTTGGTATATGTCAGCCTCCTACTGTGAAGTGATGTTTTCAGTCACTCTTGACAATTCTTAACAACATCATGAACAATTTGTGAGGCAGCTTTGGGATATCTTAAGTACTGTGTTAATTGATTTTTTTTCTCGATACATATTCTGATATGACATTTAACTTAATAAAGAAAGTGTTTATTTGACTCCATTTGACTTCATCAGGGTGTGGAAGTTATGTCAGTAGAAAATAGAGGTGGCTGGTCACATTGCACTGTACTCAGGAAGAAGAAAGGTGTGAATACAAGTGCTCAGCTAGTTCTCTGCTATGTATGCATCAAGAACCCAGCCCATGGAATGGTGATGTCCACTTTTAGTACATTAGCATGTCTATTTGTATCATCACTGTTCATGCCTTGTGTATGCAACCATTTCTAGGAGAAACAATCTCACAGCAGACTTTCTGGCCCTCTGGCTCCTACAATCTTTCTTCCCCCCTCTCTTGTGATATTCTCTGAGCTGTACATATAGGAACTACACTGGCAATGTTTCCACTGGGTATGAGATTTCCAAAATTAGTTTATGTCTGCATATGATGAACTGTGGTTTTCTGTAATAGTCTCAATTTGCTGCAAAGGCAAGCTTCTTTGAAGTTACTGAGAACTATACTTATCTATGGGTATAAGGATATGTTTTAGATTGCAATTAGTAATTATGCAGTCTAGTAAAGTGGTAGTAGTTGGTGTTCTTTTAAGGTCCATGACCTTACTAGCCCTGGGTTTGTAGGAATTCCGACTGTTAGAGTCACTTTAGAAATCAGTATATAGAACCATCAAAAAGCTAAGGTAAATGTGACCCAACTATACCACTTCTCGTCATATGTCCAAAGAACTTAACATCCTACTATACACATACTTGCTCAGCATGTTAATTGCCACTTTTTTCATAATCACTAGGAAATGGAATCAACCTACATGCTCTCCAATTGATGAATGTATAATGAATATATGTATATGAATATCCAGATGTAAAGCAAAATAAAACCATTTGATTTGTAGGTCAATGGATGGACTTAGAAAATATTTTATTGAGTGATGTAACACAGACCCAGAAAGACAAACACTGTGTGTTCTTTTTCATTTATGGTTCCTAGCTCCAAATTTCATATATAACCAGAGTAACTGCAGAAGCCAGGGAAGTAGAAAGGAAATGTGGCAAGGATAGGTGATAGGAATAGAGAAGGGGACTAGAAGGATGGCCGTGATATGAAAGGGAAAATGGAAAAAAATGAGAAGGTAACTGTGATTGGGGAGGGAGGTAAGGAGGGACAAAACCCACTAAATATGGTTGAAAAGCCATCAGAAATCATATTATTTTATATCTACCTAAAATTATGCATGTGCAAATGTATGTTTATATGTACATATATGCATATATATGTATGTATATATGTTAATGTGCATATAATATGTATATGTGTATGTCATAATCTATTAATAAATATCTGACATATGAAATAATCCACTCAAGTTATTGGTAAGGGGAACCCAAAAAACTACCCAAACAATGATATACTGTTATATTATGTTTCTGAGATATGAAAGAGGTGATGGATTTAGTTGATTGTGCATAATATATCTCACTTCTGTAAAGTTTAAAAAAATCATAAAGACACAAATTACTGTCGAGTCCCTTCAGAAAGTGCTACAGATAATGGGGTATATTGCAGCTTATGTTCTCTAGCTGTATGATCCTTGGGCCCTGGCTATACTGGCTAGCTGTGATATTCACCACTCATTTATTTCTTTTTTTTAAATTTTTTTTTACTTTCAGTTTATGTTTTTATTAAACTAATAAAATTTATTTTAAAATACACAACTCAGTATTGATAATTTTTAAGTCATCAAAAATAATTTATAATAGTTAAATGCCTCTTAAATAAACATAATATCTTCAAAGGCTAAAAGTAATATGCAATCAATCAGTTTTTAAAATCTATCTGGAACATTAAACATGATAGAAGTAGGAAAAAATCTCTTATGAAGTCTTCTATGAAATGAAATTGTGACAGATTCCTGATTAGACAGAAACTGTTCCATCTTCAAAGGAGAACACACAGCATAATTGTGGCTTCATAGAGTGAATTGGGTAGTGTTCCTTCTGTTTCTATTTTGTGGAATAGTTTGAAGAGTATTGATATTAGGTCTTCTTTGAAGGTCTGATAGAATTCTGCACTAAACCCATCTGGTCCTGGGATTATTTTTGTTGGGAGACTTTTAATGACTGCTTATATTTCTTTAGGGGATATGGGACTGTTTATATGGTTTATTTGATCCTGATTTAACTTTGGTATTTGGTATCTGTCTAGAAAATTGCCCATTTCATCCAGATTTTCCAGTTGTGTTGAGTATAGGCTTTTGTAGTAAGATCTGATAATATTTTGAACTTCCGCAGTTTCTGTTATTATATCTCCATTTTCATTTTTGATTCTGTTAATTTGGATACTGTCTCTGTGTACTTATTCTGGCTAAAACTATATCTGTCTTGTTGATTTTCTCAAAGAACCAGCTCCTGGTTTGGTTGATTCTTTGTATCATTCTTTTTGTTTCTACTTGGTTGATTTCAGCCCTGAGTTTGATTATTTCTTGACCTCTACTCCTTTTGGATGTATTTGCTTCCTTTTGTTCAAGAGCTTTCAGGTATGCTGTTATGCAGCTAGTGTATGCTCTCTTCAGTTTCTTTTTGGTGGCACTCTGAGTTGAGTTTTCCTTTTAGTACTGCTTCCATTGTATCCCTTAAGTTTGCATATGTTGTGCCTTCATTTTAATTAAAATTTAAAAAGTCTTTAATTTCTTTCTTTATTTCTCCCTTGATCAAGTTATCATTGAGTAGGGTGTTGTTCAACTTCTATGTATATGTGGGCTTTCTGTTGTTTTTGTTACTATTGAAGACCAGCCTTAGTCCATAGTAATCTAACAGGATGCATGGGATTTTTTCAATCTTCTTGTATCAGTTGTGGATTGTTTTGTGAACAATTTTATGGCCAAGTTGGGAGAAGGTACCATGAAGTGCTGAGAATATTCTGTTTTAGGATGAAATGTTCTATAGATACCTGTTTATCTTAGTTAAGGTTTTACTGCTGTGAACAGACACCATGACCAAGGCAAGTCTTATAAAAAACAACATTTAATTGGGGCTGGCTTACAGGTTCAGAGGTTCAGTCCATGATCATCAAGGTGGGAACATGTCAGCCATCCAGGCACGGTACAGGCAGAGCTGAGAGTTCTATGTCTTCATCCAAAGGCTGCTAGTGGAAGACTGACTTCCAGGCATAGGGTGAAGGTCTTAAGCCCACACCCACAGTGACACACATAACCAACCAGGTCATACCTATTCCAACAAGGCCACACCTCCAAATCGTGCCACTCCCTGGTCCAAGAATATACAAACCATCACACTGTTAAATCCATTTGGTCTGTAACTTCTGCTCTTTTCACTGTGTCTCTGTTTAGTTTGTGTTTTCATGATCTCTCTATTGATGAGAGTGGGGTGATGAAGTTTCCCACTATTATTGTGTGAGGTGCAATGTGTGCTTTGAGCTTTAGTAGAGTTTCTTTTATGAATGTGGGTGCCTTTGCATTTGGAGCATAGATGTTCAGAATTGAGATTTCTCCTTGGTAGATTTTACCTTTGTTGAGTATGAAGTGTTCTTCTTTATACTTTTTGATAACTTTTGATTTGAAGTGATTTTATTCGATATTAGAATGGCTACTTCAGCTTGCTTCTTGGGACCATTTTCTTGGAAAATTGTTTTCTGGCCCTATCTGTCTTTGACACTGAGGTGCATTTTCTGTATGTAGCAAATGCTGGGTCCTTTTTACATATTCAGTCTGTTAGTCTATGCGTTTTTTTATTGGGGAATTGAGTCCATTGATTTTAAGAGATATTAAGGTATAGTGATTGTTACTTCCTGTTATTTTTGATGTTATTTTTATGTTTGTATGGCTATCTTCTTTTGTGTTTGTTGAAAGATTACTTTCTTGCTTTTTGTATGGTTTAGTTTCCCTCCTTGTGTTAGTGTTTTCCATCTATTATTCTTCGTAGACCTGGATTTGTGGAAAGTTATTGTGTAAATTTTGTCATGGAATATCTTGTTTTCTCCATCTATGGGAATTGAGAGTTATGCTGGGTATAGTAGCCTGGGTTGGCATTTGTGATCTCTTAGGGTCTGTATCACATCTGCCCAGGATCTTCTAGCTTTCACAGTCTCTGGTGAGAAGTCTGGTGTAATTCTGATAGGTTTGCCTTTATATGTTACTTGACCTTTTTCCCTTACTTTTTTTTTTTTTAATATTTTTTTCTTTGTTTAGTTCATTTGGTGTTTTGACTATTATATAATGATAGGAATTTCTTTTCTAGTCCAATTTATTTTGAATTCTGTTGATTTCTTTTATGTTTCTGGGTATCCCTTTTTTTAGATTAGGGAAGTTTTCTTCTATAATTTTGTTGAAGATATTTATTAGCCTGTTAAGTTGGGACTCTTCACACTTTTCTATACCTATTATCCTTAGGTTTGGTTTTCTCATTGTGTCCTGGATTTCCTGGATGTTTTGGGTTAGGAGCTGTTTGCATTTTCATTGATTGTTGTGTCCATGTTTTCTGTGGAATCGTCTGCACCCGAGATTCTCTCTTCCGTCTCTTGTTTTCTGTTGCTGATGTTCGCATCTATGGTTCCTGATTTCTTTCCTAGGATTTCTATCTCCAGTTGTCTCCCTTTGTTTCTATTTCCATTTTTAGATTCTGGATGGTTTTGTTCAATTTCTTCACCCCTTTGGTTGTGTTTTCCTATAGTTCTCTAAAGGACTTTTGTGTTTCCTCTTCAAGGGTTTCCCCCTGTTTACCCGTGTTCTCCTGTATTTCTCTAAGGGAGTTATTTATGTCCTTATTAAAGTCCTCTATCATCATTATGAAATGTGGTTTTGCATCAGAGTTTTGCTTTTCTGGTGTGTTGGGGTATCCAGGGCTTGCTATGTTGCGAGAACTGGGTTCTGATGATGCCAAGTAGCCTTGGTTTCTGTTGCTTTTTTCCTTGCCCTTGCCTCTCACCTTCTGGTTATTTGTGGTATAGCTAGTCATGCTGTCTCTGACTGTGGCTTGTCCCTCCTGCAAGCCTGTGTGTCAGTACTCCTGGAGACCAGTTCTCTCTGGGAGGAATTTGGGTATGGAGCGCTGTGGCACAGGAACAGCTGTGGGCACAGACAGAAACCGGAATTTCAGATGGAAACTGGAAGCCATTCATTTAAGAAATATGTACTGAAGGAAAAATAAAATTAGGTGGAAGAAGATGGAGAAAGGGAGAAAGAAGAAGAATGAAGGTTTAAAAAAATATAGAAAAGAATAAAAAAATTCCCACAAAATTGGAAATCCAGCCGTGATCATTCAAATAAGTCTTGAACTAGAATTCTCACTTTAATCAGGTAATTAGGAAATCAAAGAAAGCCTCAAAAATTTGATACCTCTATACATAGTAATTTATAGTTACAAAAATATTAAAAATATCAATTATCTCCACTATCATGATTATTTCCTTATCAATATCATTTATGAGAGTAAAATAACTGCTTTGTTATTTTTAGATTGCTACAGCTTCATGAGGCTTTAGTTCTATAAGTTTTGATGATAATTATTTCATGTTAGATGATCAAATATGCCATAGGGTTATCAAATTGTTGGAGTCTTTAGATCCTGCAGTTTCATGGATAGAATTCATGCAGCATATGAATTTAGAAAGAAAAGTGACAATATTTCTCTGCCAACTGCTAACTGAAATTTAGCCTTCCCTCTGTTTGAGAGGATGAACAACATGTGATGTGACCATGTTATCATCTCCTTAAGCATTGCATTATCATCATACATTCTGCAGATGACTCAACATCAGTTACTTACCAGCTTGCCCAAATCCATAGTGGACTTGACACTGGTTCTAGATTTTGTTATCTTTATGTTGAAACATATTCAACCAATAATAGCTACATTTTATTCCTTGTATTTAAAACATTCTTATGAAAATGTTTTCAAAAAGTTCCACGGACACAAAAGAGATTAAGAAACTGTTATTTGCAAGGACCGGATGTCTCCCTTGATGGCAGATTTTCTCTGGTCTAGACAGATATAGAAGAAAAACAGTGGTGCTTACAGGCATCATACAGCAGGTGGCAGCACATCTCTGACAAATTTTTCAACATCAAATTCCTTGCCTGAATTAAAATAAAATGCGTTTTCAGAAAGTAGAATTTGGTCGTTATAGTCTTCTAACTGATGTCCTATGCTCTCTTTTATATAATACATGATATCCAAAACTACTTTTCTGTTTGATAAAAACCTTTCTCAGCCCAGGAGATAGAAAAAAAAAAAATATGTCCCAGCGTTTTCTAAATATATTTTTAAAATTACCCAGGAGTTAGAAATGTGGAAAAAAAAAAAAAAAAAAAAAAAAAAAAAAAAGAGAAGAAAAGAGAAAAGAAAAGAAAAAGAAAAAGAAAAAAAGACAAAAGTTCTTAACTAAAACTCCATGTGCTAATTCAATTATATTTTCACTGTGTACTTGATGGTTAACTTCTGAACTCTATGAAACTATTCTCCCAAACATAGTATTTATAATCACAGGCTATCTCTAATTAAACTTTGTAGTATTTTAATTTACATTTTTTGAGATTTTTCATGTATGAGTACCTTTGTATTCACTCTTCCCCCTCTCTCTTTCCAACTCTTCCTATGTCACACATTCCCTCTCAAATTCATTACCTCTTTTTTATTATGTTATATACAGTGTGTGTGTGTGTGTGTGTGTGTGTGTGTGTGTGTGTGTTAGGGCTGATCACATAGTATTGGATACTATGTGATCAATGGATACTATGGATTCAATGGGCTTATTCCTGGAGAAAGTTGATTCTCTCTCTCTCTCATCAGCCACTGATTTGCTTCAGCTCTTCACAGAGAGACTTGGCCTTGTGACCGCCCATCCCCCCCCTCCCCAACGTTTGCATGTAAAGTGGCGTTGTCTTTTTGCAATTGAATTGTGGAGATTTCCTGGGTGCAGCTTCCTTTTCCCATCTAGAAGACACTGTCCTGTAGCAGAATTCCTGATCCTCCAGGACTGGCATTTTTTTCTGTCCCCTCTTCTGTGAATTTTTCCTTGGGTGTCAGGTTTTCATTTCATTGCAGATGGGGTTAGTACCCTATCAAAAGTTGTTGTGGGTTTTTTTTTTTTTTTTTGATTTCCTTTTTGTTTTTTTGCATTTAGGTTAGTTGTAAATTTCTGCAATGGTCTCCTTCTGCTGCCAAAAGAAGACTCTTTGGGAAGCAGTGGGAACTACATTTATTTATGGGTATAAAGATAGGTATTTAAAATACAGTTAGCAATTATAATGTTTTTTAAAAAGTCAGGCTTCCAGGTGTGGTGGTACATGCCTTTCATCCCAGCACCTAGAGGTGAAGATGTGCAGATTTCTGTAAGTTCAAGGCCAGCCTGGTTTACATAGTGAGTTTCAGGCCAGGGTTACATAGTGAGATCTTGTCTTCAAAAGCTTTAAAGAAGAAAGAACAGTAAAACATTTTCTTCTTTGGGTCTATGACTTTTCAAGCCACACATAGCTGGCTAGGTGCATAGTCCGGGCATGAATCACCCATTAAGGGAGACTTAACTCAGACATCTATTAGTTACTTCCAAGATTATTATTGCACCAGGGAGGATATCTCACCAGGCTGGTCATTATTGTGTTCTGTGGGCTTAACAGCTGTGTAGGACCACTGACTGATTTTCTTTCCTTGCAGCTACCACAGTACCTTCCAAAACTACAAGGAGTTATTCTTCAACGAGAAGGCTTCAGAGTCAGGCCCAGCTTGATATCTAAGTGTGAGGTGTCTTCAGCAACAGATTCTTATCTTCAACTTCTGATAGACAACTAAAGGCAATGGCAATCATTTGTAGTATTTTGGAAATCTCTTTCAAACCTAATCAGCAACTCAAAGGGAAATTTCCCATGCCTCACACTGGAAATTTTTTTTATTATTATTTATATGAGTACACTGTAGCTGTCTTCAGACAAACACCAGAAGAGTACATCGGATCCCACTACAGATGGTTGTGAGTCACCATGTAGTTGATGAGAATTGAACTCAGGACCACTGGAAGAACAGTCAGTGCTCTTAACTGGTGAACCATCTCTCCAGTCCCTGGAAATTTTTTTAGTCTGTATCTTGGGAGAGCATTATCACTTAGTTTAGCATAATTATCTATCTATCTATCTATCTATCTATCTATCTATCTATCTATCTATCTATCTATCATCTGTCTAGTCTATCTAGCAATATAGATATAGTTTATATATACATAAATTATATGTAAATATATAAATAAGTTACATACAATACATAATAAATAAAAGTATCATATTTATATACATAAACTATTTCTATGTTGGCCTCTTTTTGTATTATTATTGCATATATATATATATATATATATATATATCCCTAAGCATAAGCTGTTGAATCCATATAATGCTACCTGTTTGGGTAGTCATGTTGTGTCTGGCTTATGGGTATAGCTTCTAATATTACTGGGAGACACAAACTGTTTTCTACACCCTGATATTCAGGTTTATACAATCTTTCTGCCTCCTCTTTTGCAGGAGTATTTTGTAGATGAATATATATATATATATATATATATTTTTTAGTAAGCTTACAAAATAACATTTCCCCATGGCTTTTATAACATTCTAGTGTTAGCTATTTTTTTCTTCCTCCCTCTCTTTCTGATTGGTTCCTCTTCCCTCTCCCCGTTAGTTTCCTTTCCTCATGTTTTCCTTCATAGAACCTATGCCCCAATATCCTTCTCCCTAGACAGCCTTCCTTCTCTAAGCCCCAACCCCTAATGGATCTTTTCTACTTTCCTGGCTTTGGGGTTATTTCAGGTCAGATGTTCACATCTAAATAGTTGTAGCTAGAATCTATGCATGAGAATGTTTGTGACATTTGTCTTTCTGAATCTGGGTTGCTTCATTCAGTATAATATTTTTCAGTTCCTCATTTTGCTGCAAATTTTATTATTTAAATTTCCTTTACAGCTAAGTAGTTTTACACATTGTCTGTATACCAATTTTTTTATTATCCCTCATTAATTGAGGTACATTGTTTCCATTTCCTAGCTATTTTGAACAGAATCATAGTGAACGTGGCTAAGTATCTCTAGTGAGATATCAAGTTCTTTAGGTATGTAAGCCAAGGAATGGTATACCTGGATCACCTGGTAGATGTACTTATAGTTTTTTCAGAATTCTCCACACTGAAGTCCAGAGTGTAAGCACCAACAGTGGATGAGGGTTCAATCCATTTTCCCATATCTCTTCCAGAATTTCTTGTCAGCTCTTTTGTTGGCCAGAACCAGTTTGATTGGTAAGACTGTAATTGCTAAGGATGTTGAATTGTTTTAAGGAAAGATATATAAGCTATTTTTATTTCTTTCTTGGGATCTCTCTATTCAGATCTATGGCCCATTTTTAAACTGGGTCATCTGTTTTCTTGATTTTTTTTGTTTTATGTTTTTAGTTCTTTGTATAATCTACATATTAACCCCCTATAAGATATATTCCTTGCAAAGATTCTCTCTCACCCTGTGGACTGACTTCCTTTTTACTCAATTGATTATTCTGTTACTGTACAGAAGAACTTTTATTTTATGAGGTTCCATTTATTAGATGTGGGAACTAATTTCTGATCAAATAAAAACTGGTTCTGAAAGTCTGTTCCTACACTGCATAAGTGTTCTTTAACCAGTTTCAGCATTTCAGATTTCCCATTGAGTTCCTTGATCAGTTTGTAATTGTTGTTTGTGCAGGGTGCTTTGGGACTAACTTCATTCTCCTGTGTGGACCTTCAGTTTTCCCAGCATCATTTATTGGAAATGCTGTCTTTCATTGTTTACTTTTGACACTGTCAAATATACACTCATGATTGGATCTTCTGCTTTATTCCAATGCTCTACATGTCTGTTTTTGTGTCAGTACCATGCTGTTATTACCATAGTTCTATAGGATAGCTTGAAATCTGGTATAGAAGTCCTTCCAGACTGCTCTTTTTTTGTTCTGGATTACTCTGTCTGTCTAGGTTCTTTTGTGGTTCCCTATGAAATTTAGCATGGATATATTTTGACTGTGGAGTTAGGCCATTAACTGCTACTATGTAAACTCGGTGCAAAGTATAATGGAAGATGTTGATTGTTCTCTCTCTCTCTCTCTCTCTCTCTCTCTCTCTCTCTCCTGTTTGTATTCTTATTTCTACTTTATCTTTATCCTTTAATAATTATAACTGCATTTGTGGTCTCATGACGTTACTTCAGCCTCTCTTCAGTCTGAATTATTGCTTGTAGAATTATATGGAGGACTGGTTTGGTGGTTTCCTGGAAAATATTTTTTCTTTCTTTAATCATAAAACATAGTTATGCTGGGCACAGTAATCTAGATTAACATCTGGGGTACTTTAGAACTTGGGGTGCATTGCTCCAGGCTCTTCCAGCTGTCTATGTATCCTCGCGGAGTCAGCTGTTACTCAGACAGGTTTTCTTTGAATGTAACTGTGACTCTCCTCTTGCAGCATTCAATACTCTCTCTAGGTTGGTTGTTTTTGGTTTTGGACCTGTGATGTGATGTAGGGATTTTATTTTCTAATCCTGTATATTTGATGTTTTGTGTGCTTCTTTTAACTTTATAAAAATATCTTCCTTTACTTTGGGAAACTTTTGTTCTTTGACCTAGGCCATTAGCCTAGGATTTGTCTTCTTTTACACCTATAATTCATAGATCTGGTCCTAGTGCTCCAAAATTACTGAGTACCCCTTTCATGTGTCTTAAATATTTTCTTTTTTATGTTTTTTTATTAGATATTTTCTTTATTTACATTTCAATTGTTATCCCCTTTCTTGGTTTTCCCTCCGAAACCCCTCTATTCCCTCCCTCCTCCCCCTGCTCACCAACCTACCCACTTCTGCTTCCTGGCTAAATATTTTCTTATGCTTTGAGTATGTGTCTTAGTCTTCTAATTCATCTCCAAGTCCTGACACTGTTTTCCAACTTGATTATTTCTACTTGTAAGGCTTTTCCATGAGTTTCTTAATTAAATTATTAAGTTTTTAAACCAATATTTACTTCATCTCCAGTTTTCTTCTGCATTTCTATTTCTTTACTGAATTCAGCTTTCAAGTACTCGGTTTTTACTCTGGAGTATCTTCTGATTCTCTGCAAATTCACTTGGGTTTTCCTTTTTTCATGTTTATGTCCTCCTTAATCTCTATGAAAATTTTGACTGTGTTTACAATGTTTCTTTTAAATTATGTGTCCTGGGTTTCCTTTAGGTAATTCTCCTTGGAGCATGTAGAACTAGTTGGTTTAGGAGGAGACATATCATCCCAGCCTTTCATTGTGATTTTGAAATTTGATCTGTGCCTATTGTTTCTTTGAGTGCCAGTTTCTTTCTGTCATGTGATGTCTGAGATGAGGCTCTAGCTTGCTTTCATTGAGTGGGAGTTTGCTGCTGTTGCTTCTCCTCCTTCTCCTTCCTCCTCTTCCTCCACCTCCTCCTCCTCTTCCTCTTCCTCTTTTTCTTCTTATTTTTTGCTGTTGCCCAAATTTTGTTGATTTCAGAATAGGCACAGGAGTTGATAGATTAATCCTTCTGATGCTTATTGTTTCTTTCTTAATTATAGAGATGCGAGTGATTCCAATTAATTGCTAACCAAGAAAGTATGCAAATATGACTCCTGGCCGGGTCTGCACAGCTGATGCTATTGTAGCTAGCCCTGAGAGTATCATGTATTGAATGTAGCCCTGAGAGTGACGCTGGGTATAGATAAGCATCCATAGTTGGTAATTTTTTAATTTAGAAGATGGTCATAGTTGACAGAATTGTCTTTATATAATTGATTGCAATCTAGGTCTACCTTTTTGTTTCTCTCATGAAAAAAAGAGGTGTTTCTGCATCTTGAGTCTGATCTACTCCTAGTATTTTTTTTTTTTTTTTTTTTTTTGCTTAGTAAAATATGAGATGTGTCATGTTTAGGATTCAGATGCTCTTTCTTTTTTCTTTTTTTTTTCTCTCTGTTTCTAAGCCCAGCCACCACCGTGCTCTTACTTGCTCCTTCTGAGAGAATATTCCTGAATTAATCTTCAGTAGTTAGGTCAGAGATAGAAGGTAGATGTAACCTTGGCATGGCCACATCCACTGGAAACAGCACCAGTCATGAAGCCAGCACAGCTGCTTGACACAGTTCCAGCAATGCTGAGCCAAATGCTGTGATCGCTGTCATTCTGTCTCTCACTTTTAGGTTTGGGTCTCTGTATGTTCCATTCTTGGGGATGCTCTGCATTATGATTCATTTTATGTCTTTTCCTGAGAAAATTATATCTGAGTACTTTTAGGAAAAGTCTTAAACTTACTATGCCTTCTGCTTTTAGGGAAATAACTTTATATGGCTCTCTGTGGATGTCTTCCTTATGCCTTGGAGACTGTTAAGAACAGTTAAAAACAAAGCTAGAAATTTGTTTATGAGGCCATTACTCTAGGAATCTTCTTAGGGTTTCTGCACCAAGAAACTCAAACAGTATAATTGGAACAGAGTAAACTTAGAAATAGTTTATAAACTCTACTGACCAGGAGAGTTAGCTCAAAGGCTTCCTTTTACAATATGCTTAGAGCTCTTAAAAATGTAGTTTAAAGATTAGACTGCCTAGTACACCCCTGAAGGAATAGAACTTGATAAATAAGATAGAGCTTAATAAATAAAATAGAGAAGGATAACCTTTTCCCACTTAGATGATGAAAGGATATAATGTAGGAATTAGGCATTAGTATTTGTTATTAATAAAAAGACTGATTCAGACATTCTCTGTTTGTTTGGGATGCTTTAAAACTGCAAACAATGCCAGTCTAAAAGCAGGCTGTCATACGGTAAGGGGATTCATACATGTCATACTGTGGAAGAGATATTCTTTAGATTCTTTGAACTACAGTTATAGGGTTGATAATAAAAATAAAATTTGTCTATTTGTACTTTCTAATTGTGACTGAACTTGTAACCCTGAACATGTCATAAACAGTCAAACATCTGTCTTGAGGCAAAGCGATATAATCTGTACTTCTGGGATAGTCATTAATCTGGCTTTTTTTTCTATGAAACCTGAATAAATAAAGAAGCACCTGATTGCTAGTCAGTCACAGTTGCAAGATTCCTCTGACTACCACATCTGACTCACTTTTTTCTCACTGAGTCCTTATCTCCTCTCAGGCCACCCTGTCAGCAACTGCAAGGCTTGGCACCTGGTGAGACCTATAGACAGAAAGGATTTCCTCCAGTTAGTCAAATCATAAAAGATATTGCCAAGAGCCAGTTTGCTTTCCAGCTAGATTAGAGAAACTTAAAGAGGACAAAAGAACCCCAGGCCAAAGTCTCTGCCCCACAAGTGGGTCTGGATGTGTGAGCAGGCTACACGTACGATTTCTAGACAAATATCTGATGTGAACAATTTAAAAGAGGTGTGTGTATGTGTGTGTGTGTGTGTGTGTGTGTGTGTGTGTGTGGTGTGGTGTGTATGTATGTATGTGTGTCTGTGTGTTGTCAGTTTTAGAGGTTTTGGTTCGTAGTTTCTTGGCCTCATTGATTGGACCTCTGGCCGAGGGTACACAATGAGAGAATGTAGAAGACCAAAGCTGCTACAATTACAGAAATCCAAAAACAGAGGAAGCAGATAGAGAGGAAAAGAAAGAGGAATAAGGGAGATGGGGAGAGGAGAGGGAGAATGAATAAGTGTAACCCTTAAGGATTGATTCTAAGGACATATTCCCTTAAAGTAGGTCATAATTCATGCGTTTTTCATCTCCATAGTCTATTAGATTATGAACCCACCAATAGATTAATCTATGCATGAGCTCTCATGATCCAATCACTTCTCCAAATATCTAACTCTGAACAGTGCTCCGTCTGGGATCAAACTTGAACACAGAAGCCTTTCCGGGAACTCCCTGGTATAAGCAACAGCATGTGGTGTTATTTGGTGCAATGATGCGAGAATAGGAAATAGTCATAAACTGTTCTATAATTCTGACTATAAGTAAGCTCATGAGTGTTCCAAGTATCTTTTAACAGAATGTTCATATGTCTTAGCATTTTACTGCATAAAATCCCTTGGCAGCCATGGCATTTGTCCTGTTTTTCTAATCACTTAGTAAATACAGTTTGGGAAAGTCAGGGTCTTAAAGAAGGTTGGTTTAGGGGAGTGTTATGGAACAAAGTTTGAATCCCCTGGAGCTGCCTGACATAGAGTTTATGCTCTCTCTCTTGGAGTGTGCTCTCAAAAGAGGCCATTTGAGAGTAAAGGAAATTAGCAGTTTCCTTATAAAAAGTCAACCACACAGGCCTTTAACAAAACCCACCTCAATGGCATGCTTTTTAAAAAATTATTTTATTAGATATTTTCTTCATTTACATTTCAAATGATCTCCCGAATGACCCCTATACCCCCCCCCGCCTGCTCCCCTGCCCACTCACGCCCACTTCTTGGCCCTGGCATTCCCTTGTATGGGGCATATAAAGTTTGCAAGACCAAGGAGCCTCTCTTCCCAACAATGACTGACTAGGCCATCTTCTGCTATATGTGCAGCTAGAGACAAGAGTTCTGGGGGGGTACTGATTAGTTCGTATTGCTGTTTCACATATAGGGGTGCAGACCCCTTCAGTTCCTTGGGTAATTTCTCTAGCTCCTCCATTGGGGTCTCTGTGTTCTATCCTGTAGATGACTGTGGTCATCCACTTCTATATTTGCCAGGCACTGGCATAGCCTCACAAGAGATAGCTCTATCAGTGTCCTTTCAGTAAGTTCTTGCTGGCATACGCAATAGTGTCTACGTTTGGTGACTGATTATGGGATGGACTCCCGGATGGGGCAAGTCTCTGGGTTGTCCATCCTTTCATCTTAGCTCCAAACTTTGTCTCTGCCACTTCTTTCATGGGTATTTTATTCCTTATTTTGGGGAGGAATGAAGTATCCACGTGTTGGTCTTCCTTCTTCTTGTCAATGGCATCTTGATCTTGGGCTTCTAACCCATTAGAACTGTGGCACTACATTTCTACTATATGAGTCTTCAGTTGGCAGGATTTTGTGATAACATTCTGCTCTGAGATTGACAGAATAGAAGAGGAGAAGAATGACAACTCACACTTCCCAATCTTCCCACCACCTTAAGGAAAAGGGACTTCATTCAGTCCTGTACCAAAACCTAAGCCTCACTGTATTGACTAATAAAAAAACAGGGCAGAGAAAGGCTAACTTACTTGTCCAACTACACAGAGTAAGTGACAGAGTCAGAATCTGAAATAATGATATCTATGTCTCCCATTTTGTTAGCTCTGCTATTTCTTTGAAAATCAACAGTAGCAAAAGGAAGGAGAGGAAGAATCAAACACAGAGAATGCCAAAAGTGGTGGGTTCAGCATTGTGAGCACAGCCCTGTCTTCCTTCAGGCTTTCTTTGGACTCAGTGTTCGTCTTTGGGAAGCAGTTTTTAAAAAGCTGACAATGCAATCAATATGAAACATTAGTTTATGGAACTACTCAGGTGTTCTCTGTTTCACCAAACCTTTTCAGAACTCCTTAAAGACCCAACATGAATTAAAAATAATTTTTAAAAGGAGGCTGAACTGAGGACTCAGTGGGAAAAGTACTTGCTGTGAAAGTATGAGAACCTTACAGGCGAGAGGAATACAATTGAGATTGCTTTTGTCCTCTGACTTCCACATTTTCACACATGGTTGAGCAAACCATACCAACATCTCCCCACAGAGACATTTAAAAGATTTATTCAGTATTGCTCCATGTTGAATACATATAGGATATATTTACAACTTGATCATGTAATTAAATTGTTGTACCAGGTGCCAGAGCAACTTGATGATGATCTGACAACTACAAAGGACTGGAAGGCAGGACCTCAGAAATACACTGAAAAGCTTTCCTCGGGCTAGACAAGGAGATTGCCATTTTTATATACATAAGAGAGAACTGGAAAGTTCTTCACACTCAGACTAGAGAGAAGCCTTGCTGAAGAAACCACTTCTACTAGTTGTTTCAGGATATTTGATCACACTGTGAACCTGAAGATTGTGTTATTTACTGGAAAAGCCTGTTTCTAGTTGTGGTGTGGCTCAGCCCTAGTACACACCTTTACTCCAAGACCTTTCTGTTTATTGTAAACAGGATTAAATAAAGTTAACCATATATCAAGAGGTGGAGCAAGTAAGTTGACAAGAAATAAACACAAGATTAGTACAAAAATCCCAAAGAGGAAGATGAAGACAGGAGGATGGATAGAGACACACAGGAAGTAGAAAGGAGGGACCATGAGTTTGAAGGAGGTTGTTTGAGACAGTGTGAGAGAGCAGTATTCCTTCTGGAACACTGGCTAAGGAGAAAGGTCAGCTACATGCTTTCTCTGCTTCTTTAAGCTAGTAGGATTTCACTCCAGCATCTGTCTCTTGATTCTTCATTGGTAAAAATGAAATGAATGAGAGTTTGTTAAAAAACAACTATTATTGTTCTAGGCCCTGAAAAATACTCCTCAGCTCTAGAGTAGAAAAGATGCAAGACTATTTCTACATTTGTTGAGAAGAATGAGGAAGGAATGGGAATAGAGGGTGACTGTGTCTGCCAGAAGAGCCATGTTTTCAGGGAAGGAGTGCATGCTATGATTCTAGGATTGCTTGAAAATATAGCATAGTTTCAAAGGATCAGTTAACTCGATGTAAATTAATGACAAGAAGAACATGAGGATAATGTGAAAAGAGGGTTATTAGAGATTAGTTTTTTAAATATACCTCATGGCCACCCAAAAGGGACGTAACCCATATAATATCCAAGGGCAGTAGCAGATACGAAGAAGAATGAATTAGCTCCATCCATCACCAATAGTCAAGAAGTGAGCTGCAACTTTGAAAAGCTTGAATATAGCCATTGAAGGGATAAATATAGCCATTATTACTGATGGCACAAAGGACATGCTTAACATTCCTAAACTGTGGAACCTATTGCCAATGCTGCCAGTTGACCTACTTGGGTCCTGAACTAATCATTCAGAATGTCTGTTACATTTTATCTTTGCAGTAAAGGCTAGTTGTTGCATTGACTTCCGCTTACTAAGAGCAAAGGCTCTGATGCTTAAGTAGCTAATGTGGTAAAGACAAAGAACATCTCATGATAAGCTGGCAAAAGAAGTCAGAGGTGGCCATTGAAGACAAGAGGCCAACAAAGTCAAAAGGCCAATATATAGATTAAATGTTCACCCTGGATCCTTTGTAAGACATTGCCTCATGTAGACTTCTTTCTGAAGAGGATGAGGGAAGGGCACATCAGAAAGTTGCTGTCCAGATATGAAATTTGGAGTTTGAATGGACTGACTAAATTCCAAGGGGGATATAGATTATACAGAAAGAGGCTACATTGTCATCGATTGTCAAATGCTGATAAGTTCCATTTACTGTACTGCTTCTGCAAGGACAGCAAACTGAGCTTCGTTATAGACAAAAGTAGTCTCTATCCTCATAGTTGTGACAATAAAACGTCAAGCTGACATACATTCCAAATGCAATGTGCTTTTCTACAAAGTTTTGGTCTTTTAGACACCTTTTAGCATTAACTTGCCATACCTCTGTTTTCACAATTCTCTTTTTAATCTACGTTGTGTAATATTGGCAGAAATTCTGGCCACAGGACACAGAGTGTGATCACTACACACACATCTAAAGTACCATTTTGAAAGGTCAGTAATAAACTTACATAGATAAAATGGCATTTAAAAAAGGCGTAGCCCTATCTTCAGAAGTCTTATACCCTTCCTTCTTTGTGTTCTGCCAACTGCACAGGCCTGGCTCTGTGTGGGAGGAGCATAGTCACTTGTGTGAGACTATGAAAGACTTGTAATTATTCATAGTCTCACACAAGTTACTTGGTCTTCCTGACCAAGTTTAACTAAGGATTGTTACTTGATTCAGGTTTATTGACTATATAATTCTAAATCATTAACACTTATACTCTTCATTATCAATATCTGTGCAGCTCAGCATGTGCACAGTAACACGTGGTATAAATGCTTCTCAAAAATGCCCCCCTCACAAAATCGAATGGCATACCATTGTTCTTGGCTATTGTGAAGCAGAAGGCTTCATGTAAATTTTCAAAGTAAATTTTAATCTAGTCATATAAGCCACCCACTGAGATAATATAAAAAAAGATCCTTTATACTTAGATATATCTTCAATTCACCAGGCACCTAGAAAAATCTATCTTATCCAAGGGCAAATGGTTGATCCTTTTTGTTACTTCTTTCTCTTTCTTTTCTTCCTATCTATGCATAAAGCCTTTGCAGTCACAGATAATCACCTTGTCCCCTTTTGACAACTTTATTATATTGACAAGGATACTATTTATGGAGAGTCACTCTCCACTTGATGACACTTTCACACCCTTGTGTTTAATCTCATCTCTAACGGGGCACATATGGCTCTGGAAGATGTCACTGGGGGAGTCTGGAGTCACTGCAGAAAAGATTGCACTCATCAGTGTATTCTATTTTTACAAGGATGAAGCAACTAAAACTGTGCACTGCCACAGAGGAGTTAAGGTGATATGTGAGGCCTTGGAGAGGTAGAACTGAGGAAGTACTGGGGCAGTGTGCACCACCACAGAGGAGCGGCACTGAGGAACTATCAGAAGCCCCTCTTCCTTACTTCCTGAATTTAACAACATCCTGTCTAGTTTTTCTTGGTTTCTCACTTTCTGAGCTGATTATACATTTACATATTTATGTCTTCCTTTACTCGATAAATTAAGAATGTAGCACACCACATGAAGAACTGAGGTGGGCAGAGTAGCTCCGCAAGCCAGAACTCTGCTTGGCATACATCCCTTTCCTCACAATGTCCTCGGCAACCTGAGACCTGCCCCTGCATAGAGCTGTGTATGTGCCTTACTCTAAACGATACAGTAGGTCAATCCTCCTGTAGCAACTCCTGGATAACTTCTTTTGTGATCATATGTCTTGTGGAATATTTATCTGGAAATTATGGACATCGGGCTGAACTGGGCTGAGTTGGTTTTTGGGTGTATGTGCAGTTGAGTAAAATGTGCACTCTAAGTGAACTTTTAGGGAAAATCACACCCTCCACCCCATTGACTAACTTGTGCTTATGCATAATTTGGAATACATTTAACTTTTTAAACATATGCATCATGAGAAACAACATCCTGAGAAGAGAAAGACTTACATAACCAAGCCTGCCAATTAAAATAGGGAGCTACCTCCACTATGGCCTTCAGCAACCAACTCCTCCTTTCCCTGCAGTCCTTTGACAGAAGTCCAAAATAACAGCTGTTTTGAGCACTATATCTCAAGTGGCTCTCACATCTCTTGCAGTGTTTCTGCTGCTATTTCATTAAAACAAGCTTGCTACTTTTCAGGTTTGTGTGTTTTAATTTTTTTGAGTAAGACAAGACTAGTAACAATGGAATGACATTAGGAACTTATTCAAGGTCAAGACTTCAAGTGCTACTTTCGAATAATTTCCTTCTTTCAGAGCTCCATTAGAAGGAAAGATTCATTTATGGTATGAATGCTATCATCCCTCTCGTCCACTGTTCCTGTGATCACATTGGACCATGGAACCATTATCTGAATTTGCCTTACTACAGCCTTCCATATTTTCTCCCCTAAAAGAAATCTGAGGGAGAGAAGACAGAAATGTTGAGGTAATTACCACTGGATAATGCTGTGGGTAACACTGTGTCTTTGAGAAAGAAAAGAGGTGTAAAACAAAAACATTACCCTCAAATTCAGAAACTTGTCCGCTCAATAATATGGTAGCTCTTGACCGCAAAGAGGGCAAATTGGGGTATCAGTAAGTGAGCATGAGATGCTGTCATCGAAGAGAAAGCTGAGGAATCCAGGAAAGACTGACAAGTGCCAGTGGTTTACATGATGAATTTATCTCATATTCAACAGGAAATAAGAAGTGGGGTTAGTGGGATGAGTGCCTGTAATATGCCAACACAGTGGGAGATTTCGTTTTTTTTTTTTTTTTTTTTTTTTTTTTTTTTTTTTTTGAACTAGTGATTGAACCAGGGACTGGCATATGCCAAGCACCACATACTTTTCTATCTGAGTAAATCTAGACTTAGGTTTTAAAGCAACAACAACAACAACAACAACAACAACAACAACAACAACAACACTATATTATTTGATATTCTCTGTGTATGAAAAAGGTATTAACTTTCCTCATATAGGTTAAGTAGTTTTTTTCTTTTATCATGCATTTGATAATAGGATTCAGTTATGAGATCAGTCTCTTCTAATTCTTGGAGATCATTTGTACTGTGTTATTCACTCATATTAACCAGGTAAGCTTTCTTATCACAAAATATGAGTAAGAGAAAGAATTACATATACAAGGAAATGATGGCTCAGGTGCCTGCTCAAAGATATGGCAGGATGCTCCTTCTGCTGTATCCTCAGAAAGGGAGTGGAACTGCAGGATGGGTCTCAGATTTGCTGTCTAACCACCATACATTTATAATTAACTCAGCTCCAAATGCCTATGACTTATAAAACATCTACTCAGTCACTAAAAATGGGTGTCCTAGTTATCTTTTTGTTGCTTCACTAAAACACTATGACCAACAACATCTTGAGGAGCAACAAAAAATTTTTTTGAGCAGGGAGTGTTTACACTTTCACCTGACAGTACAAGGCTGAGGAAGGCTGACACAGGAACTGAAGCAGAGACCACAGAAGAATGGTACTTACTCAGCTATGTCTCTTTTACAGCTCAAACCTACCTCTGCAGGGATGAAACTACATCAATCAGTAATACCCCCCCCCCAAAAAAAATGCCTTACTAACCACAGGCTAGTTTGATGGAGGCAATCTTTCAATTGAGATTTCTTCTTTCCAGACGTGTCTAGGTTTGTGTCAAACTGACAAAAACTTTACACGATTAAGAGAAGTAAAAGTCTTTCTTGGTATGCTCAGAAAAATATCAACTCTTG
The DNA here is from genome assembly GCF_900095145.1 of Mus pahari. NCBI lineage: Eukaryota > Metazoa > Chordata > Mammalia > Rodentia > Muridae > Mus > Mus pahari. Next base: position 77,735,064 of record NC_034591.1, read on the forward strand.
CTAACTTTCATTGGAGAGAGATCAAAGGAATCCAAATAGATGGAGTTAAACTCTTGCTAGTCTATCTGAGTGGTCTAGTGGATGACTATAAACAAGAAGAGGGGGAGAAGGAAGAGGAGGAAAGGAAAGAAAATGAAAATAGTGGTCAAACATACAAGGCCCAAAGAATAATGCAATTAACTGCTAGCAGTGTAACAGATATTACCCATTTCATCATGAGAATATGAGACCCAATTCTAAAGCTGTTCTCCAAGAAGAATGTGGAATCCTTTAATAAGGTTGGAGCTGGGTGTGGCCACTATTGCTCTCTGTCCTGTCAGTAGTCAAGACTGTGCAGCCTGCTTCATTTTCTCTTTAACAGTTTTAGTTTGGTTTGTGTTACTAACAATTTTACTCAGGTAGATCTTTCTACTAAGTTTTTTAGGAAATAAAGATAGCCAAATTTACATTTGTTTTTAAAATTTTAAGGCCAGTTGATGATCTGATCCTTGTGTTTTGGGGTCTCAAAGGTGCCTCTGGCTCTCTTGGGATTTTCTCAGCATTCCATCTGTTGTAGTGTGCCTGTTAACCACAATCCTTCACTGAGAACTACTGAGAGCATTTTTCATGCTAAATTTTCTGTCTAACTTCAAATGTGTCAATATCCTGTAGAGAAGACAGGTGTCTCACCAGAAATGTAGGACCCTTTGACATGTCTATATCCCTAGGGGACTTAGCTGATCCAGAAATACAATCGAAGTATTGGTCCTCTGGAATCCTTGTCTGCATTGGTGTAGACCTCCAAGCATAGCATGTGAACATCTGGAGGTTCATCTCACTGATATGAAAAGTGAAAGCTCGGATACATTTAATTACTTTATATATACAGAGCAAAGCTATCATGGGGATATATAGGTGATAGGTAGGTAGGTAGGTAGATAGATAGATAGATAGATAGATAGATAGATAGATAGATAGAATCTTAAATTGGAAACACTTTATACGGGCAAGTTATAAGACTAATGGCTAATCAAGTTAAAGATCCTTTCATGTGCTTATTGACATATCTTCTTTAGAGAAATGTCTTTTTTAGTGATAATTTCTTTTTATTACTGAGTTGCAACCATTATTTTATATTCTACATATAGTTACTTATATACAAATCTATATGAATGGTCATTTATCATACATATGAACAAATATATATGAAGAATGTATATAAAATGAACAAATACATATTTTAGTCGAGGTTGGAGAGAAGTCTCAAAAGTTAAGCATGCTTACTGCCTTTGCAGAGTTCTTGGATTTGGTTTCTAGCATCGACATGATGATCGATCCAGTTCCTCTTCTGATCTCCACAGGCTCCTGCATACAAACTTGGTGCACATCCATATAGCCATGCACATATGCATATACATATCAATAAATAAAGTTTTTAAAAGAATATGTCTGCCGAGCTCACTGTTTCATAAATTACCAAGCTATTTAATTTGTTAAATGTCATTGCAAACTTTTTTGTGTTGTTATATACTATAATAATATTGAATTGTGAATAAAACTGAATTTAGTAAACAAAGGAAATTGGAGATGGCTTTATGTCATACATAGCATGAATGTTAGTGATGTTTATACTATGTGCATTTGTTTCTATATTGGCTCTATCCCCCACACATTTTCCTTTTTGTTGTATGGTAAGTAAAATTTTTGCAGATAATGTAAAATCAAATATTCTCATACTCAGTAAATTACTTAATTATTTTGGAGAGGAGAAAGACCTTATATTCATGGTTTATAATATAGGCCCATAAAAATAAAAGATTCCAAAACTTAACTACATGAAATAAACACTCATATCAAGATATGATAGAGTCAAAAGCTAAAGGCAAAAATGTAATTAAAACATAATATTGTAGAGATGAAGTGAATTGTTTTATTTATGTAGACCTCTTAGAAATAGAAAATGAAATTGAAACTCCTAGAAAAAGGACAAAAGATTTAAAGACAGTACTTATAGGTAAGCAGCTTTCAGGCATATAGAATCCTGCTGGACTGCACTCACTTAAAGAGAGATGACACTGTTTCTTATGTATTAGATTATTATAAATTCAAAAGTTTGCTAATAGAGCACATAGAAGCTAGTGTGGCAATCACCTCTAAGTTACAAATGTAATTATTTGACTTCGAAAACACTCAAAAAGACACTTGGAAGGATTCATTGGTGGATGAGAAGCAAGGATGCAAGGGAGATTTGACAGCTTGTATTATGTACAATGCTTTAAAAGTTATGTGCACATAAGCAATGGTTTGTTGCTTCCTATGGTTCAATGCAGGATTTGCTTCTTTAGCTAGATTTTCTAGTATCCATGAAATGAAGAGAGACTGGAGTAATGACATAAACAACCTGTAAGCAAAACCGAGGGTTCCTGCAAAAACACCAAGGAAAACCTTAGCACTCCACAGGATCCTTCTTGGTTTAAGCAGGTAGAACCTATAGCTTAAACATAAAGCCAGATGTATGGTACCCAGTGACTTTGACAGTCTGAGGAGAATGCCAGTGTCACATACCATGAGTGTTTGTGACATCTAAGGGCCACAATCAGACCTTATGTGTGAATTTTTACAAATAAGTATAAATAGTATTCGATTATCATGCCTTCAGACCCCAGCCATTTTCATGTTGTTTATTAATCTTTGCTATTTTTTTAATTTTGCTATGATATTGTAGGAGTCAGTTCAAAAGAATAATGTTGAAAATAAGATATGCACACACAAACACAAAAGGACTATGGAGTCAGCTCTATTGGTTTGTTTTCTGCTTTTTTCCTTTTTTGTTTTTGCTTGTTTTTTGTTTGTTTTGTTTTTTACCTTCAGAAGACCAGTGACAAATTTGGATATGATACAGTGACATAAAATCTGTTTCATTTCCTCTTGTTGTTTGTCTTGTTTAGAAAATGGCCCAGTAGGAACTTTTCAATACGACAAGTCCAGTATCAAACAGATGGCTCCAAACTGTTCATTTGTTCTTGAAGCTAGCATTGGCTTTGTTCCCAAGTGCTTGATGCTCAGATAGGAATAATTTTTTCATATTAGGCACAACAGGATTAGGAGAAGCCTCATTTCCCAGCAGCAGATAACTAGCATAGAAAATTTCTATTGCATATACTTCAATATTGTCATTTAAAGTATACTTCTTTTGTTTAGTAAGAGGATTTTAAATGCTTGTGGTACTCTTCTTAGACAGCCATGTTTTGATAACATATTTGTTGGTATTTCTATCTAAAATAACCAATGCTGAACTCGAAGTGTAATCAATCGTTAAGTGAATTGTTTAATTAGTTATTTAAACCAGGACTTCAAAAGCAAAACATTATATTAAAATGAGAAAGAATGAAATTTTAAGAGTTAATGAACTAGAACCTCTTTATGCCAAATAATATAATTATACTGAAATCTTGCCAGAAAGCACATCACCTGCATTTTGAAAATCTTATTGATGTCCATTTACATAGTATTGATTTCATTGATAACACATGATGTTGGGTTTGGATTCCAGTTTTCAATAAACAGTGACTTCACTTTTCTCTACTCCGATTTCTTTAACCATAAAATCAAGAGGACATTAAATTAGCTCAAAGGCTGTGGTAAAGTTGAATTGAAAGAACATCTGACTAAGGGTGTTGAACACTTCCTTAGGTGCTTCTTGCCGAAACCCTGAACTCCGACCAGGCAGAGAGGGGGCGGGGGGGGGGGGGCACGACTTGTACAACAAGGTAGGTTTAAAGTAGCTTCCGTCTTTATCTCAGGGCTCATTCAGTTCTTCTTTTCCATCTGTCCTCCGATCTTATCCCTCCCCCCTCTCCTGGATCCAATCAGTGTTCAGCCCGCTCTGAACACTAGCCATGCGTGCAGGCAGGGCCCATGGTGATAGGCCAGTGACTCATCAGGCGGACAGCACAGGATCATACAAGTGCGCAGGCTCAGGTTCTTGGTAAACAGGGATCACGGGGCTTGGCAATGAGCCAGGGCGCCATCTTGGCTCTTGCGGCCACTCCCGTTCCCCACAGCTTCTCATTCATTTGAGATACCTCGGTTGAGAATTCTCTCTTTAGCTCTCTGTAGCTCATTTTTAAATTGGGTTATTTAGTTTTCTTGAGTCTAACTTCTTGAGTTCTTTGTATATTTTGGCTATTAACTCTCTATTGGGTGTAAGGGATGGATCTCATGCACAGACGCCAAACCCTGACACTATTGCTGATGCCAAGATGTGCTTGCAGCCGGGAACTTTGCATGACTGTCCTCTGCGAGGTCTGAGACAGATGCAGGTACTTATAGCCAACCATTGGACTGAGCCCAATGACCTCTAAGGGAAGGACTAAGGAGCTGAAAGGGATTGCAAATCCGTAGGAAGAACAACAATATCAACTGGACCCTTCAGAGCTCCCAGGGACTAAGCCACCAAACAAAAGTCATACAAGGGCTGGTCTGTGGTGCCTGCTACATATGTAGCAGAGGATTGCCTTGTCTGACCTCAGTGGGAGGGGATGTGCTTGGCCTTGTAGAGGCTTGATGCCCTAGAGAAGGAGGATGCTAAAGGGGTGAGGTGGGAGTGGGTGGGGGAGTCTTAGAGGCTAAGGGGAGAGAGAGTGGGGTGGGGGCTCATGCAGTGGGGACCGGGAAGGGAGCAATATTTGAAATGAAAAAAAAAAAAAGAACATCGGAGACAGCAGTGCCTGCTTCATGTACAGTGCGAAGGAATTATTTGCCCCCCCTTCTGGAATCTTTTGTGTGGTATGCTCACATATGTATTTCTAGAAGCTGAGAGGCTTAGTGGAGAGAGAAGATGGTTGATGGAGACTAAGTATACCAAGATAGGAAGTATCAGTGTATAGTTACAAGAAAAGCCTTCGGTAGCCATGGCTCCTCAAAGAACACTGAAACCTCTACAATGGTATCTAGGCACCAAGCTCCCACATCTTCTTTGTGACACACCTTCCTTTGGATGCTAATCAACAAACAAAGGAATCCTGCCAAGTTATATTTTAATTCCTTCTTTCCTGAAAAAAAAAGATTTCTGTACAAGAAAAAATTCTATTTCACTATTGAGATCTATTTTTAATAGTCCTAATAAAAATATATAAAAATATTTTTATATTCCACCCAAGGCACAATCGTGCATTCTGCAATTGACTATTACTCTGTCACATACAACCTGTATGACTGCTGAATGAGAGGCAGGCTGCGAGCCACCGTTTTCCATGTGTAAAACAAGCCACCTGCCACATGCTGAAGGAACTGAATAAAGTCACCTGTGTTCTGCCTTTGTCTCCATCAGTTGGAATATAGTTACATACATGGAGATGTCACTGAAAACATCCCAGATATTACATGTGGTCTGAGGTTCAGTTGTTGGCTGTTCTATCTTATTCCTGTGTCAAACCAGGGCAAGAAAGTCATTTGGAGACTGTTATGTGCTTGGTGGGAATGGTGGCCTGGGGGAAATTACCCATCTTGTGAATGAGTGCTACAGACAGGAGCAATATAAAGGGCACTGTGGCTGTTATCTCAACAGATGCATTCCAGACCATTCCAAGGTCAAGTTCAGAAAGTCAGCAGTGGGAGGTTGCAGTTTGAAGCTGCATGTGAACATCAAGAATAGATCAAGTACATTCACCGTTCTGAAAGAAGTATAAGAGGCCTTTGTTAATGAGACAGGAAAATCATAGCCTGAAAATGCTGACAGTGACATTTCAAAAGGCTCAATCCCTTAGTAATAGCAAGAATGCTCCAACTTTCAAAAAGAAGAAAATGATCAAATGTCTGTTCTCTCTGAGAACTTTATCTTGCAAGGTTACTTCGGTTCACATTTCCTAAATGGAGATCTTCAGAGGGAGCACAAGGCTCCCCTTATGAAGCACCTTGCTGGGAATTTGTGACTGTGACAACTGCCATTTGACTGATGGCTCAGCCCATCCCCCTTCTGGCAATTAGAGATACAAAAAGGAGTTATCTAAACCAGAGTTCACTAATAAAATGCCAACAGGAACAGAGCCATCAAGCCTTCTAACTTCTCCCTCATTTCAGAATAAAGGAAGCTTGGAGAGCTGGACCAACACTTAGGAGACACTAAAGTGGGACCAGAATTCCAAGCACATGCCTGATTAGGAACCTTGTAGGTCCTTTATTATCATCAGAACCACACAGAGCATGGCTCCTCTCTCCACTCTGCCCTTCTTGACCTTCCACACTTTTGCTTTCCTGTCCTTCTTCATCTGTCCTGCAACCTCTGGAAACCTTAGTGACTACCTTCTTTGCCTCAAGACATCCCTCCAGTTTATTCACCCACCCTCTTCCCCGACTTCACCTCCTCCTTCTAAGCTCTGAGTCATAAAATGTCTGTCAGTTTGACATCTGGGAATTCAAATGAAAAAATAGCATCACCATGATCTTCCCACGTTATAAATATGAACTCTCTGAACCCATCTGCCACCGAGGAAGCCCTGGTCCTCATTTTTGATTCTCTGAAAGAAAATTTGGTAAGTGACCACATGGCTAGCTGGGAGGATCTGTCCGTGCGACAGTTACAAATAGTTACTGTTGCTTCCATCCTTGTTTATTGAGAAGGGATTGAGGAAAAGACCCCCTTCTCAATCCATTCTCTTACCTAAGCAAGATTGGTAGGGGGCTGATATTCAGGGTGTTGGGGAACAAAGAACACAGCAAATGGCCTAGCATTTCTTGAGTAGACAAGGAGTTATAGAATTGGGAAAGGAGGCAGAATTTTAAACAGCAGTTTAAAACTATCAACCACTAGCCTTTCAGAAGGCAATCTTCAAACTGCTTGTCCCTTCTTGGTTAAAACAAGGAAAATCTTGCCCTCTAAGCTCGCTTCAAAGCTAAAAGGGAAACTGAGGACAGTAAATACAATTAGCCCAGGCCTCATTGCTCAAACAAAGGAAAGATAAAAGATAAACATACTGTGACAGACTTGGTCAGCTTTTTTGATTCCTTTTTTTTTTTTTTTTAAAGCTGATGACCCCTTTCATTTTTGTTGTTGTTGTTGTTGTTTGTTTTTAAAGATATTTCCTTTGCTAGTTTTCCCTCCAAAAATCCCCCTTATTTTGATTTCTAAACAACCAGCTTGAAGTTTTGGTTAAAATCGAGCTAGAGTGTTACTAGCCTTCTCATTATAAATTAGCCAGAGGGTCACACAGTGAATGTGAGAGAAAGGTAACTGTCTCAAGACAAAAACTCCTTTTTTATTTTTATATTTTATTTTTGCTTAAATTTAAATTCAAATATAAAAATAAAGGGTGTAGGCTTTGTTTAAGAGTCAGATCTTTTAAAAATCCAAATTAAGTAGAATCCTAAAGAGAAAAAATATTATAAATGAATTTTTTTGTTATTTTGTTTTTTGCATTTTTGTTTTTTGTTTTTCAAGACAGGGTCTCTTTGTGTAACCCTGGAAGTGCCTCTGTAGATCAGGCTGTCCTCACATTTAGAGATCTGTCTACCTCTCTGCCTTCTGAGTGCTGGGATTAAAGGCATGTACCACCACTGCCTAGCTTATAAATAAATTTTACAAAAATCCAGGATAATACATTAGAAATCAGGAAAGAGTATATATGTAAACAGTTCCAATTATAGTTCTACAAACATGGAAAAAGTGATATTTCAAGCAATGAAAATATATTCAAAGATTGCCTGAAAAGGAGGGTGGCATGTACACATCTCAGATATATGTGTTACATGAATAGGGATAGTCTATTCTTAAAATGTGTCATGATAATCTGGAACAAAGCTAGATCTAGGAGTGGGAAGCACCTCTCTGCTTTTAGCAAAGCCTTTTACCTCTAGTGAGAGGAGTTGCTGGAGCATCCATCCTCTCTTTGTCCTGTCTGCCTTAGAGTTACTTCATCAAAGCTGAGAGTAAGAACATCGTAAAAGCATGATTAGCCTCAAGTTTGAGCATTTGTTCTTCCCTTTTGTGTATGGTCAAAGCATTTCTTATTCCCTTTTAAAGATTAGCAGAACCCTTCTCTGGTGGGGTTCTTACACTGGGTACTTTGCAGGTACCCAGATCCAGAAGAAAATTGAAATCTCTCACTCACTGGCATTGCAGCTATGAACAAAGATCTGTGTCCCTTTAAACTTGTTTCCTCATTAGTAAAATAACTTACTGTGTTGAGAGGAGTAAAATTACATCAACCATATACAAAGGCTAGCATATTACTTAACACACACTAAATGATATAAAATGCATGCTGTATCTGTAATGTACAAAATAAAGAGATCATCAACATGACCTTTGGTTGAATGACCTTGGGACTTGGGGTCGGGATTCCTGCATTAAATCTCCTCTACTTTTGAACTTTGGGCAGCTCATTTTTACTCAGCAGCTCACTTAGTTCATTTGGGAACCGCAGATCATGAAACAGTATTTATCAAATTGGGTTGTTGTGATGTGTAAATGGTCAACATTAGAACAGTGTCCACTCTAGTGAAGGTACAATTAAGTCAAATGATCGTATGCATCCTAGTCAAAGAACCTATTTGAATATTATTGAAATCATATATATTTATTCAAAGGCAGCTTGTGCTGACATCCTTTCTGATAAGAGCCTCTTATTAGAGGATACTGTGGGGCTTTAGAAAGTGCTTCCTTTATCTAGTCACAGGGAATTGGCTCTAAGCTCCTGGCTGCCAAATTCTATTTCTGGTTAGTATGTATGCTTTTTAGAATGACATTAGAAACCACAAGATAAAATTAACTGCCTTCGTGTTACCAAAATAATAACTAAAATACTACATGTGATGATTTTAGTTTGTGTCACACTTACTCTCTGAAATCATCCCTTTAACAAAAAGTTACAGACTAACCCTCTTGCATCTTCAGAGTCACTCCTGAGTTTTCCATTTTGTGGAAATGCCCATGTGCACAAGGCAATCAGAATTGTGTGTATCACCCCTGGCTCTAACTTCATGGCTGAGTTGTGATATTTTTTATGTTTTGGGTGGATAAACCAAACAGCAGACCACACCAAGGTGATTCCATGTGAGAGAGGTTTATTAAGCAGGGATGAGGTGGGGCGGCGAAGCGAGTAGAAGAGCAGAGATGAGGAGAAAGAGGAGAAAGAGAAAGAGAAGAGAAGAAGAGGGGGGAGGGGGAAGAGAAAAAGAGAAGAGCTAGGAGGGGTGAAGAGAGGAGGAGAAGAGAGCGAGGAGGGGGTGATCCCCTAATTTATATGGAGAGTGACATCACACCAATGAGGATGGGGACTGAGCCAGGTGAGTTGTGGGATTGAGGGTCGTTGTCCTGGCAACGCAGGTCTAGTGTCACATGGTTGGGCCAGGCCTTGGAGTGTCCTGGTGCTAACAATATTAGCCATGTATTTGGTGCAGTGTGGAACACTAAGACCCAGTATCAGCTCTCAGGAGGCAGAGGCAGGTGAATCTCTGTGAGTTTGAGGCCAGGGCTACACAGTGAGATCCTGTCTCTTAAACAAAACCTCCTCCGGTTTTCACAACACTCCAGTCAAGTCTCTGACCCCACTCAAAGTGCTTATGGAACAAGATATCAAACCTAGAACCATGTGAATGCTAGGCAAGCATTCTCCACTGAGCTACATCCCTGTAAAAGTGCCTTTCTTGAGAGTTTTGTCTTCCAGCTTGCCAGTCAACCCACCTGAGTGTGGTCACGTTTATGGGTGTGCCTAGATTCCCCTTTGCTCTGCAGTACCAGCAGCCAACATGAGTTCTGCTTGAACCATATCCCCACATAAACTACAAAATGAGTGACCAACTACAAATAACCTTTTTCTCTGTGTGGGGTGAGCTGTGAAAAGCTAAATAAACAACAAAAATACTCTTAAAGTCTAAAATAAGTAAATAAATGTGGAAAGTATACTCACTAGGATCTGTTTCTGTTTTGCTTTCAGGGAGGAAGAGGATCAGCCATGACTCCCTCCTTTGACCTCAAAGGTCAATTTTAACAGTAAAATTCTGACAAATTCATTCAAGACCCAGATCATCTAAGGCGCTATGCCAGCTAGTTCTATGTTAACCTGACACAAGCTAGAGTCATTTGAGAACAGGAAACCTCAACTGAGAAAATGATTCCATAAGATCAGCCACAGGTACCAAACCTGTAAAGCATTTTCTTAATTAGTTGTCAATGTAGGAAAATTTAGCCCTCTGTTGGAAACACCATGGGAATTCTAGCAGAAGGCAGGTTGGGCAAGTCCTGAAGAATAACTCCATAGGCACTCCTCTATGGTCTTTGCATGAGCCCTGGCCTCCAGGTCCCTGACTGGTTGAGTTCCTGCCATAGCTTCCCCCAGTGGATTGTGATTTGGGATATATAAGCCAAATAAACCATTTTCTTCTGAAGTTGCTTTTGGTCATAATATTTCATCACAACAGTAGAAACCCTAACTAAGACAAGCATCTTACTCAAGAATGGCTTCTATACCAAACAGGAAGTTATGCTCTAGAATCTCTCTAGGAAGGAAATGGAAGGCAATGTCCAGAAATGGATGGTCTAGTCCATTAGAATGTTATTCAAGTTTCCTACTGTATCTCCAAAGACAAATGGTCCCTCTATTTGGGAGTTATTACTGAAAATTGCTTTGAAATACTTGTTGTAGGTCATTTTAACACTCTTGAAAAATATTTTTCTTGGGGGTGATTTTTTTTTGGTTAAAGTGTTTAATTCCATATACATTGTGTGTGTATATGCATGTGTCAGTCTCTCTCTCTCTCTCTCTCTCTCTCTCTCTCTCTCTCTGTGTGTGTGTGTGTGTGTGTGTGTGAGCGCGCGTGCATGTGCACGTGCATGCACGTATGTATGCACATTCCATAGCATGCTTGGAGAGGTCAGAGTTCAATATGAAAAAGGCAGTTCTCCGTGTGGATACTTCATTCCTCGTTAGAATAGGGCACAAAATACCCATGAAAGGAGTTACAGAGACAAAGTTTGGAACTAAGATGAAAGGATGGACTATCCAGAGACTACCCCACCCAGGGATCCAGCTCACCATCAGCCACCAAACCCAGACACTATTGCACATGCCAGCAAGATGTTTGCCAGTGCCTGGAAAACACAGAAGCAGATGCTCATAGTCAGCTATTGGATGGAACACAGGGTCCCCAATGGAGGAGCTAGAGAAAGTACCCAAGGAGCTGAAGAGGTCTACAACCCTATAGGTGGAACAACAATATGAACTAACCAGTACCCCCAGAGCTCGTGCCTCTAGCTGCATATGTAGCAGAAGATGGCCTAATTGGCCATCATTGGGAAGAGAGGCCCCTTGTTCTTGCAAACTATATATGCCCTAGTGCAGGGGAATGCCAGGGCCAAGAAGTGGGAGTCGGTGAGTAGGGGAGCAGGGGCGGGGGGGAGGGTATAGGGAACTTTCGGGATAACATTTGAAATGTAAATAAAGAAAATATCTAATAAAAAAAGAAGAAAAGAAAGAAAAAAAAAGGAAAAGGCAGTTCTCTCCTTCTACTATGTGCGTTTTGATTGTCAAACTCAAGTTACCAGAATTGTCAGCAGATGTTACTTTTTTTTTTAACACTGCTTTATTGTTCTAAAATTCCCAAATTATCTTAGCATTGTTCAAACTGTCAGATTCAGAAACAAGCTTTAGGTCCTTTTTGATAAATATAAACCATAACTGGCACTCATTAGCCAGCTGTGGTTAGCATATGAATAAGGAAGCTAAAGACCCACTCCATGAAGTAGAGGCCAAAATTCGGAACCTATACAATCATAGGCTCATGGGAAAGTTTACTACTATTATTCTTCTAAGTGAATGTAGCAATACAATGTCTAATAAGGGTATATTGCTATACCTATAAATCAGAGTTCTAGTCAACCTTCATCAGAGAAATTGCAGCAGATGTGTAATTAAGATAACACAGGACACTATGCAGGCAGTGAGAGGCCTTGGAGCACTCAAACCTAAAAGGAACATCTTTATCAACCCCCTACCCTCAAGACTCAGGATCTATGAAAAAAAAAAGTAATAAAATAAAAAAAATAAAGACAGAAAGACTGTAAGATCCAGAGGTAGTAGACAATTCCCAGGAAACAAAAATTTCAGATACCATGACAGTATGAAAAGACCTGTACAAGTTCAAGACAGACAACATGGAGAAGGGGAAGTAGACACAAATCTCTGCCCATAACCACAAATCTACTTGTAGTTAATACTTGTTGGGAGAGGGAAATGAGTTTTCTTCTGTGGAGTGTCACTGAGTATATTCAACCATTCTCCATGGTGTTCCCACAGTGACCTTTTTAATCTGCCAAGTCCCATCTCCAAATACAGCCCATTCAGCCTTGAACTCATTAGTGAGTTAATCCACTGGTGAACTAGTGCCTCCATGAGACATTCACCTCTTAGTAGCACCTTTAGTTGGGACCAAACTTTCTAAAGGTTTAATTGGGAACATTTCACATACTAACTATAACACCTTTAAAGCCTATACAATCAACTCCAGAGATATTTAATTTTGTTTTCTAAAATAATCTATTTAAGACTATTATCCAGAAAACCCTTCACCACTTCTTCCTTCTCTCAGTGAAATTCTTCAATGACACTTCATTAAAGAAAACTGAATTAAGAAACTACAGTCAGAGAAGCAGAAAGTAATAATCAGCCCAAGTAGCTACTAGAATCTATGACTATGTTTCCATCTTGATCCTTGCTGTTACAGGAATCTACCAGCATACATATGGTACAGAAGTGGAAATACAAGAACATTATTGTGCTTTGTTAAAACATGCAGGCACCCACAAAACTTTTGACCCCAAATTTATTTTGTCTACAAAAACATGCAGGGATGGAGGATAGAGCAGAAACTGAGGGAATGGCTAACCATTAACCAGCCCAACCTGAGACCCATCCCATGGGCAAGCACCAATCTCTGACACTATGAAATTCTGTTATGCTTGCAGACAGGAGTCTAGCATGGCTGCCTTTTGAGAGGTTCCACCCAGCAGTTGACTCAGACAGATGTAGACACCCACAGCCAAACAGTGAATGGCAGGACTCTTATGGAAGAATAGGAGGAAGGATAGTGGCCCCTAAAGGGATAGGAACACCACAGGAAGACCAACAGAATCAGTTCATTTGGATCCTTGGGGCTCTCAGAGACTGAACCGCCAACCAAAGAACATACACAGGCTTGATGGAGGCCTTTCTGCACATATGTAGCATATGTGTAGCAGTTCTTCATGTCAACTAGAGTGGGGGCTATCCAAAGCCCATGCTTGTGGTATATGTTCTTTTAGCTGGGCTGCCTTGTCTGGCCTCAGTGGGACAGGATGCCCTAGCCTCACAGAGAGTTGATGTGCCAGGGTGGGGAGATACTCAGGGTGCCCCTGCCACTCAGAGGAGAAAGGGATGGCAGATGGGAGAAGGATTGTGGGAGGGAGGTGATGGGGGCATCAGTGAGATCAATGTAAAGTGAATAATTAAAATAATAATAACAAAAATAATAAGAATTCTTTTGAGTGTTATATGTGCCTCCTACTGTAGTATAATAACACATTCTATGAAGTTGATAGCTATTGCTGCAATTGTAACTGTAAGTAACAGTATTTTCACTGTCCTTTAGTGTCATTGTAACCTGTCAGACATGATCTAAGACAAACACTGATGCTCATTGCTTCTGGTTTTGTTATGTAGAGTTGGCAGTCAGAGCAGACTTTATAACTTGTCCTATCATTTGGATTAAAAAAATTTTTTTATAAATATTAACTAGAGAAAGACAGTATGTGACAAGAAAGATAAAAATTACAAATTTTTTTTTCAGGACTCTGTGAGAGAGAATAATTAGTAAAGCTATATTCTGAAGAGAAAAAGACAGGAACCAATAATGTTGCCATTGAGCATCTAAACATCTCAGATACCCGGAGAGGTATCTCAGAGAGAAGAAGTACAAAGTGGTCCTCCACCTCAATCTCAGCTCCCTGACTTGGAGCAAGTAACTCGACTCTGAAAGTATGCCATATCACTTTCCCGCTGTCTTGTCTAGTGTTACTGGTGCTGGGATTGTTTTTATTTTTTTTTTTTTTTGTCATCTTTGTTGTTGTTGTTCCTGCTGCTGCTCACTATCTTCTTTTTATGTGGATCTGAAAATTGACCTGGCACTTCAAAATATAGTTTGGAGAGTTTTTTTTTTTTTCACTGAGCTATGCTCCTATAGCAACTGATTCTATTCTAGTTACAATATATTCTCACTTCAATTTTGGCAGACATTTCAACTTTCAGAATAGAGGAAGTAAACACAGATGACTTGTCCCCAAATAAGCATGGATGTAGGTAGAATGGGTTGATTTCTTGTGTCTGTGCATTTGGCTCTCATAGCAACAGTGGAAAGAATTCCACAACTATTGTGGGCACTGTTCTGACAGTGGACATCACATAGAGTACTCTCAGACTCTTTCAGATTGCATGTGACTGACAAGACTGAAGGAGAGGCCACAAGAGTACAATCACTCCTGCTGATAACAAATATATAAGCTTGAATGTCCAGAAGTCTCAACTTTTATTACACCTACAGAAAAGGCATGTTTCTCAGGCTATGACACAATATACATTATGTCAAAACCGACTGAACACAGTCAAAGAAAATTACACAAAATCTACACTATGAATTCCATTTGGAATTAAAATCAACATTGTATACCAAACTGATCTTCCAGGAAGAATCATCAGGGAAATGATTCTTTCTAAAAAAAATCCTTAATGTTGAATTGGAAAAGATGTTAATCTCAAAAAATATGCAAATCTTAGTAAATAAACACAAATATATAAAAACATAAGTTATTCTGTTAAAATCTTCAGTCACTCACTTCAGAAATACTGATGTAGATGAAATGCTAATGAGCTCAAAGTAATGATTTTTTAAAGGCAAGTGAATCCCAAGAGAATAGAAATAAACAGCTGAATTACTTTAGGGCATGTAGGTATGGAAGAGCAAACTGATAAAGAGGCAAACATTTTGAAAAACAGTAAAATACAAGCATTGCAAATAAAAAGTGCAAAAGTCAGATTCATATAAAGCTCCAATTAAAAGCCCTACCATAGAGCAGATCAAGCAGAAGAACAACTCTCATCAAGGCTTGAAGGCAAGGATGGTGTGTTACTACACATAGACAAGATAAAATTAAGAAAGAAAAGAAAAGATGCTCCAGGGCATCATTCAGATACTGACTGTAATTAGGTAAGGAACTGAATCTGTAGACTAAAGACACAGGAAACCTATTCAATGAGATACTAGAAAAATTTCTCTAAATCTAAGGAAATATGCAAACATACAAGCATGTGAGGCATGCAAACCCCAAATTACTTGATTAGAAAAGAATCTTTTTATAGCATAACTATCCGCCTACATACAGAACAATAAAAAATTCTGAAGGCATAAAGATGGAAGCACCAAGTGTTATATAGTCAAAGCTGTCAGAATAATAACAAATTTCTCAGCAGAAACCAGAAAGGACAGAATGGGACAGAATGACATATTCCAAACCTTGAAATAAAATCACTGATACTATATTTTGTGTATACTCAAAAAAGAAAACAAAAACAAAAAACCATTATCCTTCAAGATTGAAGGAGAGATAAAACCCTTCATAGGCTAAGAATTAATTAAAGGAACTTGTGACCATAAAATGAACACTGTGAAACATTGAAAAAAGAGTGAAAGGAAGAGAAGGCATATGAAGGAATAAATCTCACTAGAAAAGTAGATAAACAAATGAGTGTAAGAAAGAATTACAGTATTCTTGTAGCGAATGATTAAGTACTAAGAAGTTAATACAACTTTCAAATCAGCCAGAAACAAACAAACAAAAGGTACATGACTTTCACTA
The DNA here is from genome assembly GCF_900095145.1 of Mus pahari. Classification (NCBI taxonomy): domain Eukaryota; kingdom Metazoa; phylum Chordata; class Mammalia; order Rodentia; family Muridae; genus Mus; species Mus pahari. Next base: position 77,750,926 of record NC_034591.1, read on the forward strand.
ACAATTCTTTTTTTTAATTTTAAAATTGGATTATTTATTTATTATTTTCTTTATTTACATTTCAAATGCTATCCCGAAAGTTCCCTATACCCCCCCCCCTGCTCCCCTACCCACCCACTCCCACTACTTGGCCCAGGCGTTCCCTTGTGCTGGGTCATATAAAGTTTGCAAGACCAATTCTTAATGTCAATAATCTTCATTCTTGAATGCTGTATCAAAGGACTTTACAAATCAAATACCACCAGATGTCGAGGGAAAGGACTAATGGCCAGTGCCATGGCAGTGGGTGATTTCAACATCCCACACATACCAGAGAAAGAAGCTGAAGAGAGAAACTATCATTTTATTTGTTGTTTTTTTATTGCTATGATTAAATACGGAAGGAAAGTTATGTTAGCATTTCTATTGTACAATGAAATACTATGGCCAAAAAGCAAGCTGGAAAGGAAAGGATTTAATCAGTCTACACTTCCACATTGCTGTTCATCATCATCAAAAAAAAGACAGGACAAGAACTTAAACAGGGCAGGATCCTTGGAGCAGGACTGATGCTGAAGCCATGGAGGGGTGCTGCTTACTGTGTTGGGCTCTTCCCCTTTTGATCACTTATTGAGAATATGTCCTACAGGTGGATCTCATGCAGACATTTCCTCAACCGAGGCTCCTTTCTCTATAATGGCTCTAGATTGTGCCAAGTTGACACACAAACAGAGCTAATACAGAAAAGCAATTTAATAAAGAGCTGTTTATTTTGACTTACCATTTCACGGGAAATGAAATCAAGGATATGAAATCAGGAGCCATGAGGCAGCTGATCACATTTTGTCCAAAGTTAGGGAGAAGAAAAAGTGGGTGTTAATCTTGCTTTTCCCTTTTACTCAGGCCAGAACACATGTCTATGGGAGAGGTGATATGTTTAGGCTGAGTCCTTCAATCTCATTTCACTTAATATAGATAATCCATTACAGCCATGCCTAGAGGTGTATCTGCTAGGTGTTCCTCAATCCTGTCAAGTTGACAATATTAGTCGTTATAAGTCTACCCTTTGTCAATTTGACAACAAAATCACATATAAGTGATAAACTTACTCCTGTTGTTGCCATAAACTGATGGTCATCTCACAATGCAAAATACATTCAGTCCAACTTTGAAAGTCTCCATGGTCTTTAACAATTCCAATATTGTTTAGAAGTCCAAAAGTTTATTTTTCTGAGATGCAAGGAAATCTCTTATATGTGAGCCCCTTCAATGCAAAAACAAGTTGCCTATATCTAATATAGAAAATCACAAGGTAAATATTTCAATTCCAAAAATGGAAGGATCAGGACATAGGAAGGAATAATGGAACCAAAGCAAGAATGAAACCAAGCATGGACACCAAACGCTAAATGCTATAGCTCTTTGTCTGGCATCTGGTATTCATAATGGAATTGTGTGATCTCTAATAACTAAAATATCCCCACTCCTCTAGCTCTGTTACCTAAAATACACATAGTCTTTCTCTTAGGCCAGATTCACTTTATAGCTGCCATTTTCTTTGGTGGATATCCCATAGGCTGGGCACCCCCAGTGTCCTCAAGTCTCCACTTTAGTTTCAACTGTAGAGCTTCCTGATGCTGCCTTTTAGGGCCTCTTCCCAGGAACTCAGCCATACATTGTTTGGCCTCTGATACTCCCTACAGCTGTGAAGCACAACTTCACAGCCCTACAATTATTCACTTTTTAAGCCTGAAAAAAAAAATCACTACCTGTGAGATACACTGGCTGGTTCTTCTGTCGGCTTGCCTCCTTGGAACACAGCTGGATCTGCTTCTGTGTGCTGATGCAGGAGAAACGCTCTTTTAGGTAGTCTTGCAGGAAACCCCTTCAGCTGTACAATTAGCCCAGCTTAACTTCTCTCCAGCAAGCATGCATTTTCACAGGTTGAAGCAGTCAATGGGCAAGGTCTTGCTCTTAAGACATATTTCCTCATGTCACACTCCAGAATTTGATATTCCTCTTTAATGAATACATTCTCATTTTATTCACATGCCTTGGTTGAAACATTGAAAATGTTCCATATCTTTCCCTGACTGACAAACTTCACGTTTTCAGTATGTTTCTGCCCAATATTTTTGTTCTTTGGTAGACCTGGGTGAGGAAGTAGTGGCCATACTGCAACCTGATTTTTTTTTTTTTTTTTGTCTTGAAATTTCTTTCACCAAACACACTCACCCATTGCCTTTAAGTATAACGTTACTCAAAATGTCAGTATGTGAAGATAATAAAACCAGATTCTTGGCCAAAATACGACACACACCACATTCCATCAAAATTCCTAACAGAGTCCTTATTTCCTTTTGAAATCTCAAGAGCTGAGACATCACTGTTCACATTTCTTCCAGTGTTCTAAATATATTTATTTAGTGACTAGAATATAAAAAGCATCTCAAAACTTCAGCAACAAGAAAACACTCTAATTAAAAACTAAGCTATAGAACGAAACATAAAGTTTATAGAATAAGAAATACATACGGCTAAGAAATATAATCTTAAAGATTTTACTATTCTTCATTCGCATTAGGGAATTAAAGCTATTTTGAGATTTTTGTCTTACCCCAGTCAGAATGGAAACATTCAGAGACCAATTTACAATGAATTCTGGAGAAGATGTGGGGAATGAGGAACTCTTGTGCACTGTTGGTGGGAGGGGAAGCAGGTGCATCACTATTATGCTGGGCAATGGACATACTATTTAGTTGTATTCTATGTTCATATTTCTGCATCTGCAGATTAATGCAGCTCTCAGATATCATCAGAGAAGTTTCTTTGTCTGGTGGATGGTGGTTAGTGCAGAAACAACTGTTCAAAGACCAGAGAATTTCCATGGAATCCTTAGACATACTGGGGCACATGTCTTGCCCGTATATCCCAAGGCTAAGGAAACAGTGTGGATGTGGGAGCAGAAAGATTCTAAGAGCCTGGGGTTAAAGAAGACTGGAATAAAAGAGTGTTTTTTATACTCTACAGGACTGATGAACTTATGAACTCTACAGTGTATGTAGAGTTCATGAACTCTATGGGATTCATGAACACTTAGCTAATATGGCTATATGCCCTAAACCTATACAAGGTAAAGCAAGTATGGATTCTAGAATGGACTTGGGAAAGACTCACAAACGCCCACCCCTGACTTAGAAGCTATTGACAGCTAACAGCTTCTGTAGGGAAGAAGAGTCAGTTGTCTTTAAGGCTTTCCAAAGGAAGGTTGATCATCTTAGCTGGGAGGAAAGCAATGAATACTGGTACTCAGATAACTTCTCCTTTTTATTCAATTTAGTAATTCACAGGGGGTACCCAATTTCAAAGAAAAATCAGCAAGATTTACAAACATTTAACCAAATTAAACAAAAAAGAGAAGAATCAAATTCATAAAATTGAAGATGAAAAGGTAGGTATTTATTTTATGAAAGAGCACCATCGCTTTCTTCAGACACACCAGAGAGGGGTATCTGATGGATATGAGGCACCATGTGTTTGCTGGGAGTTCATTTAGTTCTAAAAAGGTTTTGATTTTTTTCTTGATTTCTGTCTTGACCAAATTTGTTCCCAGTAGAGGGTTGTTCAGCTTGTATAACTTTGCTTCTATGGCCGTGAATGTCTAGATTTTACCCTTGATGGCCAGATAAGATGCAGGATGTTATTTCAATGTTCATATATTTATTGACGCTTGCTTTGTTCCTTAATATATTGTCAATTTTGGAGAAATTCCCATGTATTACTAAAAAGAAACTATACTTTTAGTGTTTGGGTAAAGGTTCTTTAGATGACTGCTGGTCCACTTAATTTATGTTATTAGTTCCAGAGTTTTTATTTAGTTTTTGTCTGGATAACTTGTCTGTTCATGAGAGTTTGGTATTGGAATCTCCTGCTATTACTGTGTGATGGTCAATGTATTATCTGAGATAAAATGGTGCTTCTTTTTATGAAATTGGGTGCTTTTTTGTTTGGTTCAAAAATGTTTAGAACTGTAATATCTTCTTGGTGGATTTTTCCTTTAATGAAGATGTAGTGCTTTCTTGACTCTTCTCATTAGTTTTATTTTGCTTTCTCTCTAGTTGGACATTAAAATAGCAAAACCTATTTGCTTGGAATATCCGTTTCAATTCTTTTACCCTAAGGTGGTTTCTGTCCTTGATAGTGAAGTATATTTCTTGGTGACAGCAGAAATATGGGAACTGTATTCTAACCCAATCTGATAATCTGTGTCATTTTATTGGGGAAGTTAAGAACAATTAACATTAAGAGTGGTATTCTTGTTCAGTGTTTATTGATTTATGTTGCTTTATTGTTTTTATTTGGATAATAGTTCTGTGATTGTTTATTCCTTGTGTTTTCTTTAGTGTCTTATCTTCAGACTGAATTTTTTATATGGATTGGTAAACTTAAAATATGAAATATTTTTCTTTTCCTTCAGTTCTAATTAATAATTTTGCTGAGTAGTCTGGGCTCAGTATCTGTGGTTTTCCCAGATTGAAGAATATCAGTCCAGACCCATCTTCTTTTCAGAGTCTCTATTGCAAAGCCAGATGTTTATTCTCTTTTATCTTTTAATGTCCTTTTTGTTCTGTACATGTAGTACTTTTTTTTATTACTCTGTGTCCTTTCTTTCTAGTCTTATTTTGTATTCTTTATGCATCTTGTACCTTGATAGACATCTCTTTATATTTGGAAAATTTCTCTACCTTTAAATTGAATTTCTTCTTCTTTCTTCATACTTGTTTGTCAGTTTGGACTTTTCCTATTTCCTCAGATGTCCTGGATGTTTTATGGTTTAGTATTTTCAGAATTAACATTTTCTTTGACTGAAATATCCATTTCTTTGTCTTGAAGACCTGAAATTCTCTCTTCTATTTCATCCAATTTTTTCCTTTGAGCTTTTTGTTTGAGTTCTTGAGTTTTTCGTTTTGAGTTTTACTTCAGTTTGGGTTTTCTTTGACAGTTTGTTTCCTAGTTAAACTGTACTTTTATTTATTGAAATTTTTATTATTTCATTCAACTAGTTGTGTTTTCTTATTTTCTTTCTTTTTAAAGTTCATATCTCCTTTAATGTCATTGAACATATTTTTAATTTCTAATTTGAAGTCATTGTCTCATACTTCAGCTAAATTGTTTTTCTCAGCTAATTTTCCTGAAGAGTGCTGGTTTCCGAAGAAGCCTGTTGTTTTGAACTTGTGTTTCACACTGGGCATCTGTATTCTTACTCCCTTTGTTGGGTGGATGCTCACGTTTATTTTTTATTTATTTATTTATTTATTTATTTATTTATTTATTTATTTATTTATTTGTTTATTTGCTGTTGCCATATTTAACCCTGAATAATGTTTGGTTGTCAGTCTTAGGGCCACTTTGGACATGAGAGTTCAGACTCTGCCTGGTTCACTCATGGCTGGGTGCTAGGTACAGTGACTGAAGTTCTTCCAGTTAGAACTCCAGATTCAGACTTCAAGCATCCCCAGATAGTGGGAGGAATGAAAACAGACAGGGGAAGGAGACTGACTCTGGGGTTCTCTTAAGTAAGGTTTGTGATCAGGATCTGTGAGGTCTGGCCCCAGGGCCAGTGGATAGTGAGCTAGCAGAAAGCAAGGAGGGTGAGATGGAAAAATTGGCCCTGGCAATCTCTACACTTGAAGTTGTATGTGGAAGTCTGGGCTCCAAATCCTAGAAGTTCCATAAAGATGGGTGAGTGGTAGGTGAGCAGGTAGGAAGTTATTATTTATCACTTATATTGTTTGTTTTGAGGGTTAAACATTTCTATCTTTATTTAAAAATTAGCATATTTTAGTCTTTTGAACCAGTTACAATGAATTTTAGAGGCTAGGAAAATGGCTCAGTGGGTAAGAACATTTTCTAGGTAAGCGTAGAGACATAAGATTTAATCACAAACACCGTGTAAAATGTTGGCTGTAGCTGTGAGCCTACCTCCAGATTCAGTGAAACACCATGTCTTAATGGAGTAAAGTAGAAAGTGATAAAGCAGGCCACTCAGCACCTTCTCCTTGCCTCCACGGGTGCTCATGGGCACACACATTTGCACACATACATGCACATAAATTACTCTAACAAATACAAAATAATTTTAATGTATTTTTATGTTATAAAATATGTTTTACTTTTTGATTTTACAAATTCTTACTTTTATTCTTAACTTCATAAAGAATTCAATTTCTAGAATTTCCAGCTAATCTCAAATAACTATACAGTTCTTCTCAAACAAGTTAAATGTTTAGAAGATGCTTTTACATTTTACAGCTTTGTTATGTATTAGATCATCTTGTGTAACAGAAGATCTTTGAGTGGTAAGCATATGATCAAACCTGGAGTTTACAGCTTCGCTTTTATATATTGTAATGTGTGGTAGGGAAAGCCATTTCATCATTATTTTTGTTCAGAAAAATAACAATACATTTACTAAGACTAAGTATTTATCAGAATTACATGTTGGAATTCTAATGCTTCTGAGGTCAAGAGGGTGAAGCCCTCATTAGTGATACTAGTACTTCTCGAAGAGATAGGTTCTCTTTTCTGCTGTGTGATGGCAAGAGAAGTCCTAGGACACAGCACCTGCACAAGAGCCTGCTTCAGGACTTGACTGTGCTGGCCCTTTTGAAGATTCCCCTTCACCCAATGTGAGAAGCGCATTTCTGTTGTTAAGCCTCACCTGAATTGCTCTATAAGCCATTCTCAGAAAATTGATTCTTCTAACATCCCTCAGTTCTAGTGGAATTGCCACATGAATTACATTGGTGTTCATAGTCTAAGTTGCATGAACCAAATCTTCAAATTTCTGTTCTTACATTCTTATTATGTATCTCTCCATTCTTTCAAGTTTTGCAGTTTTTTTTTTTAATTATTTAAGTGTTATCATGGATTTTCTTATGTTTTATGCTGTAGATTACTGGAACTACTGTGAGTTAATTTCTAGAAGACACCATTTCATAGCACTTTTCCCATCCACTGGCTCTTGGCTTCTTTCCACCTCTGCTCCAGAATGTTGCCTAAGCATTTTGAAGTGGGGGTGACATGGATATTCCATCTACTACTGAGCCCCCACAGTCACTTACTCTTGGCATTGTGAGCAGTAATGAATATTTACTATTATCCATTACAATAAGAGGCTTCTCTTATCAGGTCTGGGAACAGCACAGACCTATGGATAGAAACCTAAGTATTTAGAAGGCTTGACAATATTACCGTTTAGAAAAGCAACATCAACAAATCTTTTATTTTATAAGTTAATTGACTATTTCTTTGCAGAACACGAAGCTGAACAATATATATAACCAGTGGTGAGACTGCAGAATACTATGTGGCTCTATTTTTCAATTCTTAAAACATTTCCACAATCTCTTTTGCGATGACTACACTAATTTAAATGCCCATCAGCAATATGTAAAGGCTTTCTTTTCTTAACATGTTCACTGGAGTTTGGTGGCTAATCTTAATCATTGTCTTACTCAGTATTCTATTGCTGTGAAGAGACACCATTAAGAATTGTTAAAGAAGAAAGCATTTAATTGGGGCTTGATTACTGTTTCAGAAGTTTAGTTCATTTTCATCATGGAGAACTATCTGACAGTTTAATATCCAGATCTGAAGGCATCAGAGAGATGGAGACACTAGACCTAGTATGGCTTCTGAAACCTCAAAGCTCACCCCCAACTGGCACACTTACTCAAGAAGGCCACACCGCTTTATCCCTCTCAAGAAGTACCACTCCCTGGTGAACATTCAAATATATGAGCTTATGGGGTCCATTGTTATCCAAACCACACCAGTCATCATCTTGACATAACTAAGGTTGCCTGCTCAAGGAAGGAAGGATCCTGCTGAGCACCAGCAAATATGTACACATCCTCTTAGTGGATATGACTGTGTGTTTAAAGCTCCTGCTGCTTTGACTGAAGCACAGTGCTTTGATACTGTTCTCTCTGCTTCCAACTGGACAGTGACTTTGTGTCGCATTTCCCTGTTTCAACTGATAGAATTCACACAGATGGAGAGTCTTGCCACTACACGTGGTACAGTCTCCGTTCCATTTGGAGCTGTGTTCCTGATGAGACGTGCAAAGCACCTTCAGTGATCTGCCACGCAGATGCTTCTCTTCAGATAAGAGATAGCCTAAGGCAAATGCATTACTGTATTTCTGACCTCTACTGCAAAGAAAATATAATATCAATGTCTTTGCATGTAGAGTTAGAATAAAAAGGGCTGAAGACAGTGTAATTGTTTTAGCAAATATTCTGTGTCATCTGCCCCTAATTTTGCACTTTAAAATTTATAAATCTGAGATGCTGAAAATTCCCAGTAGTATTCATGAAATACAAGCATTTGGTGAGCTTAATTATGTCTGAAAGCTTACAATATTAGGGCTTGCTTTTGGGAATATTTGGAGGAGTAAGATCTTTCCATACAACTTATTTACCCCTTTACATACAAAAGAGTTCTCAATCTACAAGCTTATTGGACACATGACAAGATTATTAATAAATGGCAGCATATAACATTCCTTCTTGGTTTGAATATTTTATTACACCATTGTGTGTGTGTCTGTGTGTGTGTATCACATGATCACTGAATAAGTTAATTCAAATCCAAATTGGATTAAGGTCCTAATAATATACCAGCCTGTTATGGATGCCTGTATGCCTTTGGCATGCTGCTTCCAACTGTCTGTTTCTATAAGTTTTACCAATTTAGATACTTTAACTCAGTATTTCTTAACTGTCCTAATTCTGTGAGCTAATCCAGTTCTTTAGTTTGTGATTACCTCAACCATAGACTACTTAATAACTGTAATTTTGATACTATTATGAATCGTAATGTAAATACCTGATATGTAATATATCTGGTATGTCATACCCGTAAAAGGGTCTTTTATCTCCCAAAAGGGTTTTAACCCACAGATGGGGGACAAATGCTTATTAAATATAATAAGATATTGTCTTTTCTGAGCGGATTATTATACAAAGAATGCCTTTGAGGTCTATCCATTTAGGATTATCCATGTAGTAGAATTACACACTTACTTTTTCCTTTTGAAGGTTGTCTAGTAGTCCATTGCGTGTGTGAACATTTTATTTATGCATTGTTGATGGATACTTTTATCACTTAGCTACTGAAAATGGTGTTGAAATGTGTGTGGATGTGCAAATACTTTTTAGAGATCCTGGTTCAAATTGCTTGGGTCACTAAGAAGTGAAATTTTTCTTTCCCTTAAATGATCCATTCTCTCTCCCAGAAGTATGTGAGTTCCAACAGTGAAGAAAAAAAGACATGTTTTTAGTCTTCCCTGTCTCCACAGTGCTTGGCATTTATCCACCACCCAAATATTACATCTGCGTTTCTGCTAGGATGCAAGCTCACTGAAGAGAACATTCCTTCCTGTACTGGTCATGGCAATGACCTCAGTGCCAAGACTTGCTCTTGGACTGGGGCATGTTCTCAAATATTTTTTAAATGAATGAACTAATTGTCTAGAGTGAACAAAACAGGAGACACTCTAAACCTGATGATAAAACTATGGAAAAATATGTGCTTACCACAAAGCAGGACTTCGTCCTCTCAAACTAATACATTTCCAAACATGTTCTTTACATTTAGAAGTCATGAGAATAATCCGAGGAACACATTGCTACTCCTCTGTTGCTTGTCTTGGGTGGAATGTTTTCAGATTTGCTTCTTTCCTTCTGTGTGTTTGTTACAAGATCTTGTGTGCGACAGTGGAGGGAGGCCACAGCACATCACTCTTGTGTACTTCATTTTGTGCCTTTTAAGAAGGGAATTCTCTCCTTCAGTCACCTTTCAAAACTATTCAGATAATATATAACATACCACAGCTAAATAGCATTGTCCCATATTTAAACTCCCAACTTGACACAAAATGTTTAATCATTTTCTTTCAACTCAGAGATCTATATGCCTACCATTTGTTGGTCCTTTTACAAGTCCCCTTTGTTCCGAACAGTTATTCCTCCCCATCTGATTCCCTGACACTGGCACTTTGGAAAGTATGAATAGTTTGATTTGCACAACTTCTCAATCAGTATCTACATAACTGCTTCAATATCACTGTGGTCAGTTTAATAATTTTTTTCTAATAGTTTGGAAATCTCCATGGATCCCAATCAGAGATAATCATTTTGGTTTATCACAAATATTTTAAAAAGCTTTTATTTTTTCCATTTATTTATTTATTCACTGTACATTCTGATTGCAACCCCACTCCCTCCTCTCCTCCCAATCTCAATCTCACAAATCCCCCCCCCCACCGACCCCCATTTGGGGGCCGTGAAAAGCAGCCTGTTTTGGTTGTGTGAGGCTTGTTCTGGAGACACAGCAGGAAACTCTACAAGGGACAGAACAGTGAGCCACATTCCCAGAGACAGGTGCCTGACACCACAGGGCCCCTAACTCCATAATTCTGTGACTATCAATCATGCAATGTCCCAAAATTCTGGCATTCTGGCTAGACTCCACCCCCACAGTTACCTGACTATAGACAGGTATGTTCCTCCCCACAGTTCCTGGCAACAGCAAGGTAGCCCAGCCCACTATAAAAGGGGCTTCCCTTTCTCTTTAAGCTCTCACCTTTCTTACTCTCATCTTTAGCCTTCCTTCTCTCTCTTCCTTCCCTCTTCTCTCCACATGGCCATAGCTGGCCTCTACCTTTTCTCTTTCTCCCTGCCTTTCTACAATGAGGCTCTCAAACCATAGACTGTCTCTGCTTATCAAGACCCTCTGTGCTTAAAGGATGGGATAGGCTTTCCCCTAAAGAGCAGAGTCTACCCTCCCACTGGACAGCTTTCCTGCTTTCCAGCCATGTACTGAACCAAAGACTCTCACCTATGTGGGCACCACCCAGAGCCCCCTCTCCCTCTGCCCTTTACTCCCTTCGGCCCTGGGGATGACCTAGCCATCTCTGGGGACCCCATTTTGTTCTCAGCTCTTCTGTGGTGTCCAGCGGTGTCTGGGATGCCTGAGACTGAGAACCGGTTATCTCTGTCCTCTATGAGGCCCAGAGACTTCGGATTACCCCTTGTCCCCTGCTCCTGGCGGGGTTCCATGGCTTCCCACAGCTAGACACCCACCTGAGGCTGCGTGGAAAGCATGTGGCAGTCTGCCCATGTCTGCCCACCCAGAGCACCTGGACTCTGGTGGGACACAGGTTTTCTGCCACTCCCTTTATTCCCCCATGCTCACTGCCCCACACCCTATTACTCTCTTCTCTTCTCCTTAAAGAAGGAGAAGACCCCTTGAGTACCATCCCACACTGGAACATCAAGTCAAAGCAGGACTAAGCACATTTTATCCTACTGAAGCAGGAAGGGGCACTCCAGTTAGAGTAAGGGGATTCTATGGCAGGCAACAGAGTCAGAGATAGCCCCTGCTCCAGTTGTTAGTGAACCCACATGAAGACCAAGCTACACATATACTACAAATGTGTATGGGGCCTAGGTCTAGCTCCTACATGCTCTCTGTATGGTGGATCAGTCTCTTGTGAGCCACCATGGTCCCAGGTTAGGTGACTCTGTAGGTCTTCTTGTGGTGCTCTTGACCCCTCTAGCTTCTGCTTCCTAAATTCTATTCCTGACTTGTACATAAGACTCCTTGAGCTCCACCTGATCTTTGGCAGTGTGTCTGCATCTGTTTCCTTCTGCTGCTGGATGTAGCCTCTCAGGAGATAGTTATTCTAGGGTCCTGTCTGCAAGCACAATGGAGTATCATTAATAGTGTTAGAGGTTGGTTCTCTTAAAGGGGATGGGTCTTAACTTAGGACCATCATTGGTTGGCCATTCCCCCAATTTCTGCTCTATTTTTACTCCTGCACATCTTGCAGTACAAATTTTTGGTTGAAGCTTTTGTGGGTGGACTGATGACCTCCTCCACCCACTGGAAGTTCTGCCTGGCTACAGGAGGTGGCCGCTTAAGTCTCCATATACCAGCTGCTAGGAGTCTCAGCTAGGGTCACCCCCATACTCCTGGGAGCCTTTTCTATTCCAGGTCTCCATCTGGTTCCAGAGATGCCACCACCGATTTCCATTCTTTTTTCAGCCCTCTCTTGCTCTCCCATACCTGATCCCCTTCTCCCTTCCCCTTCTCAGCTCCTGTCTCACCCAGTTCTCTCCCTCCATTTACCTGCAGTATCTGTTTTATTTACCCTTCTGAGTGAGATTCATTCATCCTCCCTTGGTACCTCCTAATTATTTAGGTTGTTTGGGTCTGTGGATTACAGTATGGTTATTCTGTACTTTGTGGCTAATGTCCACTTATAAGTGAATAGATAGCATATGTGTCCTTCTGGGTCTGGTTTATCTCACTCAGGATGATATTTTCTAGATTCATTCATTTGCCTGCAAATTTCATGTTGCCTTTGTTATGTAGATGTACCATCTTTTCTTTATCCATTCTTCAGTTGAGAGACATCTATGTTGTTCCCAGTTTCTAGCTATTAAAAATAAAGCTGCTTTGAATATAGTTGATGTAGGGCATCTTTTGGGTATGTGCCCAGGAGTGGTATAGCTGAATCTTGAGGTGGAACTATTTATAATTTTCTGAGAAAATGCCAAATTGATTTCCAAAGTGGTTGTACAAGTTTATACTGACACCAGCAATGGAGGAATGTTCCCCTCTTCCACATCCTTACCGGCATGTGCTATCATTTGAGTTTTTCATCTTAGCCATTTTGATGGGTTTAAGGTGGAATCTCAAAGTCTTTTGATTTGCATTTCCCTGACAATGAAGGGTATTGAACATTTCTTTAAGTGCTTCTTGGCCATCTGGAATTCCTCTGTTGAGACTTCTTTATTTAGCTCTATAGCCATTTTTTAATGAGTTATTTGGTTTGATTGTGTCTCATTTCTTGAGATTTTTATATATTTTAATAATAGTCGTCTGCCAGATTTAGGGTTGGTGAAAATCTTTTCCTATTCAGAAAGATCCTCTTTTGTCCTATTGATGGTGTCCTTAGCCTTGCAAAAGTTTTCAGTTTCCTGAGGTTTTATTTATTTATTTACTTATTTACTTACTTACTCATTTTTAAATATTTATTTATTTTATGTATGTGAGTACAATGTCACTCCTTCAGACACATCAGAGAAGGGCATCAGATCCCATTACAGGTGGTTATGAGCCACCATGTGGTTGCTGGTAATTGAAATCAGGACCTCTGGAAGAGCAATCTGTGCTCATAACCACTGAGCCATCTCTCCAGTCCCAAGGTTTCATTTATTAATTGTTGATCTTAGTGCCTGAGCTATTGGTGCTCTGCTCAGGAATTTGTCTCTTATACCAATGTGTTCAAGGGAGTCCTCAAATTTCTCTTCAATTAGATTTAGTGTGTCCAGGTTTATGTTGAGGTTATTGATCCACTTAGACTTGAGTTTTGTGCATGGTGATAAATATGTGTCTACTTGCAGACATCCAGGTAGATCTGCATCACTTGTTGAATATGCTTTCTTTTTTCCATTTTTTAGTTTTGGCCTCTTTGTCAAAAATCAAGTGTCCGTAGGTGTGTGGATCTAGTTCTGTGCCATTGATTCTATTCCATTGAACAACCTGTTTTTTTTTCTATTGTCAAAACTATGCAGTTTTTATTTTGCATCTGCTAAATAATAGCTTGAAATCAGGGATGATGATACCTAAGGAAGTTCTTTTATTGTATAAGATTGTTTTAGGAATCCTGATGTTTTTTGTTTGTTTTTCCAAATGAAGTTGAGAATTGATTTTTCAAAGCCTGTAAGGAATTGTCTTGAAATGCTGATGAGAATCTCCCTCTGCCTGCCTTTACCTATAAACTCTTAGACAGTACTCAAAGTTGTTGTGGGAAGAAATATTTTTATTTTTTTCTTTTCTTCCATTTTTTCCAAATTAAATTTTAAGTGAGCCTTTGAATGTTTGTTTTCCAGAGCTTTGAGATTCACTCCCATCATTGCTCTGAGGTTGTTCAAGGGTCCAGGGAACATGATTAGTCCTGGTTCACAGGGACTTCCAACTCTTATGGTTGCTGTTGTTAGGGCAGAACTCAAATTGAAAGGCCAAGCCAGAGCCTGATAGCTGTAAGATCTCTTCTTATTCTCTGAGAGGTGGAGCATGATTCTGCCTCTGTCTCAGCCCCTTCTTGCCCCTGTTGTTCCTTGCGATGCCAGTCATCTCTGGAAAACATCCAGTAACTAGCTGTCTTTTGCTTAAGATATACCCTATGCTATTGTAAATTTCATTGTTCTTCTCTACTTCAGTCTCTCCTCTTGAAGCTACTTAGTGCCACATCACTCCCCAAACAAGACACAACAGGGTTCTTCTAGCCTCCAAACAGAGAAACTTAGCAGTGGTTTGTCCTATAGAAACCTTCGTGGACTGCTTCCGTTTTGCAGCTGCCTTGAGGAAGGGAGTAAAGGTACTTCCTGCTCATCTACAGGCAAAACGGACACTTTAACAGGAAAGAAAGTATGGTAAGCTAGAATCAAACAAACTAACTAACAAAAGGAAAAGCAAAAACAAAACAAATAGTACATGTTCTCTCTTATATGTGGGTCCTAGCTTCTGTCTGTGTATTTGCATGTTGTGTGTGTGTGTGTGTGTGTGTGTGTGTGTGTGTGTGTGTGTGTGTAGCCTGGTGAACTAGGAAGGGAGCCATGAGAAGAAGAAACGTCCCTTGTGGACAGAAAGATAAAGGTCACTAGAACACATGTGACATGATAACGGAAAAGGGAGTGGGAGGAGATAGGAAGGGATTGAGCAAGCTAAATTAGCATAAAATGTCATAAGAAATCTGTTATTTTATATGCCATTAAAATAAAATATATGGGCAGCAGTAACTGGACACAAAGGATATGAAATTGTGAAGGTGATATCACGGGAGAGGTCTAACAGCAGTTGGGGAAGAAGTTGGAGTAGATACGGTCAGAATATATTCTATATGAATGTAGAATTCTCATAGAACCAGTATGTTTGAAAATACCTTTAAATAAAATTATTTCTAAAAAATAAAGTAAAACACACATTAGTAAATGTGTCACTCATTTGCAACTGTAGATACATCTGTCTCATTTCCTTAATAGATCCCTTCCTTCTGTTGCTCTCTTTCCTCCCTTGCTCCCTGCCCTCCTCATTTCTTCCTTCCTTCCTTCTTTTCGTTTTCTTTTTAAGACAATTCATTAACCTTGCTCCTTTACTCTTTCCCCTTTCAGCTACTAACATTGTGGCAGGGACTGTCTTCTCTTGAGCACCTTGAGCATGTCTCTGCACATAGCAAAGCATCATCGTGAAGCCCCTGACAAGCGTCCTCCATCACCACACCTTGACTTTCTCTCCAGTACTCTGTGTTAGCTTTTACTTCCATGTCTTGCATGCACTTCTAAAGCCCCAGATATCTGTATTCTGAGCACAGTTCACTGAAATGCATTTGCTAATGTCACAGTGACTTGCGCTGTCAGTGTTAGTGAGAACGTTTAATTACAACCCCACTAGACTGCTTCCTTACATTTAAAATAGCTTGCTTGACAGTCTTTCTTGTAATGTAGCCAAGGTAGCTAATGTTCCTCTTGCACAAAGGCCCCCTTCCATGTTGGTGAATCTATATGATTGACCAGAAATCACTGTTGTCCTGACCTTAGCACCTCCCACCAGAGTTACTTCAATCAATCTAATTTTTTAAGTAATCAGCTCAAAATGTTTATCTAGACATGTACTAAATTGAATTTTCTAACTTTAAATTTACTGCTGGGGCTGAAATTTTCATAGTTTATAGCCGATTCTCATCTGTGCAGTTTCGGGAGAAAATTTATTATAAGACTACTCTAAGCAGGTATACATGACAAGTTCCTAGAACCTTGTTATGATATGCGCATGTTGCTATTACTACATAAATAGTGGAAAACTACATATGCAGTGGACATTCAAAGAACAAGGCTAAACTCTTTCTCTCAAATGGCTTTAACATGCCTCTGGTAAAGTTTTTCATCAAATGTTATTTGTGAAACAGCAAAAAGAACAAGGAATGGAGATGTCAGCATTCGGAAAGAACATGTTGTGTGACTGTTCTGGCCCTGCTCACTAATTATGGAAGATGATGTTTTCAATAGTCAGTCCACAGAGATTGAATTTCTCATAGAAGACTAAATGTTCTGTAATATGTCTCTGGCTTCCCCTCACCAAGATATGGAAGCTGTTCCTTGCAACCCTCTGAATCTAGAAGGTCCTCTTGGCTGTGTGAGAACAGAAGGTGGTGTATCGTTGTACCCATTCTCCATGTGACCCTTAACTGCCTTGGTTATATCTGTATCCAGCTGTTAGGCTATGTAAAAGGACTATTTATGAGTGTGCTGGCCTCAGCAGAGGCCAGCAAAAACCAGCTTGCAAGTGGCCGTTTTACATGTGTAGCCCAATCTCTACACTGTCAGTGGCTGTGATTCCTGAGTGTTTGTAAGAAAAAAAAATAGCCATAGACTCCCAACTGTGACAGATGACAGTAATATTGACTTTCAAAACCCAGTAACACTTAAAGTAGTTTCTAATGACAATAGAGAGGCAGGATCCTACTAAATTTCTATCTGTTTACTCTATGGCTTGCTTTGTTCATAACCTGACAGTGATCTCATAGGAAGAGAGACCCGGTCCTAACCTGATAAGCACTAGATATCATTGGGCATCTGAATATAACAAAAAGAACCTAATAGCTACGCATGACAAGCTAACATGTGCAGATAAGGTGCATTTCCCTTCTCTAATGTATTTAGGATTTCAACCACAGAACTCAGATGGTCAACCTATGCCATATGGTTTGTGGAGTAGCAGGACTGTGGATTTAGATGCTCCCATAATCTACTGGTCTAATATGGTCAAGTTCATAAATCAGCAAGCCTGAAGCTCTGTTAGTTTTTCTCTCAAATGGACGAATGAATACTTAACATACAATAGAGACAGCAAGGGTCACCACCAGCCTATGCATCTTTATCTGGGATTGCTTATTTGCTATTTCAGCCAAAACCTAAAGCAAAACAACCTTAAATGAGTTGATGTCACTATTCCTACCCAGATTATAACCTAAACCAGATGGCCCAATGCCATTTATCCACCTGAACTCTCCACAGGCATCTCAAAATCTTTGTGTGAACTGAGCACACTGTGTTTCCTCTTTTAGCTACTGTCCCTGCAGCCATCTTTCTCAGTAGGCATTAATCTCCATCCACCTGTTTCCAGATTTCTCTCTTTACCTCATTTAACAAATGCATGCAATACTTGAGATATGCTAACATGGTTTTTTCAAAACTACTCGTAGGAATCATTTCCCAATGCTGTTTCAAGATCTACTCTTAATCTCTCCTCATCTGGCTTTCTTAACATGTCAGATAATACACTGATGAAAATCCGGCCATGCCATTTCTTTTCAATGGGCAGACCTAACGGCTACCCACCTTTCCCAAAGTCTGCTCTCACAGCCTGAAACGCATGTCCTCCTGTTCACACAGCAAAGTCTGTGTCTCAAAGTTGCCTTTATTTCTGTCTTGATGCTCACTATATCCTTTCTTCACTTCCTTCCCCCCCTTTGTTCTCAACCTGGCTAGTTTCTATGTATTCTTTGGAATGTTATAGCTTTCAATGGCTCATGCCTAGGCTACACTCTGGATTAATTACAACAGAATATATGTGCTTGGCTTCCAGGGTCAGTAATAGTTTCAGTAGTTCTTAGGGGAACTAGCTATGCCTTTAAAGTCAGTTAGTCCTCATCTCTCCAAGGATGCTTTGCCTGGTCTGACATCTTTGTCTTTGCAGAATAAAATTCTCTTTTATGATACCATAATGTCCTAGAACATTTCAATTTTCACACACTCCATAATGCATTATAATGATGTCTTTATAATTGTCTCCCTAAAGGATGTATGTTCCTTTGGAGTTTTACTGAAGGTTGTATTTTCAGTTTGTACCTTAGTAGCAACTGCATACAAAGTTCAATAATTCATATTTTGAGAGTGAATGAATGAGAGAATAAATGAGTTTATACCAGTAAACATTTGAAAATTATCCATTAAGAAATGAAACTGGTACCCTTTGTTATTCTAATACTATTGATTTCTTGTAAACTCCAAAACACATAAGCAAGACTAACAACACAGAGTTGCAATAAACTGTCTGATTTAGAATTTGATAATAGTTTACTTGGGGAAGCACTGCTGATTTCTAACAACATACTCTCAAAAAGGTACTAAGACTTCCAAAATGTGGTTTGAGTTTTGAGGTGGCAATGGAAGGCACAGTCTGTTTGAGAGTGAAACAGAAAAGAAAAGCAGTCCAGACTTACTCATTAACTTTGGGGGTGGGGTGGGGATGGTGGTGGTGGTAATGACAGTGGTGGTGCCTTTTCTGCCTTCTACTGTAAGTTGACAAGAATCTTTGATTTCACCAGATAGCTCATGATTATTTAATTTTTGGAATCCAAACACTGCAAGAAGAACACTAATAACCTGGAGCAAAATACTTAGTAGAAACAGAAGCTTGGCAGTTTCACAAACCCCAAACCCACTCCCGTGCTGTATTAGCTCTCTCACTGGGTGTGATGGTTTGAATGATAAATTAATCCCATAGTCTCTGACAGTTGAGTATTTGGTACTCAGTTGATGGCTACTTGGATAGGTTTACAGGTATGGTCTTGCTAGAGAAAGTACATCATGGGTGTGTGTGTGTGTGTGTGTGTGTGTGTGTGTGTGTGTGTTGGGTAGAGGGGGTGACTTAAGGTTTAAAGACTTTGAGACACTTCTAGTTCCCTCTTTCTTTCTGCTTTCTGCTTGTGGTTTAAGATGTGAGTTTTCAGCTTCTAACTGCTACCACCATGTCTCCCACTTACTGCCATGTCATCCTGTGACAGAGGAAGACAGTGCAGAGTTTCCTTCATCTTCTATGCTTTCTGAGGCATTTTAGAATTCACTAGAATTGGGGCTCCTTGATGGAGAATTCTGTAAAAAAAAAAAAAAAATCACCCAACTCTATTCTAGGAACTTGAGGTAAAGACACCCCAGCCAACTCACCTTAGCTTCTGTTAAACTGCTCATTTGGGTAAACCCCACTCACCTGCAGCTGCAGAACAATATCCCAGGATGTGGTTTTCGCCTTTAAAACCCCTTACTCTAAACACTTGACACTGCACTTGGGCTCCAGATACCTGAGTGTAGTTCCAGATGGCTGAAAAAGAAAAAGACTTTGAATGGCTTTAAACTTCATCTGAGTAATCTTCTCTGGTGGGCCCCATCACAGTCATGGAACTGTTCCTTCTGGAATGGTATTAACCTTGGTTGCCTTGGTCATGGCATATTACCATAGCAATAGAAAAGCAACAAGTACACCTGGAAACCCACACCAGACAATGATTAATATCACTCACCCACTTCTGAGCATCTATGTTTGGAGTTTCTGGAAACTTAAACCAAAAAGTCCCTAGGCCAATGTAGCAGTGATGGGTGGGGCACAGTCGGGGGACCTAAGTTTCTGGATAATCAGATGCACTGCAGGCAGTGTGAAGATTCCTCATGTGTATACTGTTTATTTGCACAAATTATGGTTCAATTTATTGTCCTCATTTTATTTCAGCTGAAGAAACAAGGCTAAAGGACAGTAAACCCTCTGACCAAGGTTGGTAAATGAGGTTTTAACTCATCTTTCTAATTTTACCTTATTTTACCTTCCTTTCAGGTGAAACTAGGCACGTGTATCAGAGATAAATGTGTGAGTATTGTACGTGTTTCATGAAAATTGAAGACCAAGAGACCAAAGTATAAAACTGCCTGTCTCACCATAGTCTAAGTGCAGACACCATGGGAAAGATCATATCTGCAATGGGTGGAATATGATGAGGAGACTTTTCTTCCTGTGTTAAGTTTAGTAATTGTTCCCAGTTTAGTCACACCTTTAATGGTTTTATTGTGACATGTACTGTATTTCCAGAAGCCTTGTGTTTGGGTTAAAATGTACTGCTTTAAAATACATTGTTGAGTTCAATGCAACTTTAAGCAACTGTTCTCTTCTTCCTACCATTTCCCTAAAAGCATGACATGGATGCATAAAAACAAGGGTCCCTTGCCTTCTCCTAAGATAGCAGTGATTAACCTCTGAATACTTCTATACTTCCTGCCTGGCCTGCACTTGGAACTAGGGCATTTATTTATATTAACAAGCCTTACTGATTGTTCTTTCTCTGTGACTTATTTTCCTTTCCCCAAATTGTCAAATGTGTTTTCTTTGTGTGATCACTTCTCTGAATATCTACTGTGCTTTTTTTGAGGAAGCTCTAGAAGACAGACTCCAGAGACATTTCTTTGAGGATTATTCAACCTTTGCTTATATCATGTTTATATTTTACAATATTAGCAAAGTTATACCTGATTTTTAAAATAACTCTGTATTTTATCAATTACAAGCCAACAGAGGTTGTTATTTTCCCCTGAATTTGCAAAGGTAATTTCTTTATAACCCTCACCCAGATCTCCTTCCTGTTAACAATTTCCCTTCCATCATATTATTCTTGGCACACTCACCAAAACTCAGACATTAACACTGATAACTATTTATGCACTAACCTACAGATTCTGCTCAAATTTCTCCTTTATCTCTTTGTTTCAGTATTGAAGAACTTGAATTCTACCAGATGTAGATGCAAGCATAAGATATTCCAGGAAGTGGGCCCCTGAGTCATGGCAATATATATTGTCAGGATTCTGTCAAGAAGGCATTTATTCAAACTCCCTTACTGTATTAGAAAGTGGAAAATTCTCTAGAGTCTTATTTCTTCACACGATCGGCTGTTATGTTGAATAACTAACCATTGATAAATAGAGATGGAAATACCTGGTCCAGCACCTTGCTGCTCTGCTGTGTTCTCCTGATGCACTATCAGTGGCAGACTGTTTAACTGTGAGCTCCAGGGCCTTTTTTTTTTAAATATTTTTTGACAGTTTGAGCTTTGGTGTAGCACTCTACTAGTCAGAGGGGAAAAAACCTAGTATGTCTATGTGAGTGTAGTGTTCACTTTACCCTCTGGATGCAATGTATTCAAAGCAGCCTGCTAAAAATACCAAATCCACATGCTCAGCATAGAACTGTCATAAACATAAGACAAAGGTTTCCCCTGAAAACATTTATATCATTAATGTGATTCTGAGTCCCTGGGAGAAATGTCAATGATAAAAACATTTCAGCATGGTTAGCTGTATGTTAAGAATCAAATGAACATGTTGATGTAATGTAAATGACATCTCTGAACTGATGGTTATTTGTATGGGACAATACTACTCACTTTTGCTCTCTATCTCATCCTGAAGTGTTTTATCTCCATATTTTAAAAGGTGAAATGAAAAATCCTTTGATTAACAGATTATTTTAAAAAAATAATTTTTCTTCTTTGTTTATACTAAAATCTACTCTTAATAAATTTCAATTATAAAATTCATTACTTGTTTAACATAATTCTTGACCTAGACCCTCAGACTTTACTCATCTTTTGACTTATATCTCCCATGTACCTTATCTCTCACCACTGGCAGCCATTATTCTACTTTCAACATCTATGAGCTTGGTCTTTTAAGTATCCATATATAAGGTAGATTATACAGTACACAGATGGTTGATATTTTTGATCTATAAAGAGCTACTATCAGCTTGCTTTAAAATAAAATGTGAGAACATTCTGTTATAATTTGATGGAGAGGCAGAGCTAGGGCTAGATGCACCTTGTATCACAGAGAGAGAGCAAGGCAAAGTTCAGTGTCACTATTTCCTACTGCTGATGGGATTTTCAAGTTACCCATTTTTAGTGACATTACTCATAAAGGCACTGTGGTTGTTTAAAATCAGTGAAGATGATAATAAGAGTGATTTGGGGGCAATTAAGTTTCTGCTTTCCACCTGACAGTTATGCAAATATGAAGTAGATGAGCTGCATGGTCATGTGATACTTCAATTAAGAAACATTTCGGAGAGGACTTTGAAAAGTGTGGGTAGGCGATAAAATTGCTACATTAAATAGGCTCTATATCAGTAGCGTAAGTAAAGTAAGTTCTTTTTTTTTTTTTTTTTTTTTTGGATTTTCGAGACAGGGTTTCTCTGTATAGCCCTGGTTGTCCTGGAACTCACTTTGTAGACCAGGCTCACCTCGAACTCAGAAATTTGCCTGCCTCTGCCTCCGGAGTGCTGGGATTAAAGGCATGCACCACCACGCCCGGCTCCCTCAGTAATGTTTCTATTGCTATGAAAAGACATTATAACCAAGAAAACTTACAGAAGAGATGATTGGGGACTTATAGTTCCAGGAGATTTCAGTCTATGCCGATCATGGTGGGAAGCATGGCAGCAGGTAGGCATTCATGGCTCTGAAGAAGTGGCTAAGAACTTACATTCTTATCTATAAGAAGCAGAGATAGATAGGTAGGTAGGTAGATAGATAGATAGATAGATAGATAGATAGATAGATAGATAGATAGATAGATAGATTAGATAGAGTGTCTGGGAATTGTGTGAGCTTTTGAAACTTCAAAGCCAGACCCTAGTGTTCCACTTTCTCCAACAAGGCCATACTTCCTAATCCTTCCCAGACTGTTCTACCAACTGGGGACCTAGTATCTAAATGTATCAGTCATTCTTATTACAACCATGACACTCTGCTTAAAAATAACTTTATTGAGATAGACTTTCCATTTACTGTTTAAGGGGTACATTCTGAAAATTCAACATATCATACCTACATAGTTGTATAGTCATGGCCTATTATTTAATTGTAGAGTATTTTCATCACTTTAGAAGAACTATGTGCC
Source organism: Mus pahari (assembly GCF_900095145.1). NCBI lineage: Eukaryota > Metazoa > Chordata > Mammalia > Rodentia > Muridae > Mus > Mus pahari. The sequence goes on from NC_034591.1 coordinate 77,773,761, forward strand.
TGTCCCCAGTCACTCCATCTCCCTGCTTCCAGCAATAGGCACTCAATTGCTGTTTCCTTGTCTTTCTAGAACATTTAACATAACTGAATCATATAGTAGTTACTCTGTATCTATCTACCTACTTGGGGCACGATAGTTTAATTTTTAAATTGTCAGATACAACTACACGTTTATGGGAATGTGAACTTTCTACATGTTGGAATTGGGGTAGAAGTATGTTACTCTGTAAGTACTGCTGACTGCTGTTAGGAAGTTCACTGATGGGAGCACCTATCAGCATGTTAGTCTTTGTGCTTACTGAAGATATCCATTTTATAGTTACATTACACTTTTAAAATCTGTTTAGTTGACGAATATTTGAGTCAATTTCAGTTTTTTTTTAAAAACAGTGAGTCATGTTCCCATAAATATTTATGTGTATATACATTTATGTTATTTATGTATAGATTTTGCCTTCCTTAGGCAGACCCTGAAGGGTAGATGTAGATGTTTGAGTAAGAATGGCAGTTATAGGCTTATATATTTGGATGCCTGTTCATTAGGGAAGAACTACTTGACAGTAATTAGGAGCTGTGTCTTTGTTGGAGTAGGTAAGATCTTGTTGGAGGATAATGGCAGTTGGTCTGATGCTGTATATAGAAATGCTAAATTTTAAACCCCAAGATTTGGTTGCTTCCAACAAGTAGATACTCATGCACACCAGCTTTTTTTGTGTGTAAATCTTGCTCCCCAATTTAAAACTATTGGTTAAATAAAAATGGCTATAGCCAATTACTGGGGAGAATAGAGGTAGGCAGGCTTTTAGTTACTGGACTGAGGGTTGCAGGTTGAAACCAGGAAGAGACAAAGGAGAAAGCAGAAGGAGAGAGGATAAGGATGGAGGAAGAGAAAGAAGATGGAGGAATAGGAATTCTCCATTAGATGTTATGGACTAGGAGCATGTAGCCAAGTCAAATGCCTCCTGAGGACAGAAAAATGGAGGAAAAATAACCTGGGCGAAACTCAAACAGCAAGTACTTGGGGAACGCAGCTAGGGAGTTAACAGTCTAGCATCTAGAAAGGTCGATTAGGGGTAATTCACCCAGTAATCATGCTAAAGCTGATTTAAAAATCCAAAGGACTCTGTTTCAATGATTGGGGAACTAGTTGGGTCCTATTAATAACTTATTAAATAACATTTGAAAACATCATTTGCAGGAGGAAGTGTGTCACTTGGAGTGGGCTTTGGAATTTCAGATGCTCAAGCTACAACCGAGTTTTCTCTTTATTCCTGTTGCTTGCGAATTCAGATTTATAACTTTCAGCTCCTTCAGCACCATGTTTTCCTGTGTGCCACCAAGATTTCTGCTATGCTTTGCATGATGTTTATAATGGGTTAAATGTCTGAAACTATAAGTTAGTGCCAATTAAATGCTTTCCTTTGTAAGAGTTTCTGTGTTCATAGTGTCTCTTCACAGCAAAAGAAACCTAAGACAGAAGTTGATATTAGCAGTGGCAAATTGCTGTGATAGGCCTGACCATGCTTTTGTTTGGAGAAATGTGGAACATGTTGGAACTTTGGATTAGATAAACAATTGGACAATTTAATGAGGATTAATAAAGCATACTAGTAGGAGCACGGTAGACAGTGATGCTGAGTATGATTTGAACTGTGGGAACAAAACTCAAATTTTCAGAGAGGAAAAATATTAGTGTGTGGCCTAGAGACCATTTTGAAAAAAAAAAAAAGTGGCTGCTTTTTGCCCTTGTCTGAAATTCTGCCTAAGGCTAACTTGAAGAGTTTTGGATCAACGGCATTGGCAGAGGAGATTTCAGGGCAGCCTAGTCCTGACTTTATCATGTGATATTAGTGGTGACTTTATTATGGTCTATAAAGAAAAGGAACAAGCTGATCAAGGAAAAGTCTAACAGGTACAGTTTGAGGAGAAAAAGAATGTGAGGAAGTATAAGAGAATGAAGTCCAGTGCTCATGGAGATAAAAAAATTTAGAGAAAAGCCTGATCCTCATTGGAATAGCGGGAGTGATGACCTCAGGGTAAGACTCCAGCTAAGTTTCTAACTTTTGAAAGGGAATTGAAAAGACTCGGCCTTGGCTTGATGGTGCACATCTTTAATTCCAGCACTGAGGAGGCAGACCCAAGTTGATTTTTGAATTTGAAGCCAGCCTGCTCTACAGAGCAAGTTAAGGACAGTTAAGTTTAGGTCGTGAAAGAAACCATCAAACCCAGCAAGGATGGGTTTATGTTCAGGTCCCAGAAGAATGTGACAACTTCAGCCATGTTGGTGATTTCTGCTTTAGAATTAAGGATTGAAGGAAGGTATTATGGAATTTCCTTTGCTGCCGAGGAAAGCTGCTCAGGCTGTGGCCAGACCTATTTCAGAGATGACCTAGCGTGGAGGCCCAGAAAGGCCATTGTGACACTGTGAAGGTGAAGCTTTGATTGCCTTGGATAACCCAAGATGTTGGAGATGCCAGAGTTATGAAATACCTGCCAAGGAGAGCTGCTAACTGTGAGTGGTATCAGGCCCCTAGAGAAAATTGTTTTGCAGTCAATGAAGCTCAAAGCACTTGGAGATCTGTAGAGCACTTTGACTTCATCTATGGAGAGGCAGAGATAAGAGTTTTCTCTTCTGATTTTAGTATTTGCTTGGGCCCAGTAATTCCTCACTATGTTCCTTTTCATTCCCTTTGGAAGATAATGTATATTCTGTGCCACTGTATGTTAGAAGTATGTGATCTTTTTTTTTTAATTGTTTTTTTATTTTACAGAGAATTAGAGTTAAGAGATTGCCATGAGTTTCAGTAGAAACTTAGAACTTCAGACATTTAAACAGTGTTGGGACTGTGATAGACTATGGGAACTTTTGAAGTTAGACTAAGTTAGCATTATGATATGAATACAAGCCTTTAAGGGCCAGGAAGTGGAATGTAGTGATTAAATAAGAATGGCCCCCTATAAACTCATATATTTGGATGCTTGCTCATTAGGGAGTAACACTACTTGATAGGGATTAGGAGGTGTGGCTTTGTTGGAGTACCTGTGGCTTGTTGGAGGAAGTGAGTCCCTGGGGAAAACTGTGGCTTTTAATGCTCAAGCCAGGACAAATTTCTCCTTCCTGCTGCCTATGAATCCAGAGGTAGAACTCTCACCTCCTCCAGCACCATGTCTGCCTGCATGTGCTATGCTTCCTACCATGACAACAATGGACTAAACCTCTGAAACTGTAAAGCTAGCCCCAATTAAATCCTTTCCTTTATAAGAGTTTCTGTGATCATAGTGGTTCTTCACAACAACAGAATATTGACTAAGACAGCAGACATGATCATTTATAGGGCAAGTCTGTCCATAAAGAACCTGTTTCTAATACAGTTTCACTAATAATGTATGTGCTTTAGTTTTATCAACATCTTGTGGAAAATGTCTTTTAATTTTTGGGTTTACAGCCACATTTTTGTATAGTGATGTATAGTGTACATCATCATGATGTATAGTGTACATTTTTGTATAGTGACACATAGCTGCTAGTTCTTCTTTAGAACCCGTATGAGTAACAGAAAGATGTCTCTGGTATTTGTGACTCAATGTGACTTTGATCTAGACTTTGCTACTTTATATTAAACATGTTAGTACTTTATTGGCATATGTTTCTTGACTGAATACTATTCAGATCCTGGGCCCATCTTAGATTGGTTATTTGCTTATTTCTTGCCTTTTACCTCCTGGAGGAAAATCCAGTCTTAAATTTTAGAGCCATTATTCCCTTGCATTTAAAATTTTGCCATAAAATATTTTTCAAAGTAAAAAAATTTCATTGTTTACCTCCTTATAAGATTCAGAAAAATGATTTCATTTTTAGAACTCTTCCCCATTAGAACCCAGAATATTCTTCTAATTGGCAAAGTCAATTGTTTTCCAAAGAAGAAACAATTAAGTTTTTCAAGATGAAAGTTAACTTCAAGAAATAAAAAGAACACAGATGAGACACATAGCTGCTAATTCTTCTTCTTTAGAACCCGTAAGAGTAACAGAAAGATGTCTCTGGAATTTGTGAACTTCAACCATTGACTTAGATTTGACATTAGAATATAGAGTAATGTGCACCTAATCAGCCCTATTTGGCTTGTTTTTTTCACTTTGTTAGACTAATTTCTGTGACTTTTATGTATTTTACTTTGAATCTGTTAATTACATCCCTTATTTGTCTCAGTGAATTTAAAATGCTGTTTCCTATGCAACAAAAATTTTGAAAACTGGTGATCTGGGATTGTGATTAGGATTAGATGGAATAGCATCTGATTAAAGGCCCAGGACTCTCTTGAGGATGTGTTAATGAGTTTGAGCAAAGGGGACTGGTGACATCTATTTTGGTTCTTAATCTTTACGAGTAGAGATATGGGAATTGAACTTGGAAATATGTTCTTTGAACCCTTGCTCTGCCTTTTTGATGAACTAAGAAAAAAAAAATCACTCCAATTTAAAATTCTCTAAATAGGGCTAGCAATTCGTTTATTAAAAGGATAACATAAAATATCTCTAAATCACACAATAAATTACAAATATTATATAAGGAAACTTATCAATGTCAAACTGTCAAGTGACTCTTTGATGAAATTTGAGTGTATGAAAAATAGAAACTGTTTAGGCAATGAAGATTGCCATTCACCAATGAGATATGAGGCTTATTAGGTGGCACAGGGGTGGACATTACTGGGAGTAGGTGTTTGATTGGTAAGAGGTCACCCTGGTAGGAGTGGGAATGGGAAAGACCTTCCAAGAGACCAGATAGAAAAATTTACATATCATTGGGCTTGATGTCACAAGTTGTGCTTGAGGAAAATTTCCCTCAAAAGAAGAGAAGTTATGCCTGGTGCTGGAAACCTACTCAAGTTCTTTGGAGATGATAAGGGAATGGGTTTCAGAAGAGAACATTTCACCACTTTTTAAAACAAACATAATTCCTGTCAAACAGCCATAATTCTAAATATCTCTCCTCATATCCACAGATAAGTACAGCAATAAAAAAACTTTGTAATTAATAGAGAGTATTGCAGAAAATCCAACTGATCAAAATATAGAGAACAGCTGTTTGTGGGGTGCCAATCACCAGGGGAAAAACCTACAATACAATTTCTGCACCTAAGGCTTTACGAACATAATAGGAGGGGGACAGAATGATTAACCAAGTCCGAGGACTAGGAAATCTGCTGTGAGGTTTATCTTCTGAAAATGAGAGGGAACCTTCACTCAGAACTTTAAGAATATGGCTACTCAGTCTGCTCAGGTCAGCTAGCTAACTGTGGAGGGTGAGAGAGCTGACTGCAGAAGCAACACAGCTTCTAGGACAGGCAGAAGCTACACAGCTTGTGGGACAGACCCCGTTTTTAGGCTACAGACATCTGGGCACCTTTCCTCTCAAGAGGAGAGGTGGCCACCTGGGAGGGCTCTGACCTCCAGAGCAGGAGAGAGGGCCATCTTGTGTTCCTGGTCCCTCAGGGACTAGTCTGTGTAGGTGAGTATGCAGACTGCAGAGGCAACACATCTTCTGGGACAGGCCCTATTTTGGGCCTTCATCTTCAGCCAGGAGGCAGATCTGAACGCCAGACCTCTGTCCACCTTCCCTGCTAGAGGAAAGCTTGCCTGCAGAGAGTACTCTGACCACTGAAACTCAGGAGAGAACTGGACTCCCAGGACTGCTGATAGAGGCTAACAGAATCACAGGAGGAACAACCTCCAACTGGAGACACCTATAACAACTAACTCCAGAGATTACCAGATGGTGAAAGGCAAACATAAGAATCTTATTAACAGAAACCAAGACCACTCACCGTCATCAGAACCTAGCAATCCTACCTCAGCAAGTCCTGAATACCCCAACACATCTGAAAAGCAAGACTCGGATTTAAAATCATATCTCATGATGCTGGTAGAGGACTTTAAGAAGGGCATTAATAACTCACTTAAAGAAATACAGTAGAACACTGCAAAAGAAGTCAAAGTCCTTAAAGAATTATAGGAAAACACTGCTAAATAGGTAGAAGTCCTTAAAGAGGAAACTCAAAAATCCCTTAAAGAATTACAGGAAAACACAACCAAACAGGTAATGGAATTGAACAAAACTGTCCAAGACCTAAAAAGGGAAGTAGAAACAATAAAGAAAACCCAAAATGTAACAACTCTGGAGATAGAAACCCTGGGAAAGAAATCAGGAACCATAGATGCCAGCATCAACAACAGAATACAAGAGATGGAAGAGAGAATCTCAGGTGCTCAAGATTCCATAGAGAACATGGGCACAACAATAAAAGTAAATGCAAAATGAAAAAAGATCCTAACTCAAAATGTTCAGGAAATCCAGGACACAATGAAAAGAACAAATCTAGGGATATTATGAGTAGATGAGAATGAAGATTTTCAACTTAAAGGGCCAGTAAATATCTTCGACAAAATTATAGAAGAAAACTTCCCGAACCTAAAGAAAGATATGCCCATGAACATACAAGAAGCCTACAGAACTCCAAATAGACTGGACCAGAAAAGAAATTCCTCCTGACATATAATAACCAGAACAAAAAATGCACTAAATAAAGATAGGCTATTAAAAGCAGTAAGGGAAATAGGTCAAGTAACATATAAAGGCAGGCCTATTAGAATTACACCAGATTTCTTACCAGAGACTATAAAGGTCAGAAGATCCTGGACAGATGTTAAGCAGATGCTAAGAAAACACAAATGCCAGCCCAGGCATTATACCCAGCAAAACTCTCAATTACCATAGATGGAGAAACCTAAATATTCCATGATAAAACCAAATTCACACAACACCTTTCCATGAATCCAGCCCTTCAAAGGGTAATAAAGGGAAAACAACAACACAAGGATGGAAACTACACCCAAGAAAAAGCAAGAAAGTAATTCTTCAACAAACCTAAAAGAAGACAGCCGCAAGAACAAAATCCCAACTTTAACAACAAAAACAACAGGAAGCAAGAATTACTTTTCTTTAATTTCTCTTAATATCAATGGACTCAATTCCCCAATAAAAAGACATAGACTAATCGACTGGCTACACAAACAGGACCCAACATATTGCTGCTTACAGGAAACCCACCTCAGGGAAAAAGACAGATACTACCTCAGAGTATAAGGCTGGAAAATAATTTTCCAAGCAAATAGTACAAAGAAACTAGCTGGTGTAGCCATTCAAATATCGAATAAAATTGACTTCCAACCCAAAGTTATCAAAAAAGACAAGGAGGGGTATTTCATACTCATCAAATGTAAAATCTACAAAGATGAACTCTCAATTCTGAATATCTATGCTCCAAATCCAAGGGAAGCCACATTAATTAAAGCAACTTTAGTAAAGCTCAAAGCACACATTGCACATCACAAAATAATCGTGGGAGACTTTAACACCCCACTCTCACCAATGAACATATCCTGGAAGCAGAAACTAAACAGAGACACATGGACACCAACAGAAGTTATGAAACTAATGGATTTAATAGATATCTACAGAACATTTTATCCTAAAACAAAAGGATATACCTTCTTCTCTACACCACATTGTACCTCCTCCAAAATTGATCATATAATTGGTCACAAAACAGGCCTCCACAGATACAAAACTATTGAAATTTTCCCATACGTCCTATCTGATAACCACGGACTAAGATCTTCAATAACAGCATAAACAATACAAAGCTAACATTCAAGTGGAAAATGAACAACACTCTACTAAATGATTCCTTGGTCAAGGATGAAATAATGAAAGAAATTAAAGAATTTTTAGAGTTTAATAAAAATGAAGCCTCAACATACCCAAACTTATGGGACACAATGAAGGCAGTACTAAGAGGAAAACTCATAGCCCTGAGTGCTGCCAAAAAGAAACTGGAGAGAGCATACACTAGCAGCCTGACAGCATATCTCGATGCTCTAAAAATAAAGGAAGCAAATTCACCCAAGAGGAGTAGATAGCAGGAAATATTCAAACTCAGGGCTGAAATCAACCAAATGGAAACGAACTATTCAAAGAATCAACCAAACCAGGAGCTGGTTCTTTGAGAAAATCAACAAGATAGATAAACCCTTAGGCAGACTAACTAGAGGGCACAGGGACAGTATCCTAGTAAACAAAATCAGAAATTAAAAAACAGACATAACAACAGATCCTGAGGAAATCCAAAGCATCACCAGATCCAACTGCAAAAGGCTATACTCA
>NC_034591.1:77781997-77789435 GCF_900095145.1 Mus pahari
ATTTCTGGATCTTCAATTCTATTCCATTGATCTACATGTCTTTAGCTGTACCAGTACCATGCAGTTTTCAATCACAATTGTTCTGTAGTACAGCTTAAGTAGACATACATTTTAAATTAGCTTTTGTTAATATGAATGGACCTCTATCATTTTGAAATTTTATCATCATTTAAGAAACATTTTAAATCAGGATTTAATGGTACTCATAGCATGTTAAAGAAATATAACTTTGAATGTTTATCATCACATGAAAATCAACATTAATTTAGAATAGGAGCTATGTTACTTTCTTAGTCTGAAAGGAGATTTTAATAATAAACAGTTTAATATAAGAGAAGATTTTAATAAACAAATGATTAGGATCAAGAAGTTTTATAATTGCTATTTTATAATTAAACATTTAAATAAGGGCAGAATGGAGAGAAATCAGGGATAAAAGGTATTTAAGACATAGAAGTTTAAGAGTAGGCCGAGTGAGTTTAGTATAACAGTTATTTGGATCATTTGTCTGTGGTAGCGAGAATTTGGAAATCAGAAATAAAATCTGGAGAGAATTAGTGGAGAGCTCCAATACCTGCAGTCATGCAACCAGTCAGCTAGAGGATGAGAGCAGAGGTACAACCAAGCTGCAGTGAAGCATAGGAGGTGGGGTTAGCAGGTCCATGTGGGCAGGCTGACAGCCAGTATCATGTAGAGGAAATGGACCTCAGTAGAATTAAAGCACAAAGAAATGATACCTATATCCCAGGGTTAGTTTGACTGAGACTAAGCTGGAGGAAACAGGGCTTGGAGGAAAGAGAGAGACTTGCTTTTCATTTCCTGATTACTAGTATTATGTATAGAAATCTGATTGGAAAGATGTATGGACTGAAGGTTTTTTTAAAGAGGCATCTCATGAAAGGGTAATTCCTGTGGATGAGAAAGGGGATATGGACAGTTATTGCAGCTGAGTTATGGGTATCCCCAGACCCAGAAAGTACAAAAATATGGAAACAAGCCATTCAGTGGGTCAACACCACAATCAACAGGGGTAAGAGCTTAGCCTGGCTAAGCCTGGGTCCCTGTGCCTGGTACCAGGACTTTCAGAAAGGCAGAGGTAGAGAGCTGAATTCCAGAGAGGGGTTCCATCCATGGGGAAGATTTAAGGAGGAGGACAGAAGGAAGAGGGGCAAAAACTCAGGAGGGCCTAAGGAACTACAAAGTTGCTGCTCTGAGATTGGTGGGTAAGGTCAAGTGAAGAGGAGGGCAGGGTCACAATGGCCCAGGAGGGCCTATAAAGACAGGTGGAGTGGGTGGGACTCACGTAAGCCTTAAGGGCTGTGGTTGGAAAGCAACAGAGGTGCATTGAATATTGAAAGGTCAATTCCTTGGACTCTGGGAGATACTAAAAAGACCAAAAAAACTTACCTAATTGTCGGTGGGTGGAGTGGTAGGTGAATGGTGAGCCCAAAAGCATAGTTGTAAACATCTGAGTCTTTAGGCACCATTGTTGTGTCCTGTGGTGGAAGAGAGTGCCTGGGTGGGCCCTGGCCAAAGTGTTCCCTCAAAGAAACTGGCTTAGTATAAAAGAGATTTTGTTGGGACCTGGAGAAGAGGGTAGAGGAAGAAAAAGAGGAATAGAAGATAGAAAGAGAGTGAGAGAGAAAGAGGGGAAGAGGCTGGCCAGGGACATGTTGGGGAGGGAGGGGAGGAGGAGAGGGAGGAGATAGAGGGAGAGGATGGAGAGAGAATGAGGAGAGTGCTTTCTTATGTGAGCCTAGAGGAAATGCTAACAAATAGGTAATGATAACAAAGAAAAATAGAAAACAGTAACGTACTTGGGAGTGTTTGAAGGGAGGAAAGGGTAGTCAGGGGGCAGATAGTGTAATTATATTTAACTTTGAAAAAAAAAAAAAAAAAAGAAAGTCCATGACGGAGGTTGGAGGACAGCCGATCTCAGCATTCAAACTTGATCACTCTCAGGGCTTTATTTTGCCATTTTAATCTCTGTGGATACCATTGAGAACAATCATTTCCCAGGAGATGAGATATATCATGAATTAATATATGTAGAAGGCAACCTCGAAAAATTAATTGTTTCCATTCTCTTTCTAGAGAATGAAGAGGGATAGGTTGGTGCTAGAGTAGCATATCAAATAAGGGTTGAGAGCCCACGGACTAGTCATCTGCTTGCTTGGCCAGATTCCATGGGTTTGTTTGAGCTAACATAGACAGGTTTTCCATCTTCCCTGCTTAAAGCAGCTTAGCTCATCTGGGACAAACTATGGGCTTAGTTGTTTGTTTCTGGATCTTGCGTAAGGATCTGTCTTAGTTAGGGTTTCCATTGCTGTGAAGAGACACTGTGACCAATGTCTTATAAAGGACAATATTTAACTGGGGCTGGCTTACAGGTTCAGAGGTTCAGTCCATTATCATCAAAGCAGGGAGCATGGTAGCATTCAGGCAGCCATGGTGCTGGAGAAGCTGAGAATTTTGCATCTTGTTCTGAAGGCTAACAGCAGAAGACTGGCATCCTCAAGCAGCTATAAGGAAACTCTCTTTTCCTACCCCCAAGTGACATACTTCCTCCAAGGCCACACCTCCTAATAGTGCCCCTTTCTGGGTCAAACATATTCAAACCACTCCCTGGTCCCTATAGCCTTGTTCAAACACGAGTCTATGGGGGCCATACCTTGCCATAGCATAATTAGAAATACATTTAATCCAACTTCACGAAGTCCCAATAGTTTACAGCAGTCTCAACAATGTTAAAAGTCTAAAGTTCAAAGATTCTTCTAGGTTCATCCAATCACTTAACTGTAATCCCTATAAAATCAAAATCAAAAAGCAGATCACATACCTCCAACATCACCTTTCTAAACCATCATGGTAAGGAAATACTGTACCAAAGAAGGAAAGAGGGAAAACCAGCTGGTTAAACTCTAAACTCTTCGTCTCCACGTCTGATATCAAAGTGCTCTTCAGATCCTCAACTCCTTTTATCCTTGTCGACTGCTGTTGGCAGATCTGGAATTCAGCAGCAACAAACTTTGTTCTCTTGGGCTGTTTCTACTGCTTGTTAGCTGCTTTCCTTGGAAGGTATTCCACAGCTCTGACATTTCTAACATCTTGGGGACCTCAACTTCACAGCTACTTGTTCCAGTGTCTAGGGTCCACACATGATCTTATGAACTCCTCTAAAAGGTTTAGGTCACTTCTCTATCTCTGCCCTTTGTTGCACCCTGATTTACTCCACTGTACTATTGCTGCTGGTTTTGACAGGTCATCCTATGGTACTGGAATCTCCAACAGATTGAGGTCTTCTGATGCTACAAGGCTTAACCAAAAGCCTCTTATAGACACTTTTCATGATGCCAAGCCTCAACTTCTTTGCAGGACCCCTTCAGTTCTGGGCTGCCAACTGCAACAGAGGCTGTACCTTCACCAATGTCCTTTCTTGGCCTTCATAGTATCAAGCCTCTCAGCTATTTTCTATGACCCCTTAATGCCTTCAAAACTGTGTGAGGCAGTGAGCTGTGCACAAACAGCCTGGTCCCCAGTTGAGCAAAGGTCTGGAACCCTGGTGACTTGACCGGATGGCTGGTGATTTCCACCTGCATGGGACAGCAGGAGTTTGGCCACACCTCCTGGGTCCCTGGCTCCTGTCACATAGCTTCATCCCCTCCCCCCAAGAGGTATGTATATGACCGTCAGTCATTTAGGAGCAGCACCAATCCCTCCCACATGCAAACAAGGTTTCTCCAAAGCTCTAGGACCAAACCAATGAGAAGTACCTGTTGTCAGACCCTTACCTATCCCAAAAGTCTATATAAGAATCCTATCCAGAAGGATTAGAGGTGCAAGAATTACTCCATCATCTGAACCTTTTGTCCTAAGAGCTATAACATTTGGGAAGAGATATGCTCTCCCGATGCTCGCACACACAATACTCACTGGCTAGTTAGCCTGACCAGACTCAGTGCAGGGCTGCATGAAGTTACCTAGTAACCTGGAAGGCAAGGCAGAGATGGAGGTGGAGCCAACCACCACAGTGGAAGAGGGGAAGCAACTTGTTCAATTGAAAACACAAAAACAATAAACTTAGCTGGGTGGGATCTTACCCTGGAGTCACCACTCCATTAATCTGTTTATCTTCTTAAACATCGGATTCAGCTCTATTCTATTTTCTGGTGCCCCTTTATTCTTTGAACTATACATTTTGTTCTTTTCCTTTAGAAGCTTGCTAAGCATGATCAAAATGTTCTTCATGAGACTAAACCAGAGGACAAAGTCTACACTGGGTTTTTCTGAGACTTCCTTTGTCCATGCAGTTAATTAGAATTGTTTCACCTTGGTACCAGGTAGACTTTCAGATAAGGGCTAAAGACAGTCACACTCTTGACTAAAATATCACAATTCAATATTACTGAATTCTCCTCTGAAATTTCTTGAGCCAAGCTTCCACAATTCAAATCACCATTAGCACAAATATCTTCCATAAAATCTACTAGGATTGCCCATTAGGCCTTACTTGAAGCATTCCACCATTTTCCAAATTGAAAGTCCTCAAATTCATATTTCTCCAAACAAAAACATGGTCAACTGAGCCTATCACAGCAATACCCCAGTCCCTGGTACCAACTTCTGTCTTAGGGTTTCTATTGCTGTGAAGAGACACCATGATCAAGACAACAATTTACAAAGGACAACATTTACTTGGGACTGATTTACAGGTTCAGAGGTTCAGTCCATTATCATCAAGGCAGGTAGTCTGGCGGCATCTAGGCAGGTATGACTGAAGGAACTAAGGGGTCTACATGTTGTTCTGAAGGCAAACAGAAGAAGAGTGGCAACCTCAGGCAGCTGGGAGGAAGCTCTTCTTTCCCAGCCCACAGTTACATGCTCCCTCCAACAAGGCCACACCTACTGTAATAAGGCCACACCCCCTAATAGTGCCACTCCCTGAGTTAAGCATATTCAAACTAGCACAGGATCAGAGAGCTTCCATGCTGGGCTACAGCCTCAGAATGAAGAACTCTACTATGTCATCTAACTATCTCAAATGGTTCCTCAGTCAATAGATATATCAGGGAGACAGAAGAAAGAAATAATTTCATTGCTCCGTGGACATTTTTTATAGCTCTTCAAAGATTTACTGGTAAAATTACTACCTGTAACTAAGGATTAAGAAAAAGCAGGTGACAAATCAAGAATACTTTGGTTGCAGTGAAGATGTATAGTAATTTAAATTCACAAAGGAGAAAGAATGTAAGATTTTTGGATTATATAACTAATTTTCCCAAGTATATTAATTTAGGATAAAGTTAATAGTTATATATTTATAATAATTAAACTACTAACATTAAGTTTATTAGTAACATGCTACTTTAGTTATATTTGCATTGTCATTTATGTGTAGGAACCCCTGTGGATCATAGCTCAAACCGTTTTACCATCTCTAAGGGTCAGTTCATTTCTTTCATTCAGATGTAGATAAAGAGTGAAACATGATAAAACTAACATTTGAATTTATGATTCTTTCTTTATGATTGCTTTTTCTTTTTAAATGTGTATGTGTGTATATTAGGTGTGTGTGTGGGCTGCATGTGTTTTAAGATGGCTGCAGAAGCCATAGATGTCAGATCCCTGCAGCTAGGGTAAGAGGTATGTTGATGTCTCTAACGTGGAACTGAGGTTCTCAATATGAACAGTGCACACTCTCTTTACTGCTCAACTACCTCTCCATATGCTCAAGTCTGTTTATGTGATTGCCTTCCTATTGACCTTCATTCCTTCTAAACATTTTGCCTATCAGTATCTTATAGCTGTCACTACTAATATATACAAGGCAATGGGTAGACTGCAGCAGCTTGCTGAGCTGGCAGCACATGTATTCATCTCAGTTCTAAAGATGAACATATTGTGGAATGTTTCTGGAGGTGGGGCACACTAGGGTGAGAGAATCTCAGATGTCTTTCTTCAGGATATACCTGTGGAAAAACAAAGGTCCAAGGCTTACTTCCTGTCTAAGGAGTCACAGTGCAGACTGGAAACAGGTGCAGCCTGAGCTGATGGGAGTGACAGCAATGACCTAGTGAGTGTCATAGGCTAGCTGGCAGAATGGAGAGCAGATGGGAGCTGGCTTCTGAGTCCCACCAAGGTGCTCTGGGGGCAGGACACCTGGAGCTTTGTAGCAGACGGCAACTGCCAGTCAGTCTGTGTGTCTAGCCAGTTCAGGCTGTTGCAGTTTTAGGGCCCATGGTAAGGCAGTTCTCCGTTTTGCGCAAAGAGAATCTTTCCTAAATTATGGAGAATTGGAAAACGTTTAGAGAGGCTTCAAATTCCAGAGATTACCTCTGGAGAAGCATAGTGGGATTTTCCTTCACTCGGAGCATAAAAACAAGGGTCTACATATGTAGGTTATTTTTTTCCCTTGTTTTGTTGTATGATCATCAATCTCTTTAGAATATGTTGGGATTCAATATGAGTCATATGGATATTTAAGGGATGTCTGAAGAGAGAAAACTAAAAACAGTTTTTAAACTGGTGCTTGTGTGTATTAATGTGGTAATTGTTGTTTTGACATATCCATGGTGCACATTATTTGAGTTAAGTTAAGCATACTTGTCATCACTACATACATTTATCATGTCTATACACTGAAAGTCTTCAAATTCCTTTCTTCTGGCCATTTGAAATGTACAGCGCAGTACTATTTTCTGTGTACACTGTAGGAGCAATGCTGAATTAGAACTTCTGTTCCTATTTCGTGACAACATATTATCTGTTCTCCCATAATCAATACTTTGAGGCAGGAGAGGTGGCTCAGCTGTTGAGAGCACTGACTGCTCTTTCAGAGGACCTAGGTTTAAATGTCAGTATCCACATGGTGACTCACAACTGTTAGAGAAACTCCAATTCCCCAAACTTCAAAAGGAACTCATTGAGTTCAACTTGGACTGTAGGGTTTCTGATTACTACATAAGAGCCAGCATGCCTCAGGACCTTGTGGAACTGGTTCCTCTCTACCAAAGGTGTTATTTCCCTTCTGGTAGAAGGGAGATGTGGCTAACCATAGTGCCCATCAGCATGTCAGAGCACATGCTGGTCTCCAGGCTCTCTCCATATCATAAGCACCTGACACATACTTGAAAGTCCATCTTAACCCTTCTCACATCTTCCCCTGTCCTAAACTCACCCCAGCTCACAGGCTTCTTCCCTTAAATGCTCATTTTTCTTATAACTCAGCCATCCTTGCTGTGGTTCCCATCTCTCTCTCTGGTCTGTTCCTGCCTCTTTCACTATGCTTTCTCTATTCTCTGTCCTTGGCTATCCTCCCTTTTCTTGTAGATAGCCCTGGACCACTGTTCAGTCTACTTTCTGTCTGTGTACTGGACTCTTCCAGATGCCTTGGCTTCTCTCTCTCTCTCTCTCTCTCTCTCTCTCTCTCTCTCTCTCT
>NC_034591.1:77790770-77816874 GCF_900095145.1 Mus pahari
AAAAAAAAAAACTTTCCCTTTAACCATACCATGGTTGTGTCATCAATTTATATAGTAACCAACTATAACTTCAGGTTGAGGGGATCTGATAACATCTTTTGGCTTCCTCCAGCACTGCATGCATGTGGTACACAAACATACATGCAGGCAGAATATCCACATACATTTTTTAATTCACGGTATGTCATTAAGAATCCTTCTATTGCTGTGGTCAATTAATAGAATAGTAGTAGTAGTTTTTCCTCCAGGCCTATGATCAGTCTAGTCTCAGGTTCTTTGCCTCATTAATAGTTGCAAGTATGGGTTCCATCCCATATAGCATGTCTTAAATCCAATAAAAAACAAAGAAACAGTATATATATGAACCTTTTAGCATGGGAAGGGGTTCTTTTTAGGATGAAGTTTCATAGCCTGAGGCATAAGGTCCTCGGAGATACCCCATTTGGATGGAGAGTCATTTCAGGAAGTTGAACCTGTAATTTGTGCAAAGGACTATGTATGAGGCCACAGATAGAAGATTTGGGGTCAGGCTCCCCAGATAAGGCAGTGAAGAAGCCCAGCTAAGAAAAGGGAGTCCTACATTTTTCATTGAGCTCAGGAAAGCTCTCCAAACACTGGCAGACTACAATCTCAGTAATGAGGTAAAGCACTTCTTGAATGATTAATCTATGTGAACAGGAATCTGACCCCAAATAAGAAAACTACACAAAATTAAGGCACAGATGCCAAACTTTATGTTGCTTTTACTATTCCATTAGACCTGAGGCTCAAGTGAGGAATCAGTGCTTATTAGCAATTAATTTCTAAGGGACCTCTGTAACCTACAAGACCTGACCGATATTTTAGGGTATGTTTGGGCTCACAGCATAGCTGGCAGTGATGTAGAGAGAAACACAAGTCTACCCCAGTTGGGTTCAGGTGTTTGCCACATGTCAGAAAACTTCTAGAGCTTCATCTATAAGCACAGGCCTGACCATATAAATATTGTTAAAGGTTGAGGTGGGGATGGTGGTAACAGTGAATTGCAGCTGAGTATTAAAACTGTCAGGGGTGTGTGTCACAATATGATGAAGAGGGTAGGTATGCTTCTCAGTCCAAAGGTTGGAATTTGTGTCTGAAACTTGAGTCCAGCTCACTGGCCTATAGGTCTATAGCTTTTACCAGGTGTTAGAGTAAAAGGTCATGCCTGGCTCTGGGCTTCAAACTAAACCCAATGCTAGCTAGCCATGTATACATTGCCTCTTCATTTTGACTCCTCATGTTGGAGCAAGGGTGATGGTGGTCAGTAGACCATCGTGTGGATACTTCATTCCTCCTTAGAATAAGGAACAAAATACTCATGAAAGGATTTAGATACAGAGACAAAATTTAGAGCTAAGATGAAAGGATGGACTATCCAGAGACTACCCATCTGGGAATCCATCCCATCATCAGCCACCAAACTTAGATACTAATGCACATGCCAGCAAGATTCTACTGAAGGGACCCTCATATAGCAGCCTCTTGTGAGGCTATGCCAGTGCCTGACAAACACTGAAGTGGATGGTCACAGCCAGCTATTGGATGGAACACAGGGTCCCCAATGGAGGAGCTAGAGAAAGTATCCAAGGAGCTGAAGGGGGATGCAACCCTGTAGGTGGAACAACAATATGAACTAACCAGTACCCCCTGAGCTTGTNTCTCTAGCTGCATATGTAGCAGAAGATGGCCTAATTGGCCATCACTGGGAAGAGAGGCCCCTTTGTCTTGCAAACTTTATATGACCCAGCACAAGGGAAGGCCTGGGTCAAGTAGTGGAAGTGTGTGGGTAGGGGAGCAGGGGCGGGGGGGAGTATAGGGAACTTTCGGGATAGCATTTGAAATGTAAATAAAGAAAATAATAATAATAAATAAAATAAATAACACATAAATAAATAAAAAAAGAATGATACTATATATTTAAAACTGTGACATCTCATGATGATTTGTAACTTCTAAAGTACATTATTTATAATCACCACTGTTATGTGACCCAAGTGTAGTGCAATTTTCGATACCTTGTTACATAGAATACTTATAAGCATTCTGGACACTATGCTAATTCTACCTGTCTTAGGTGAACTGAATAGGCAGGGTCAGGGTGTCATTCTCTACCTCTGCCAGTGAAAGGCAAGCATGTCTGTGGTAGTCTGCTTTACATTGCTTCATTGTGTGATTGACATACCCTGGAGCTTTGCAGAGTAAAAACTGTGGGCCATCACACCTACATCTGCTACAAGTGTTTGGCTTGTATTAAGGATGGAATTTTGCTTAACCTGTTTCAGATTCTAGGATTCAAATTTTTGTTGTATTTGACTTAGTGTGGAAAAATTCTACCAATAACAGGCAGAAATGGTAATAATGGCTTAGACTGTCCTTAGTAGATATGGTCTACTCTTACATTTTTTCAGGTTTAGAATTCATTAGCCAAATCATGTAACACTACTTAATAACTTCTAACATGATAATACTGCACGCATTAGGGAACTAAGCGGTCAAGGTCAAATTATATAAGCTTTCCTACTCCTAAAGTTTATGTATTATGCTATTTCCTCCCTGACATTCAAAAGAAACCATAAGCACAAAGCACTAAGCAACTACTCTGTCTGAAACAGAAAGCTCACCCATCTCCTTATGGCTTTCCTGAAGCTCTTCCAGCTCAATGTTTCTGCCATTGTACTCTTTATTCTGTCTGGAAGCACTGGGGAATTCTTCACCTTTTGTCTCTGAAAAGGTGGATGTGTTGACATATGTGTAGTCTCAGTCCTGGGGAGCTGCAGACAGGAGGATTCCTCAAGGACACAGGGACATCTACAGCCCAACTCCCAACAATAGTCAGCAGCAGTTGTGAATGGAATTCCAAGGATCTAGCAGTTGCTCAGTCCCACAAGGTAAGGAGGAGAAGGAGTGAACTCTTAACATCAACTGACTATGTACGTGTTGGTGGATGTTCACCGTATCAAAGGGTAGCTTTTCTACAAAGGATGGGCATAAGAAAAGGACAGTAGAATGACTAGGTGCTGAGAGGTGAGGTCTGTGGAATCCAAGAAATATGGCTATTCCCTGACCAATACAGATGCAGATACAGCCAATTATAAGACAGAGTCTGAGGACCCCAATGGAAGAGCTAGGGGAAGGACTGAAGGACCTGAAGGGGATTGTAACCCCATAGGAAGAACAATATCAACTAACAGAACTCCTGAGAACTCCCAGAGACTAAACCACCGACCAAGAGCACACATGGAGGGAGCCAGGACTCCAGATATATATGTGGCAGAGGGTGACCTTACTTGACATCAATGGTGGGGCGGTCCTTGGTCCTGTGGAAGTTTGAGGCTCCAGCATAGGGGGATGGTAGGGTGTAAGGCAGGAGTGAGTGAGCTAGTTGAGAAGCACCCTGATAGAGGCAAAGGGGAGGGGGAATGAGATGGGGGTTGTGGAGAGGTAACTAGGAAGGGGATATCATTTGAAATGTAAACAAATAAACTGAGTAATAGTGATAAAAAAGAATTCTAACATTTTGGCACAGAAATATCATATATGATTTAATAATTAAAAACTATTTAAAACTTCCCTCTCCCCCCCTTTTTTTTTCTGAGAATCGAGTCCTTTATTTTTGTCTTTTAAATGAAAACAGGATTTGGCAAGTGAACAAGGGAGATAGATGTGCCAGATGCTTTGATTTTTAAGAGGGAATGAGGGCAGCTGGCTCAAACATGGGTCTGGGTCCCACAACAACATGGTGACTGTGACTGAAAGAGTTTTATTGAAGCACCATTTTCTTCTAAGTCTTACCATAAGCTAAGCAGACTTACTGTTACACTGGAAAGTAACTCTGTATGGACTATTCTCCTTGATCCCTTCCATTTTTATTAAAGTAAAACCTACAAATAAAAGAACTATGTATATATTTAAGTTCCATGCTGAGATATTTTTATACAGATTGTATGCATTATGAAGTAATTTATCTCAGTTAAACCTTCATCTACATTAGATATGATGGTTTCTACTTGGTCAAAATATATCTCCTTGTAGACAAATGCAACAATTCAAGAAAAAGGAATGATTTTATCATTCATAAATTCCTAATTGATCTAGAACCCAGATCATACATTTGTCCAGTATTACTAGGGTCAGTAGTTGCAGACAAGAATTTTACCTTACAGCAGTGGTTCTCAACCTTCAAAATGCTGACAGTTTTTAATACAGTTCCTCATGTTTTGACTCCCAACCATAAAATTACTTATTTGCTACTTCATAACTGTAATGAATTGTAGTTTAAACATCTCATATGAGAACCTAAAGGGGTCACAAAACACAGGCTGAGAACCACTGTCTTAAAGTGAAAATAAAGTTGGGTCAGCTTTCTCTTCTTCTATTACAAAAGCTTGTGATAGAATTAAAAATGTATAGCTTCTAATAATCTCATGAATTATTTGAGGTAACATGCTCAAAGCTACCAAGCTTATTCATATATTTTATGAGTTGTATAGGTAACAGTTCATAAAAATTTAATTTAATAATTAATTATTAAAACACAAGTAAGGGGAGAAAGAAATCTCATCTGTATAATATTATTTGCTAAAAGAACAAAAAATAACTTAATTTGTGCAATTGTACTTAAACTGTCACACAAACAACTCTTAAATACATATTGACAGCAATTAATTCCAGAACTCCAAAAATATATTTGGCAAGGAGAACATCTCCCGAAGGAGGAACATAAAATAAATTATGTACATTATTATACAAACAAGCCCTACACAGACAGCAACCATCAATACTCATGGAAGCCTATATCCTGCTGGTTCTGCTTCAGGAGTGGGAAACCAAGTCATGCTGTCCCTTCTGCAATGGTTATTCAGGAGTCAGAGTGTCTTCTCATTACTAATTTAGTTTATTTGCTGGGTCGGGCAAATATACCCATTTATGAATAAGCTACCTGTAAGCAAAAAAATAAATACAACAAATTTTGTGAATGAGGAGTACAAGGCATATATTTTCATGAACTGTCTATATATTATGACAACTTAGTGTTTATTTTGCACCAACCTTCTTCTCCTTTATTAAAAATTACTATTATACAACAAAGAAAACATACCAGTAAATATTTCAGTAAAGGTGATTCTTCAGAATGGGAGGGTTTGTGCTTCTTCTTCTTCTTCTTTTTTTTTTTTTTTTTTTTTTTTTTTTTTTGGTTTTTCAAGACAGGGTTTCTCTGTATAGCCCTGGTTGTCCTGGAACTCACTTTGTAGACCAGGCTGGCCTCGAACTCAGAAATCCGCCTGCCTCTGCCTCCCGAGTGCTGGGATTAAATGCGTGTGCCACCACGCCTGGCTGGGTTTGTGCTTCTTGATGTAGGCACCATTGAGATAAAAAGATCCTTAGATACAAACCCGAGTTTTGGCAATTTTGAATTTTGAATCTCCACTTGAATGAAATGGTACTATATCAGCTTTTAATTGTAATGAATGATCTGAACAAATTGAACACTTTAATCCAACTCATGATAATTGTTCTAATTTCATTTCTGTTTCTATGATATATAACATAAATCCTGATAAAAAAGTAACTTAGGCAAGAAAAGAGTTGATTTCCTCTTATGATTACAGTTTATGTCCTGTCATTATGCGGAAGTCAAGACAGTGACTTCAATAGCTAGTCATATTATATCCACCATCACTCACACTCACCTTTTTGCTAGTGCTCATCTTGATTTCTTCACTACTACACAGTTCAATACTATTTCCTAGGTAATGGTGCTACCTGTGTTGTTCTGAATCATCCTGTATCACTTAGCTTAAGACAATCCTTCCCTGAGACATACCCACTGTCCAACTCAAGTAGACAATCATATATCGAGATTCCCTTCCTAAATGACTGACTATACATTGTGTCAAGTTGACAATTAAATCTTCCCATCACACTTACCATCTCAAATTTTGTGTAGGTTATGATGTGGCTAACTTCTTTGCTTAGATTTGGTTTGGCAAACATCTAGGGTGATGATGATAAAGGAAGTATCTCTTCCCTGAACACATGGGTTCTCAGATAAGCTCACCGGTTTTGGGGTTTGGGGCAGAATTGATTTATATATAACTGTACATAGGACTGGGCTTCTTTTCCTTCCTATCAGCAAGAGTCTTCTTTTAAGAAATAGAGTTGGGTGGCACTTCTGCAGATGTGTGTTCTGTAGGTGGGTTTGGGGGCACATGGCTTTCTTCCTGGTCAGTTAACTGCAAATTGTCTCTCTGACCTTTCATTATAGGCTTAATTGGAGAAAACTATTTTTAATAGCTTATAATGATCGTGTCAGACACAGATAATTGTATTTTAAGGCCATCTGACTTTGGGCTCAAATTACTTGCAATAGCTATTGAATAACTAGACAAAGGTATGCAGAGTGGGAAAAAGAAATCTTAGGAGTACCTTGAGATTTTAGCCTTATACAGTGATCAGGAATGAAGCAGAATTGAGTTTGCTTGCATTCCCTATACAGAGTCTAATGTCATTTACCTCTAAAATGCATGGTAATTTAGGGGCCTCTAAAGCATCATTAGGTACAAGTGCCTTTGGGGTTACACAGTTCATATGGCTCAAATACAAGTACATTCTTAGTGATGGTATCTACATAAGGTTTGGGTGTCCTCCAGTTGATTCAACCAAATATAGTTAACATTACAAATATAACCTCAATTCTAAGATAAACTGTCCAACCTCATGTGATAATCATGTGAACAGACATGCAATGCTTTTTTTTTTTTTTTTTTTTTTTACAATTTGAGGGCTCTCCTGTTGCCTGATATTGTGGTCTTAATATAATTTGTATACCCAAAAGGAATATTGTAACTGAAGACTTTGTGTCCAGGGTGGGATTTTTGGGAAATAGAATGTATTTTCAGACCTTTATGTCAATAAGGGTGATGGAGAAGTTACGTGATTTCTTTGGTTATTTTCATGACAGAGTTGTTATAAAGAATCAAACCTGTACTCTGTCTCTCTCTTCCTATTTCAACACATAATTACATGCTTGATCTTACACATGTATTTATCATGCTATTACCATGTTGCACTGTAGCTGAGAATGGAGCTCAAACCAGTGTTATGCTCTTGAATCTCCAAACAAATGGACTAGATAAACCTGTTTATAAGTAGCCAGGATCAGGTATTTCAACAGAGCAACACAACGCTGATGAATATATAGCCCTGTGTAGGTCACCTGATTTTGACTCTCTTCACCTACTTTCCAAGGCTCTATTTTTGACAGTCTGGGTGACTCTAAGGAAGTGAGGAGAACAGAGGATCTGAACGTTCATGTTTTGCTGGGGGGCTACAGTCTCAGAAGTGCAGGTTCCCCTCTAACTGATTACCATTGGCTTCTATAGATATTCTGGAAAAGGTTTCATCTGCAAACTCATGCAGACACACAAACTGCCAGGTAGCTCTAATTTGCAAATATATTAATAAGGTGAAATACTTGCTCTTGATCCTTTGATGTAGACACCTAGGTCAGCCTCTAACAACATGGAAGTTCTCATCTGTCAGCATTGAACTGACTCAAGATTTCTCTTCTGATCATCTTTCAAAGTAATTTGTAGGTGTTCTTCTTATGTTTTAGATAATAATGTCAATCATGTAACTTTGCTAGCAATTTGTGTGTAGAATCATTTAAAAAATCATATCTAAGGCTTGAAATCTGATGTAGTTACAGTTTCTAAGGTTGTTTCCCACTTTCTTTTTTATTGAACTGGTAACATTTTATATGAGTATTTAACTTTATCTTATAAATCAGACTTGATGTGACAAAATTAATCACAATCTTTTCCTACTTTTCAACAATCTGACAACTGTAAATGGTTGAAGTAGTGCCTGTCCTCATGCTTCAAACAATAAAAGGAAATAATTTAAAAGTCAAATTTGATGTCTCATAGTCATGTTTCAAGCTATTCTTAGGCGTTGTCTAGATTTACAAAAAGTATAGTGAGTAGAAAATGGGAAAACTCCAGACACTTAGCAATAGAGTGATAAAGTTCCAGCTGAAGAGGAATCAAAGCTCAGAGGAGTTGGGGGTGAAATTGTTTTGACTATTCAATTTAATGTCTACAGTTTTGAGAATTATTGTTATCCTCAGTTTTAAATGAATATCCCATGATTCAGAAAATTAAATTATTTAGCCAAGGAATCCAGCTTACAAATTTGAAACTGAGATTTGAACCAAGGGGCTGTTGGTACTAAACCTGAGTAATGACTCTGTATACTTTTGATAATCTAATTATATGTTTGAATAATCTGCCAGTAGGAAAAGGACATGTTACTGAGAGGTCGTGTCCAATTGTACATATCATCGTCTGAAGTTTAGGTATATACAAAAGTGCTTTGTATGTATACAATTATTTTATTCTAATGATATATTAAAAAGAATATAGACAGCAATAAAATAGTTACCAGACCATCATGAAGTCTATCTTTCTTGTAAATACAATTTAATTGAGGTTTGTAAAGCAGGAACAAGAAAACTTTAGGGAAACACTATTTTGGAGATAACAATCCTTCTTCCAGAGAAGTACTTCAAGCACATTTAGCTTCTAGGTAGCTAGGATGATGGTATTAAAGCTGCACCCACAGTGACACACCTACTCCAACAAAGCTACACCTAATAGTGCGACTCCCAGAGCCAAGCACATACAAACCATCACATTCCACTCCCTGTCTCCCATGGACTTGTTCAAATGCATGAGTCTATAAGGCCCATGCCTACCCATAGCATAATTAAAAAATATATTTAGCCCAACTCCCAAAGCTCCCATACTCTATAGCAGTCTCAGCAATGTTAAAAGTCCAAAGTTCAAAGTCTCTTTTGATATTCATCTAATCACTTAGCTATAACCCCCCCCCAAAAAAAAAAAAACAAAAAAAACCAAAGCAAGACAGGAAACCAACTGGGCAAACTCCAAACTCTGCATCTCCATGTCTGATGTCCAAGTGATCTTCAGATCTCCAATTCCTTTTCCATCTTTGTTAACTGTAAGACCTTCTTTATCCTGGTCTAGTTCCATTCCTTCTTAGCAGTTCTCCTCAGTAGATGGCCCGGGGCTCTGGCATCTTGAACACCTTTGTGTTCAAGACAATTGTCTCCAAGGCAATTTTAATGCTACAGCTTCTTGTTTCAATGTTTGGGATCCACACATAGTTTGGGCTTCTCCAATAGGCTGGCATAATTTCTCAAGCTCTGCTCTTTGTAGCAATCTAAGCTCTAAGCATCTCCAGTACACTGGGGTCTTCTGCTGTAACTAGGCTTCACCAAGAGTCTCTCATAGGCTCTCTTCATGGTGACAAGCCTCAGTTCTGTTGCATGACTACTTTGGTCCTGGGCCATCAACTGTAACTGAGGCTGCTCCGTCACCAAAGTCCTTCCAGGCCTCTCACAGTGCCAAGCCTCAGCTATCCTTCATGACCCTTCATGCCTTCAAAACCAATACCACCTAGATGACACTTTTTTTTTCTTTTATTCTTTTTTCCAACCAAAATATCAAGAACAACAAGAGAAAAGCATCCCCACCCCCAGAAGGCTCCCAGTGTATGACAAAAATGAAAACAAAATATCCCTGCTAAAAAAGCACAAAAACGAAAACAAAACAAAAATCCTTTCAGGGGTTTAGAACCTCTGAATCTCTTTTTTTTTTTTTTTATTTTTTTTAATTAGATATTTTCTTCATTTACATTTCAAATGCTATCCCNAAAGTCCCCTATACCCTCCCCCACCCTGCTCCCCTACCCACTCACTCCTACTTCTTGGCCCTGGCCTTCACCTGTACTGGGGCATACAAAGTTTGCAAGACCAAGGGGCCTCTCTTCCCAATGATGGCCGACTAGTTCATCTTCTGCTTCATATGCAGCTAGTGACATGAGCTCTGGGAGTACTGATTAGTTCATATTGTTGTTCCACCTACAGGGTTGCAGCCCCCTTGAGGTCCTTGGGTACTTTCTCTAGCTCCCCCACTGGGGGCCCTGTGTTCTGTCCAATAGCTGACTGTGAGCATCCACTTCTGTGTTTGCTGGCCACTGGCATACCCTCACAGGAGACAGATATACCAGGGTCCTTTCAGCAAAATCTTGCTGGCGTATGCAATAGTGTCTGCTTTTGGTGGTTGACCATGGGATGGTCTTTTTTTTTTAAACTTATTATTTTATTTTATTAGATATTTTCTTTATTTACATTTCAAATGCTATCCCAAAAGTTCCCTATACCCTCCCCCTGTCCCTGTTCCCCTACCCACCCACTCCCACTTCTTGGCCCTGGTGTTCCCCTGTGCTGGGTCATATAAAGTTTGCAAGACCAAGGGGCCTCTCTTCCCAATGATGGTCAACCAGGCCATCTTCTGCTACATATGCAGCTAGAGACATGAGCTCAGGGGGTACTGGTTAGTTCATATTGTTGTTCCACCTATAGGGTTGCAGATCCCTTCAGCACCTTGGGTACTTTCTCTAGCTCCTCCATTGGGGGCCCTGTGTTCCATCCAATAGCTGACTGTGAGCATCCACTTCTGTGTTTGCCAGGCACTGTCATAGCCTCACAAGATGCTGCTATATCAGGGCCCCTTCAGCAGAATCTTGCTGGCATGTGTATTAGTGTATGGGTTTGGTGGCTGATTATGCGATGGATCCCCAGGTGGGGTAGTCTCTGGATAGTCCATCCTTTCATCTTAGCTCTAAATTTTGTCTCTGTATCTATATCTTTTCATGGATATTTGTTCTCTATTCTAAGGAGGAATAAAGTATCTACATGATGGTCTTCCTTCTTGGTTTTCTTGTGTTTTGCAAAATGTATCTTGAGTATTCTAAGTTTCTGGACTAATATCCACTTGGTCTTTTTTTTTAATGAACTTTTTTTATTAGATATTTTCTTCCTTTACATTTCAAATGCTATCCCCAAAGCTCCCTATATCCTCCCCCTGCCCTGCTTCCTAACCTACCCACTCCCACTTCCTGGCCCTGGCATTCCCCTGTATTGGGGCATATGATCTTTGCAAGACCAAGGGCCTCTCTTCCCATTGATGGCCTACTAGGCCATCCTCTGCTACATATGCAACTAGAGACACAGCTCTGGGGGGTACTGGTTAGTATATATTGTTGGCCCTCCTATGGGGTTGCAGACCCCTTTAGGTCCTTGGGTACTTTCTCTAGCTCCTTCATTAGGGGCCCTCTGTTCCATCCAATAGATGTTTGTGAGCATCCACTTCTGTATTTGTCAGGCACTGGCATAACCTCATAAGAGAGAGCTATGACAGGGTCCTGTCAGCAAAATCTTTTTGGCATGTGCCCTAGTGTCTGGATTTGGTGGTTGTATATGGGATGGATCCCCAGGTAGGGCAGTCTCTGGATCGTTCTTCCTTCTGTTTCAGCTCTGAACTTTGTCTCTGTAACTTCTTCCATGGATACTTTGTTCCCCATTCTAAGAAAGAGTGAAGTACCCACACTTCGGTCTTCCTTTTTCTTAAGTTTCATGTGTTTTGCAAATTGTATCTTGGGTATTCCAAGTTTCTGGGCTAATGTTTGATTATCAGTGAGTGCATATAATGTGTGTTCTTTTGTGATTGGGTTACCTCACTCAGGATGATGTCCTCCAGATGCATCCATTCTGTTTGACTCTTGCACATTACCAAGTCCTACTGTAGCATGAGTTGTAATCTTGGCTATCTCTGGAACAGAGCTTCTTTGTGCCCTCAGAAACCACTTCCCAGATTTCACCTCAGTAATGCTGCTCTCTTCTAAATCACTGCTAATTTCTTAGGTCCAGTTATCCAGCATGAATTGACCCAGTAGTCCCTTCTATTTTTCACTCTAAAGCCAGAGTGGCTGAAGCTGCCGAGTTTTGCTTGTAGGAGCTGAAACATGGCCCCCTTGTTCTATTACATTATCATCAGCTTTCTATTTTCCAACTCCTTCACTGCCTCAGCTTGACTGTCCTGGAACTTGCTCTGTAGACTGACTTTGAACTCAGAGATCTACATGTCTGTCTCCTAAGCACTGTGATTAAAGGTGTGGTTCACAAAGCCTGTGTTTAAGGTTTGCTTCACCTAGAACTTACTCTGTTCTAGACTGGCCTTGAACTCAGAGATCTGCTTGTCTTTGCCCCCTGTGATGAAAGGCTTGTACTACCATGCCTGGACCTAAATTTAGCTGGGTTGGATCTTGCTCCAAGGTCACTATTCCCTTAATTCAATATCATTGAACATAGGCTTCAGCTTCATTTCACTTCCTGGTGTCCCTTTAAAATTCAAACTATATTCTTTGTATTTTTCTTTTCTCATCTTGCTATACTTGTTTAAAATGCTCTTTGTTAGACTTTACCAGAGAACAAAGTCTATGATGAGCATTTCTGAGACTTCTTTTGTAATTAACCTTAGACTCAGGCAGACTCTTCATAGAAGCTCAAAAATTCGCCACATTCTTCGCCAAAATATAATCAAACCAGTCTCTAGGCCACATATTGAAATTCTTCACAGAAACCTGTTGGGCCAGGTTTGTACAATTCAGATCATTCTCAGTTACAAAGTCTTCCATATTTCTACTAGAATAGCCCAGTAAGTTCCATTTAAAGTATTCTACCACTTGCCAAATCCAAAGTTCCCAAATCTATATTCTTCCAAACAAAAGCATGATCAGGTTTTTCACAGCAATACCCTACTCCCAGTACCAGCTTCTGTCTTAGGGTTTTATTGCTGTGAACAGAAACCGTGGCCATGGCAATTCTTATAAGGACAACATTGAATTGGGGCTGGCTTAGAGGTTCAGAGGTTTAGTCCATTATCATCAAGGCAGGAACATGGCAGCATCCAGGCAGGCATGATGCAGGAGGAGCTGAGAGTTCTACATCTTTGTCTGAAAGCTGCTAGCAGAATACTGACTTCCAGGCAGTTAGGATGAGGGTCTTAACGCCCACACCCACAGTGGCACACCTGCTCCAGCAAGGCTACTCCTACTCCCATGGGGCCACACCCTCTAATAGTGCCACTCCCTTGGCTGAGGATATACAAATCATCACAGAAGGCAGTCCTGCAAGGTGTCTAAAGAGATCTTTCTTCATCAACAAGAGGTAGCTTTATTAATGCCAGTCCAGGTGAGCCAAATGATGTTGAGAAGACCTCCTCTGTGCATTTCTCAAACCTAAAAGTATGGATGGTGAGAATGATTGGCAGAAGAGCTGTGTAAGGTGACCAATGATCTGGTGTAGCCACCCTATGACCAATACTAGATAATGTCTCATAGAATGGAGATGCTGGAAGTTTAACTGGGTCAAAAAAGAATATCTTAGTATACAGAATTGGGTAATAGCAGTTCCAAGAACTGTTTGACATTGAGACAGCATGTATTAAGATGTGCATATTACTTGGGAAGACTGTATGACTCCACAAAATTTGGGAGCAATCACTCTTTAAACAGTTATTTGTTTAAAGTTTATGGCAAATTGATTCAATCCATTTTGAAAGTTTGAATTTATAAACCTTAAACAGTTCTATTTTACAGTTCTTTGATAAACTGAAGACAGACTTGAAGAAGCAAAAAGGGATGAAAATATACTGTTCATTTAATTAATAATCAAGCCAGAATTGAGGACAAGATTGGGCTTCCTTTGGCCTTCAGAGAATCAAGATGAAAGGATGTGATAACTATTCAAGAGCAAACAGGTTAGAAATACACAATTCCACCACTCTGCTCGTAGTTCTGTCAGTACTAAGCTGTTATCTCCATCACCATACATGATTGTGCATGTGCACACTCATGTGCACATAGGCACACAAAGAAAAATAAAATAAACACACAGATATATTCTCTCCTCACCACTTCACTCCAGCAAATGCAGGAGAACCTGTACTTATGATAATCAGGAGTCATTGTTGTTCCAATGAGAATTCTATTCTAATCTAAAGAAAACACATTTTTTTCATGATCAACTGTTTTGGCTTCACTGCACATTCCTAGTAGAAAAGTGTTAGTCAAGAGATCAACCGACACCATGTATCCTGGACTAAAAGAATGTTTGCATAACAGAGGTGATAATAGTAAAAATAATAGAAGCATAGAACATTTTATTTTATATTATATTTATTATGGGAAGTGAGATGCAAAAAATAATATTTCAAAAAGTTTGAGGACAAAAGTAGCTAACCAGTTGAATCTCAAAATTTTAAACATCCATTAGAAAACCGACTGTCAAATGGGGGTTAGTGTCTGTTTGTGAGATCATTATCTTTCAATCGACATGACCTTCCATTTTTATTTGTGAACAATGTCCAAGAGATGGTAACTCTCTTAAAGAAGGTAGTTTATGATCTTTGTAGACAGACATGATGCCATAACACTCATACTTTGCATTTTGAATATTACTGTTTCTCCATTGATTGAACATTGTAGTACATTTTGATCTTTCTCAGAGGATGTACACAAATGATTGTCATGTTTACAGAATTCTCTAGTAATATTGAAATTCATATGCATTTTTCAAAGGTACACAGATTTCTCTTATGAAAAAGAAATTGGTGAACATCAAGATCTCAGGAGTTCATCACAGGAAAACTGACCAGACACAGTCATCATGCAGTGTCTGTATGGTTGATTAGCCTTTGCCCATTTCACAGGTGTGAAGACCTGATTTATTTCCTAATCTGAACAGGAGTTACAGATGATTGTGAGCTGCCATGTACCTGCTAGAAATCAAACACAGATTCTCTGGAAGAAACAGTAAGGTCTCTTAACCATACAGCCATCTCTCCAGCACCAGCAGACACAGACTCGTAAATGCCAGCATTAGTTCACTTTTCCCCAGGAAAATATTCTAGAAATATTCAAATGTTAGGGAATATGTGTGCATTCCAATATTATTCAGAACCTTTAGTGAAAAGTTGTATTTGTAGTTTTTGAACGGAATTCTCTATCAAGGGGCAGTTCTGGTATTTCCATTTACATTGTTAGCCCAGCAATTAATTAATACAGTGTTTAGTGTCATGTAACCAGGGTTAAATTGAACTAACTTTTAACAATGTCAGTCCTGAACTTTATTTAATAGATAATTTTCCATGAAAAGAAATGAGAAAAAATTTGATCAATTCCTTAAGAAAAACTGTGATAAACTAGGAATTTCTGTTCCAAATTGCCACTGATTGGATAATGGTACTGGCCTTGGTATTATTCTGTACAGTGTATCAGTGTCTTTCTTAAGGAATTCCTGATTGTCTTTTTGTGATATCTTACTATAATTGCTTTTAATTTTGATCTCTTATTTCTCTTTGGTTTGGGCACACACTGTTTTACTAATTTCAAGATAAGGCCTGTGATTGTGTCTTCTTTGTGTCATTATATACACTAGAGAAATCCGGAGATACTTCAACAGAAGTGTAAGCTTTCTCTCAGGCTATGCAAATAAATATTGGTAAAGGCCCAAATTCAGCTTTCAAAATGTAAGTGGTTTTCCTCAGTGTGTATCATTTCCAGATATGGTTCTGGACTTAGAAAATAGCATTAATAACTCTGAATCTGTTCAGATACCAGACTTAGTGAGATGCTAAATAGGCTGGGTTTTTATTACATGTAAAACCTGCCATTTGGGTATAATATCACTTAAGGAAGAGCATTACATTTTCAATATTAATATATGTAAAATAGGAAAGTCATGAAAGATGTAACTATTAGTTGTTTTGTTAATAATTTATTCAAATGTAGCAGTTTAAATAAAATGCATTTTGTGTGTACATCTATTTGGATATGTTATTTACATTTGGCTATATATGTATTTTATGTGTAGAAAATGAAAATACATATTGGTTAGCCATTTTGAGGCTTTTGATTTATTATTTCTTTGTTCTGCTTTTCTGCAATTGCTTGAATAATTTTGATAATTCATACAAGGTATGTACACAATCACACTCATGGTATGCACATACTGTCACACAATTTAACACAGAGCATGTGTGAAGAATCTAAATCAACCCAGTGGTCAAAGAACTGACCTTACTAGTGACTAATGGCATATGAAATTAGCTCTGGCATATTTAGTAACATGCCAATGTACCAACCACTCTATTCAGCCTTTGTGGTAATTCTGCTGGCAACTCTTATGATGATAAAGAAACAAAGCAAAATTATGCCCAGTTCCTCCTGACTTTCTACTGAAAGAATTAATTCTGTCACTGAATACATACATGCACATTTTTGTTGATTTTATTAGCTTTCCTGCATGTACGTACTTGGTGATAGGAAATAGCCTTTAAATGAGCTATACCATGCTATATTTTTTTTTCTACACATAAAAGTGGCAAAGCAATCACCCACAGACTGTACACACTTATAGGATGTACGAATGTTCCACAACCACCTACAGAATTATCACATATTAGTACAACAGAGGTAAATAAGTATAGAGATTTAGTAACTGCTACTGGAGAGTTTTCCTTGAGTTTTCAGGCATTGTTGACTTTTCTTATATTTAAAGCAGTTTATCTGTAGACCCCCTTATAGCAAGCCATATTAGTCTTTCCTCTCTTCTAAGGACAGAGGTTCAGGTCTAGAATACTGCCATTTCCCAACATATGTAAATCATTT
Organism: Mus pahari; assembly: GCF_900095145.1. NCBI lineage: Eukaryota > Metazoa > Chordata > Mammalia > Rodentia > Muridae > Mus > Mus pahari. The sequence continues at coordinate 77,807,388 of NC_034591.1, forward strand.
AAAGACATGATTGAAAGTGACTTATGCCAAGATGTGGCCTAAATGAGTACTTGTGAGCCTACACTGACGTCATCAAGATGGCCTCTGGATGAAGTCCAGTGCCTTTTGCCCATCCACACATCACCTTCACAAAGTGTCTTCAGAAGCTACGTGAATCAGAAGAAACTGCTGAACTACTTAGAACTTTTTCTAAAGAAGAGACAGGTTATTTAAAAAAAATACACAAAAGTTAATACTAGCAGCAATGTAAACAGAACAAAACAAAAACAACCCCCAAGCCAAATTATAACTTTCTCTCTAGTTGGGGGAAAAACTGATAATATTCCCACATTGAAGAGATCTAGATTAGACCTTCTTCCCCATTTAATTTTCTCTCATACACATAGATCATGAGACAATCTGATCATAATTACTGTTTTGTTGATCATCAGTGTCATTTCCTGAGGTGCAAAATATGTGACTTAATTCTCAATACTTTGCAGCCAATTAACTTTGAACTTGAGCCCAGAAAGACACTTGATGAATAATTAGTATTCAGAAATCACCTAGAACATTCTCTGTAAGGCAGTATTTGAGGTTCATTTGCTAAAAAGGGCTCATGTTTTAGTACTTTTTCATTTGGCAGCCTGTTTCTCATTGATAAGTCTTGCAATCAACTAGGCTGAGTTGAGTTAAGTGAATTTTATCTGACATGCTAGTGTCCAGGAAGAGAAAAGAGAAATTTCTATAAATTCATCTCTCTCTCTCTCTCTCTCTCTCTCTCTCTCTCTCTCTCTCTCTCTCTCTCTCTCTTAAACAAAGTTCCTGGTTAAAGCTCACTTGAGTTTGAATCAGTGGCTCTTCTTCTGCCATGGCTGGCATGAGACAGACATGGGCTAATCTTTGCTCATGTTCATTGAGCTGCTTCTTCATGTGAAGCATCTAATCAGGCTTTCCAACAGAAAGCTGAAACTGCCTTCACGTGCCCTTTGAGCTACTGTCAATCTTCACAGAGCAAACTTTAATTACATAATGTGTGATCACAGCTGATACACTTGCTGGTATAACTGCTTCTTTTGGGCATGATATTGCTTGGCTTTAGTTTCATAGTCAACAGTCTTTATTCTTAAATTCGTTTCTGAGATATCTGAGTCTTAGGAAAAAAATGTGTAAATAACATCTTGTGCCATTCTGGTTCCCAACATCATCTCTCTGAGTCCTCAGTTATTTGTATCTCCTTTATAATTGCTGTCACCTTGTTTTTTTGTTTTTTTGGTTTTTTTTGTTGTTGTTTTTTAATAGTAAGTCTTTTCCAGATTGTCTCTTGTTTGTAAATGCTCACAGATGGACTGGAGTTACTTTGAGAGAGGTTATTCGGTTGTGGCAAGTGAGAGCTGAGCTGGTGAGTGTTCACTGTTAAACATAGCAATATGTCACTATGAGACAGAAAATTCCCACTCCAATTTTTCCTTAATGTTCTTAGTTATTGCAAATCAAAAATTTGGTTTCCCATAGGCAAGGAATACTTTCTGTTCCAAAGGTAAGATAGTGTTCATGGAAGTCTGTTTCAGTATTTACAAAGCTATTTTGCAAAAATGCTCAACATTGTGTGGTTCTTTGTAAGCCTGTGTGTCTGCAGGGATGTCTTTCGGGAATCACTCATCAGTTGCAGAAATTTGTTAGAGGAGGGTGTGGTCCCAAGGATGGCAGGAGATTCCCAGACTGCAGGTTTCATTTACCATGGGGCAGCAGCTGACGTGCATTGGGAGAGAACCAACAAAAGAGGCTGCCCACACATTAAATTAGGACACTGCTAACAGAAAACAAAAATTTCAGGTATAATTGTGACACAGTAGGTACTGATATGGGCAGAAACAAGGTTTCTGATTCATTGATTCACCATGTAGATAAAAAAAGTGACAATATCATCAGCTCACTTTAAGATACTTTAGAGTTCAGTGTCACCACACTGGGGAATTCACAAGCTCATTTTTTCACACACCACGAAGAACAAAGCAGGAGAGAGGAGACAGCCTCATCTCCATGGCAGCCTTGTAGATAATTAGTAAATCTTAGTCTACATAAGGCCATGATTGGCCAATATTCAATAAAAGCACATAAACCTACACACAAATGTTATTTCTAATATATTGTTTTCTTTATACTGATCTGAAAAGGTAAACAGGAGATATGGTGAATTATGTCATACTAGAAGGGAATCTTTAAAAAAAAAAAAACACTTTCACTGTACAAGTAAAAGGAAACCAATTGCTCACATATTTGCAGTAAATGTAACAGTGAATACAAAGAAGGCTGTACAAGAGACATTAAAAGCACACTCTCATACATCCCCTTCTAATAAAAGTAGACATCTCCTTGTGTTCTGTGTTTGGTACGGTATATACACAATGGCCAGAATGATGAAGCAAAACAGTACAAACTGGGAACAGCAAAATCCCAAGACTTTGAGATCCATGTAAACTACAACTTCCTTATCCTTATCTTTCTGCATTAGGATTTAAGTTCAAAGTTCAGACTTTACGTAGAAGCTTCACATGCACATTCAGTCCAACTTCAGTTTTATACTCAATCTATAACACAGGAAGTATAGATAACTAAAGTAAGGTATATTGGATGATTTTAAAGAATAAAAAAATTGTATCTAAGATCAAATTCCATTCAGTATAGCTGAACTTTGCATGGAGGAAACATATGAACTATTTCATTTTGACATACATACACATGGGTTCTGATTAACTTTGAGCAACAAAATTTTATGCCATTGATTCAAAACGCAAGTTGATCAATATTTACTATATGTTACACAGGTGGCCATGGCATCAAAACCAACTAATTAAAAATGATGTTCTTATAAAATCATTCACAATAAACAAATTACAGAGGAAGCTGGAGTGTTTGTCTTGTGATCATAGAAACAGAACAATCACAGTTTAAATAAGAACTCTAGCATTTTCTTGGTAAGTGGTATAACATCTTTACATTTTAAGTGGCGAATGAACTACCAGAGCCTAAGTCCCACTTCCTTTATTACTGATGCCAGAAATATTTTCTATTTATTTCTTTAATAAAATATTTACTACCTATATTTCAAGATCTAAGATGTATCAGGAAGGTACAAATGATATGTGAAAGAAATTAATGTTATAGTATTTGGGGTAGGTCAACTCAAAGCCCCAGATCTGGGCTCAGTGATATCTGAGCTCTACATCATCTACGAACTCTTGGGGTGTGTAAAAGGGCAGGTCCTGCTGATCCAAACTGGATGATCTCCATGACACAGGGCAACAATAGGATAACCAGGAGGAGTCCCAGTGAGGAGCCAATATTGATGGTGTCACAGAAGCCAGAGAACTTGAGCGAGGCCAATGATACATTGCAATAAACATTTGCAAGTGAAGATGTGTGGACAGAGAGATAGACTGTGGGTCACATTGTGACGCACTACAGCTTCCATGATGAAATGGTTTTTACGTTTTTGTTTTATTTTTGTTTGTTTGCCTGTGTGTGCTTGTTTTAGGGGGAGGTGGCAAGGGTAGATGGCAGTTATGAGAGGAGAGGAAGATAAGAGGAACTGGGGTACATGATGTGAAAATCACAAAGAATCAATAAAAAGTTTTTAAAAGAAAGAAAAAAATTAATGATAGGCGTAAATAACTCTTAAACCAGTGTATGTCACACAGATAGAGTGATATCACTCTATCTCAGCAGATAGTGTTTCAGGAAAGCCATTGTGTGCCTACCTGGATGAAGAAGACAGGAGGTCCCAGTGATATCCTGAAGGTTGGACTATGTGTCATGGACTTATGGAAAAGAAAAACTTTAAGTAAGGTTTTACTATGTGAGTGTCTATGGGTAGGTACCATAATATGAACACCTGAGTAGATTTGCAGCTTAATGTATCCATTTGGAGAGGTTATTTCCACGGATTGTTCTAAAACCTCTCAATTTTGTAGGATGCAAAAGGAAAAAGCAAAAATCTATTTGTGCCATTTTGTGATGTTTCTAGAGTCTTTGTCCAAATGAAGAGTTTAGTTCTCATATTAAAGAAAACCAAATTTACTAATCAAATATTTCTTCTTAAGGTTTTGCTTTGAGAGGCACAATACCAAAGTGAGCAGTTTTGATTTACTGAATTTGGAAAAGATACCTACAAGTCTCTCAGGCTAAACAATCTATGTATTGCATGTTTACTTTAAATCTGCAAATATTATTGCTGATTAGAACTGTCTTTCCTCTCCTATTTGACCGTAGGAACAGCCTGCTGTAGCACTTTGCGGCTAAAGATTCCTAGGGCCCACCATCTGGAGTGGACCCTGTGGACAGCTGCTCCTGTGTGCTTGTGTATACACAGTATGGGTGCTGACATGTGACAGAAGGCCTGGGTGTGTGTAAGATAGGAGACAGAAAAAATCCTGGCAAAGGTGTGTGAGGCAAATAACTACTTACAGTAAAAGGGAGAGTTTTATACTAAATCTCTAATCATTAATATAGCAATTTGGTAATTTGACAGTAATTCCTACTTTATAAAGCATCCTTAATAGAAGCCAATTAGTAAGAAGCTGAAAATGTGCCTTATTAAGAAATTCATTATAAGTTCCAAGTATAACACTGTAATTATCATTCTCCAACTCGAAGGGTGCTGTCACTGTGGCCTACTTATGCAGCTACATACTCAGTTAAATTGCTCTTGTAGAAGTCAAATGCAATATAGCTCAGGATTCAGAGCACAGGTATAATTTTTATGTTTTTAAATCTACAAAATAGAAATAAACTGAAAGAAAAACAAAACAGATATGTGGTTGTACCACTGATACTTGAGTCTCTAAAGGAAAAATAAGATACACAGCAGGTTCTGTTTTCTAGCTCATCAGGAGTGATTTTAGCAAAGGTTGTTGCTCTTCCTTCCATATCTAAGTCGGAAGTGTTAGCTGCAACCTTCAGATTAGCATTGTGTAGCCGATGAGGAAGGCCTGCCCCAAACCTTTGCCATGTTCCTTCTCCATCTTACCCCAATGCACAAGCTGCTGCCGCCACCCCAACTCAGTGTGCCAAGGATGTTCCCATGCATGTCTATCCTGGAGGAACCAGTGAGGGAAGATGGCCACCCAAAGTTCAAACTGTGATTTCATGAAGACCTCTGAAGTATAAGAGTATGCCTCTTAAAAGTGAGAAATCTGAAGGAATCTAGGTTGTACATTTAAGCAATCAGAAAGTGTTAGCAAAAGACACACTTACAATACAAAATTTAACTATCCTCCTTAATCTTATGACTCCAGTCACAGACAATTCCTCTAGTGAAAAAAAAAAAAAAAATACCATTTCAATGGTGTCCGAAGCACAGGGATACACTTTGCTTTCAATGCAGAAAAATGTACACATATAAGTTCATGTTTAGTGTAGGCAGTATTCATATTTGGAAGTATACCTAACTTTTCTAACAAGAACTTGTTCACATAAAAAGGGCTAGCTTTAGATGTCTATAGCCAGTTCATATTTGTTTTTTTTTTATACATTTTTGAATATTTTCATTTTATCTTATTTGTCCCTGGGATAACATACATTTTTTTTTCAAGTTATCACATTAAGGTTCTTAAAAGCTACTTAAACTTTTGTGGTTCTAGCATCCTCTTGTGGTACTAGCATCCTTACCTCAGTAATACCAGACATTACCACAGTGTTGCTAATAGTTGTTTTTGCTAGTTTTAGCGTAAAGCAGGTATTTTAGTGGCAATACCACCGTGATAGACTGAGGTGATAATACCGAATGACTTGTGTGTATAAATAATAATGCCTTTAAAAACCACAGTGATGATCATTTCTTCTGAACTCGTGCTAGCTGCAAGCTTTGCTTCACTCTTGTATTCTATCAGTGGGAAACAGCATTTGTTTTGTGGAGAAACCAACAATTCCTAATAGCTAATTTTTAAACCTAATAGTTGCTTTTATTCCTAGGTCTCTCAGAAAACTATGACAACAAACCTAAAACAAAACAGAAATCCAAACATGTAAGCTTTGACACAAACAGACTCAAGGAATACCACAGCTCATACACCAGTGCCGTTCCCTTTTAGTCCAGCACAGAGGACGGAGCAGGGCGGACACAGCAGTTGGGGCGCCGGAAGTTTTGCAGCATGGACTGCAGAACACCGTGTTGTCTCCCTTTAAGTTTCTTACTTGAAGAGGAATCTGAGGAAATGGATCTTCGAGTCTGGTCACTTTGTGTTTTAACTATCTTCTCATTTTCTCTAATTTGTCTTTGTAAATGGTTCTGGATGGCAACTCCCAGGGACTCCGGGTCCAAGGAAGCACCGTACACCTCCCAGGTCATGCCCTGGTCATCCCACACCACATCCCTCACTCGCTTGGACTGTTTCAGATGCAGCTTGGAGTCTGCACCCAGCTGTTTCTTCTCTCCAGGAGTGAGGCCCACCTGGGCAGCAGCTGCTGTCACACTGAGCTCCTTCAGGAACTCGCTGACCCGACTGCCCCTGCGTGGGCTGGCCTTGACTGAGAGAGAAGGGGTCCTCTTACCAGAGCCTGGGCTCGAGTCACCTGTGCCATCTGACGGGAGGCTCAGACTCATGACTGTCTTGGGCTGCCTGTGTTCTTCCAAGTTGTTCTGTTGGCTCTTCCTCCCTGGGGAGGGTGCAGGATTGACCTCTGGTCCCTCACCTTCGTTTCCCTGAGATTTAGGATTTAGCAATAGGGTTTTGACATCTAGGGTGCTGGTGGCTCCAGGTGCATGGTCTTTCATGATAAGAGGAGATGCAGGCTTCTTGTCCTTTGCACCTGTTTTATCAGTGGGGTCCAAGCTCTCCGGGGGGTGGTCTTTGTTGGCACCTCCACAGGAGTTGGACGGTTTGCAGCCTGGCTCTGCTTTGTGGTCATTTGCAGTTTTCACTACAATTTCAGGTTCCCTGGGTCCAGAGTTCCCCAACCCCTGACTTATCTCAGCTTGACTCCCTGCCGGGAGGGAAATCTGGCCAATGGGGTTAGCTTTCTGGGAATCAGGATTAGTACCTGCAGGCTGTCTGGAGATTGCCTCTTGGCTTGCTGAAGACCGCAGGTCTTCCTCTGTTTCTGGGTTTTGACTGGAGGTCACATGGATCAGTGGGGATTTAAGGCCTTCAGCTGGTTGGTTCGCTGGTTTGCATCCCCCTTTGAAAGCTGCGGGAGTGGCAATGGCTGCTTGGATATGCACCTGTGGTACAATGTTGGAGCACTGCCTTGACTCCTGGGAGTCTACCATGCTATTAGAGAGTTCCAACAAGTGGTTCCCACTGCCCTTGCCATGGCAAATGACGCGCAGTTGCTCCTGCCCATTCTCCAGCTCAGGAACAGGATTTTCCTTGAAGTATGCAGGGAGGATACTGGGGCTCGTACACACAGACCTGCTCTCCACATTCACCACTGCCTGTACCTCAGCATCTTGCCAAGCCCTGCCAGGGACCTCCTTAGCCTCGCTTTCAGCTTGGCAGGTCATTGTACTGGCTTCTTTAAACCTTGACACTGGATACTGGGCTGGCAGCAGTGTCTGCCTTGCTTCTGAAGAACATGTGGCCCCTTTGCTGCTGAGGGGGGACGGCGGACGGTTTTCCGACCTTTCAGCTGTGGTGTTCAAGGCAGTGGCAGAGGGCTGTTTGTTCTCCGAGCATCCCCCTCTTGCTGGAGGTTCACTGGACACCTCTGTGGTGGTACTGATGACTTTCTGCCCTTCCCCCTCAGGTCTGTCTGCAGAAGGGGATGAGTGGATCCTCATTGCTCTATCTGGAGTCTGTAAAATTCCCTGGCTGCTTTCTGGAGAAGGAAAATCACAGTGCCCTTCTTCATTTTTGCTGCTGCAACAGGTGACCCCGGCAGGACAACTTGGCTTTTCAGGGTTCTCGCCGTTTGAGTTTGCCTCGGATTTCACCAAGGAACCTTCAGGTACTGCACAGGTGCTAGTATTCGGTGGGTCACGTTGGATGGCATGGTGAGTGTGCTGGACTAGAAGTTCCTTTTGTGCAGTAGCGTTCAGGCCTGGTGCTGCCAACTCCTTGCTTCCACGAAGCGGGGAGTCATCAGGTGTTTTCTGCTTGGGAGACAATGGCTCTGTTTCACTGAAGATACCAGGAGATGCCATGTCTTGCTGGCTGGACTCAGGCACACAAGCTTGCATCAGGGCCTGAGCAGTTGGACTGAGCCTGAGGCTGAGTTCTGCAGGAGCATTGCCAATGCCACTAGCATTCTTATCTGGCTGAGCTGGTTGTGGTGAGATACTCTGCGGCTCCCCTTGAGACTCTTTCTTCCCAGAAGCTGCCACTATCGAAGCTTTAGTCACCCTCAGAGGGTCAGGTACAGTCCCCATGGGACCTCTTGCCACGAGCACTCCAGTGTCTGCTTAAGTATGCTTTCCACTGGGAAGTAGTCGAAACTCAGAGGGAAGCCATAGGGATGAGTCCTCGGACGAACTGGCCTGTGGAATCAAGAAAGCAGTCCCATTAATATGCTTACCTTTTGGGGAAAAAAATATAGAACTGCCACTTTAATATGATCACACAAGCTGGGCGTGGTGGCACACACCTTTAATCCCAGCACTTGGGAGGCAGAGGCAGGTGGATTTCTGAGTTCAAGGCCAGCCTGGTCTACAGAGTGAGTTCTAGGACAGCCAGAAACCCTGTCTTGAAAAAACAAAAAACAAAACAAGCAAAAGCTTAGAGGGATACTGATGTTTAGTAAGTTACACAGCAAGTTTGGTTTACATGCTCTGTTAAATCTAGAGCCTTTTTTCTATTATGAAAAGTTGAGAACAACATTGGATGGAGCTAGGACACGTGATGCAGGTCCACCATGGATGATTCTATCTAAATGACCTTGGAAGAAACTCCACATTTGTGTTATTTCCTCATCTGTAAAATAAAGTACAGGATGTGTGGTAAATGTGTTTCTTTGAAAATGTTACAAAAATCTATAAATGTAGATCCTGAGAAACATTAACTGCAGGTAGAATATTAAGTATCAGACACAACTTATAAATTACAAAAATGGGCTTTCAAGGGAAACAGAATGTTTCTGTTGGACCCTTAAGATGCTAGAGGGTAGGATAGGCAAACCATGTTAAGATTTAACCTCACCAACGTTTCCAGTTCTGACCAAAGCTTGCTTTCTGCTTGGGAAGTCAGACTTCCTTGTACCAAGTTCACAACTGTGAGAACTGCATTGTTTGATTTGAGGTTTCTCCCATTTAAAAAAGCAAATGAGGTACATGGCTGAAAACTTGTGTTAGGGATGTTTGCAAAAGATCTGCAGAATGTGTTGCTATTGCAATCTCATGAGTGGCTGGCTATAGCTTAACCTCTGAACACTTAAACCAATAGTGGTCTGGATTTGCTTTTTTTTTTTAAAGACTGAACAATACAGACTTGCTGAGTAAAGTACTATACACTAAGATATAAAACTTAGAAATTTAACCAAATTATTTGTCAGCTATGGTTAGTTGTTCTTATGA
>NC_034591.1:77816890-77827914 GCF_900095145.1 Mus pahari
CATTTTCTACTTGAAACTAGATTGATGGCACAGGCTGGTCTTCCTAGACCTCAGAGGACCAAGACAGGAGAGTCACAAGTTTGAGGCTTGCCTGGGCTACAGTATAAGTGGAAGGATGGCCTGGGCAAGACAGTGAGATGCTATCTTAAAGGGTAAGGAAAGGGTTGGGATGTAGCCCAGTAGCACAGCAGCTTCTAGAATATGCAGATGGCGTAGGTTCAATCCCTAGGACTGACAAAACAGGTCAGGATGGTAACACAATGACACACACAAGAAACATACAACACCGGCAACAAAAGTCTCACATGTGGTGATATCAAAATCTACTTGAGGTAGAAAAACTCCAAAAAATTATTCTAACTGTACTAAGGTTATTTTGACTGGCTTATTGGCTTACATTCTAGCGCTATTTATTAAGTGAGTTTTTAATATGACTACCTTCCATAGCTATTTCAGAAGTCATCATTGTAACCAGATTGGTCAGAATCATAAAATCCTTCAGTGCTACTGGAACTAAATCTGTGACACACTGAGTAGGCCACAGGTGATCAAGAATTTTAGCAACAGTGTATCCAGAGATGGGTCTGGATTGAAGTGGGATTTTAGTCTTTGATAAAAGATTCATTGCAAGTCTGCTAAAGGGTCTAATAGAAACAGCTAATAAGTAATCTAGAAGGAAAGACAAGGAGGGTATATCTTTTTCATCATTTTTAAGATAAAAAATCCTAGATGTATTTATATAAACTAGAGCATTTAAGTGTAAGACATAAGTAAAAGTCATGTAAGAATTAAAATCTTAATAACTATCAGTGTAAAATAGGGGAAGCAATAATTTGGTTTAGGATAAAACACAAATTAGAAAAAAACAATAGATAGCTAGATGAAATTTAAGATTTTTGTATAACAAAAGTTCCATAATATATATTTTGAATTAAAGATTTGTGAAAAAAAAGGGTTGCAAAAATTGGAAGTCATTTGAAAAATATCTATATTACACCAAAAGTCCTTAAAAATTTAAAAGAAACTAAATAATCTGTTGGGAAAAGTGGGTAAAAGAATGAGAAAGTAAAGTTAACAAGAAGCCAATGAACCTAAGACATAAAGGGCTAGTTCATTTGTCATCAGATAAATGCATAGTGAGATTTGACTCTATAAAACTGTATTTGCAACGAAAGCTGTACAGGAAAGACTCTTAACGGTTGCACACCCAAAGGCACATGGCTCTAGCTTTCCAAGGGAAATAATTTTGTTGTTAAAGCACATCCCTGAGTGTATGAAGCAAGCTCTATCAATAGAACAGTAAATGGAAAATGGCATGCTCATCCAACTGTTATTTGTAGGAGCAAAACCCAGGAAAAGAAAAGGCTAAAGGAAGGAGTAGGGAGTATTGGGACATCATCTCCCATAATGAATATGTAACGGAACCATAACAATAAAGGCATAGCAGGGTTTTAGCTTCTCCCTTGGCAAGAATTTTCTCAAATATGGTTAAATCTGTAAATTAAGGTACAGGAAGGAGAATATATATTCATTCATTTGCAGAAGATAACCAAGGTCTTCATATGTATGTATACATATGTTTGCATATGAGTACAGATTTTAAAGCCATTTAGGATGAGACCTAATAAGTGTGAAATAAGAAGACATTTCAGGCTTGGAGAAAGAGAGGGAGATGACTGAACTAGTTGGAAAAAATGCTTATTTAAATCAAAATATATCATATGTGACCTAGATTATATAACTATGTAAAATTTAGGAAGAATAACTACACATCAAGGTATGTAGATAAGGCAATAAATTATAAGTTAGTGGTGACTATATTTAAATTTATCTTTCTCAGAAGCAGGTGGTTACTACAAGCTAACAGCATAATTTTTCTGGACTCCTAATTTACTCACTGGGACAACTGACCATATGATGTCTCCAGGTCTCTCAAGCTGTACCATTTAAGAGCCCTGCTTCTTTGCATAGGTTATATAATATGATGACAGACTGTTAATTCCCTAGCTGCATTCCCATAGTACTTGCTGTTTGAGTCTCGCCCAGGTTATTTTTACTCCATCTTTCTGTCCTCAGGAGGCATTTGACTTGCCTACATGTTCCTGGTCCATAATATCTAATGGAGAATTCCTATTCCTCCATCTTCTTTCTCTTCCTCTCTCCTTCTCCTCTCTCCTTCTTCTTCCTCCTTTTTCTCTTCCTGGTCCCAACCTGCAACCCTCAGCCCAGTAACTAAAACCCTGCCTACCTCTATTCTCCCCAGTAATTGGCTATAGCCACTTTTATTATCTTTTTTTGCGGGGGTCACCATTGGAGGAGTTAGAGAAAGGACTGGAGGAGTTGAAAGGGTTTGCAACCCCAAAGGAGGAAAAGCAATATCAATCAACCAGACCTCCCAGAACTCCTAGGGACTTAGCCATCATCAAAGAAGTACACATGGCTCCAGCTGAATATGTAGCAGAGAATGGCCTTGTCATGCATCAATGGGAGGAGAGGTCCTTGGTCCTATGAAGGCTCAACAGACCCTTTCTTAAATGAGGCTGCAGACTGCCAAGAGGAGACAAAGTCAAATCTAGTTGGGCCACAAAGTTTTGGATGAAAATCTTTGCAATTTTTTAACAGTGAAAGGAGGATTTTGGGGGTTTTGTTTTTTTCCTAAGTTTTGGTGGGTGTTAAGCTTCATTATGTAGACAAAGTCAAGCTCACACTGGAAGACTCACTATCAAATGGTCAGTCAAAATGCCATTTGCAGAAAACTTTACCTCTAGTTGTTTATCCTGGTCCACTATCATAGGAAATCTAAGGATAAATCAAACTTGTTTCTCTAACTGATTGTTCATAAGCGTGTGTTGAATACTTACCCATCTCCAGTCTGCTCACTGATACCATTTCTCTGGGATCCCATTCTACTTACTGTTTGTCACTGGAGTGCCACCATATGCAATACCACTGCTGCTTCTTCCTTCCCATTCCTGTATTTGTGTTTGCTGTGACTTTTCTCTAATTCTTTACCCTACCTCATCCTTTAAAAATGTCCTACAATCCCCCATTGAATGGCATTTCCTCCCTGAAAACCTCTATAGTTTTTGAATTATGGTCTTTATTTTAAATACTATTCTCAAGGTGGTCATCTTTGTTCTATGAGTTGTAATTTTTGCATTCCACTTGGTACAGTTAGTCATTCCTTGTATTAATGTCTCATTTCTCCATAGATATGTTGAACCCCAGGAAGGCAGGAAGGAGAAGATGGATTATTTTCTCTTCTCTCCATAGGATAGAGGGCATGGTCTTGTACATTAAAAAAAAAATCAGCTGATGCTGTTTCCCTGTAAGATGCACATTATCAAAGATCTGCCCAATGCCATAGTAATGGGATATTTTAAGTCACTAGTTGGAATATTAATGGAAACATAAAAATGTATTGTTTGGGGAAGTAAGAAAATGATGGTGTTTTAGTTATTAAACTGTATGTGTCTATAATCCACATTTAGACTATTAATGTTTGGATTCCTGCTATCGAAAGCTGGTAGGTCTCATAAAGCTGAGAGAACAGTCTGTCTTCTGTGTTATGTGACTGAATCCAAGAAATGAGTGTGCCAAGCACAATTGTAAAATAGGAATAGCTCGACGTTTATCATCTAAAAGTTAAAAGACTTCAGTAAAAAAGAGTTCACAACATCTCAGAAGTCATAGTGTTATTTCCATTTTCCATTTGCAGTGTCAGTTTAGTAATGAAATGTGATTCCTTTCATCACTTTTGTTAATGGAGGTCAAATTATCCAACAATTTAAGAATAAAGAGCAAAAGACAAAATTGATCAGATAACAAATGCTAGCATAAAATCACTTATTAGTAGATAAGCACATAATACTGGTCTCAGACAGAACTGATAGTGAGGCCATCATAGCATCCAAGCTCTGAAATGCTCACTGCCTTCTTTTTTCCCCCACTATATGGTAGAACCTTCAGCCTCTACTATACCAGACAAACAGGCATTAAAGTACACGTATCACCCCGAATACTTGGGAGAGCAAGGCAGAGGATTCTGAGCTCCAGGTTAGCTTAGAATACAGGACAAAGTTTCAACAAAGCCAAAGAAAACAGACAACATCAATGCCCCCACAAAGTATAAGTCCTGGATAGAATTAATTCTTTCCATAGTGCCTCTGTCTCTGTTCCTCCTCTCCTTCTCTCTTTCTCCCTGCCCCCTCTTCCCTTCCCATAATTTTCCTTCACTTTCATCATTGCCCTTGCTTTTATATTCTCTCTTGAATTAAAAATAACTACCTTGTCGCTATCTCCTCCCAATAATTAAGAGTTAATTGAAGCATCCCCTTAAGAGGGTGGGGGAGGGAAAGTTCTAAGACTTCCAAAACAAATGAAATTTAGAAGTCTCAGGACTTACAAGATTCAGGATGCCTAGAAAACTACAGGGCTCTTCCTCAGGATGAGAGAAGCAGTTGCTAGGGAGAGGAGACTGTGCAATGGATTTGCTGACACGTTGGTTGGCCAGGGCGGTGCAGGGATGCAGAGTCATTACCACACCTGTGGTTTCTAGTGAGGCATGCTTCTCTAAGTCATCCCAGAATCCATGGGCATAGACGAAGTCTTTTCTTTTCTCTGTTGCCTTTGCTTTATGCACAGATGTTTGTCCCTGTATCTCCAGGTAAATTCACATAAAAGGGAACTCATAAAAATCCAGATTTCCCTTCTGCTTTTTATAAGATAGATATTTTATCTTAATTGAAATATCAGTACATCATTTCCTCCAGTCCCTTTCTTCCCTCTAACCCTTCCTGTGCGTTCCTATGTCATACCCCTTCTGTCACTCCTCCCATTGCACACTCTTCCTTAGCTCTCTCTCTATAATGCCTCCCATGTCATACTCCCTCTTACTCCCTCAGGTCAAACTCAGCTCAAATTCTCCAAGTCCTGTGTCCAATCACATGTTGTCTTCAGCAGTAGAGACAATCAACCAGTTAAGGGCATAGGAACAGCCTATATGTTCCGAGATTCTCATGGTCTTCACCCTGACCAATGACTTGAGTAGAGGTTTCTCAAGCTTGGTCCTAAAGTATTCTTGTTAAATGATCTATTGTTCATTGAGAAGAGCATTGTCTATCCAATTATAAGCCACACACACACTCACACACACACAGTTATATATAATTTTGGTAATGCAAAATATTTTTTTTTCTTAAGGCGTTGACAAGCATCCTGTTATTTTTCTTTCCTCCTTGTTCTATGTAGCCCCCTTTATCAAAGCCCCCTTCTCCGTTGTGCCCATTCCCCCCTTTATTTCATTTATATTCCCAAATCACAGTGACTATGTGACTATGGCGAGAAGGCACCACCATGGGCACAGACATTCCAAATGTCAGGTCCTTGGTGCCTCCTTGATTTAAGTTTAGGGGACTCCACTTGGCTTAGCCTGAGGGTCTTGTTCTAAGTGCTGACAGAACAGATATTCCTGCCTGATTACTAGTCTTCTGAGGATGTCCTGACCTTGATCCCCAAAAAGGATAGACTTACTTGAGACAGCCTCTCTTGATTCAGAAATCAGTTTCACATGCAGCTCAATTTGTGCACTCAGGTAAGTAATAGCTAGCTTCTCAGGGCCTTAGTTTCAGCACTGATAACAAGCGGTATCTTTACACGTGATACTCACCATATGGATGACCTTTCAACAGCCATAACGATTGAGTTTTAATCTGTGTTTGTGAAGAAATTATTCTGCTAAATGCTAAGAGAATTTGCTATGTGAAAGATGAATGTTGTGGAAGCAAGAGTGGACTCACATCCAAATAGCACAAGAATGTGTAGCAGCAATTTGTTAATCTTGACAGAGAGCAGGCCAAAGCAGGGAAGGAGGTCAGTACATGTAGATGTAAAATGAGAACCAGGAGACAACACAGTAGAAAGATATTTGTTAAGCTACCTATGGCTTTTGCTGAAGGTAGGTCCAGCTGATAAGACAGAAAGAGCCAGAGACTTTGTCTAAACTACTTTAACTCTGTCAGTATAGCTGGAAGCTCAAAGGAGTCTGGGGGTTCTTGACAAAAATTTCATGAATGAGAGTCTTTGTCATTACAGCAGAAAATTCAGATTTCCATACAGGATCCTATAGCTTCAGGAATTCTCTAAATTAGAGATCAACCATGAACCTCAAGGTCTCTGAAAGCTACCCTGTCTTCAAGTATAATGGAAATTATACCCACAGAGCCCATTCTTCCAATGTCTCCATGGTCAATACCGTGGAACCCTTGTTGTCAACCTTGGTCATAACCCCTTTGGAGTCACATAGCAGATATCCTGAATATCAGATATTTATATTATGATTCATGACAGTAGCAAAATTATAGTTCTGAAGAAGCAGCAAAATAATTTTATGGTCAGGGGTCATCAAAACATGAGGAACAGCTTTAAAGGGTCACAGCATTTGGAGGATTGGGGACAACTGCTTTAAAGGAAGGAGATTGAGGCTCAGGGTTCATGAACCACTGCAAGGCTGAATATCTATAATTCTTGTTTTACTGAATTTTAATGAATGCTCATGATTGGGTTACTTTCTGTTGTCTAACTACAGAAAGAAAATAGAAAGCAAACACACACACACACACACACACACACACACACACACACACACACACCAGAACAAAGAAAAAGACTCCAACAAATACACACAAAAGCAGAACCCTTTCTTTTCCAAGTGGCTTCCAGCGCTGGACAGCAGAAATGCAAATAACACTGACTGTAGTGTCATACTAATTGGTGACCTTAGAATAAGCAAGGCTTACTGTCTCCCTACACCTCCAGTGTTCATTCCGAAAACAATGCGTTCCCTGAATACACCATGCCCCTGGTTTTTCTAACAGACACCCACACTTAATAAGGCAGGCAGCAAAGTACCTCAGCCCTTTGTTAAGTGTTGGATGGTGGGAAAATCATAAGGCAGGAGGAGCATCGAAAGTCTGGGTGGTAGACCAACAGGATGATACTGCTAGCTAAGATGAAGCCAGCATGCCTCAGGCAGCTATTCCTTTTGAGCACAGCAGAGTGGCTGAGTCCCTGGGATGGGACTCAGCCTCTTTAATGATACAACCCAGTGGTATAGAAACCTGAGGAAGTACCTCACCCATCAGTTCTCTGACAGTTGACTTTCATCAGATGACGGAGACAGGAGGTGAGAGATTAGTAGTTTCCTGGCACCCACTCAGTAAGGTTTTCTCATCCCTTTCCTTGTCGGCCTTTGTCTCTGTCATTAGCACATCCAGATGAGCTCACATTGCCATGCCTGGCTCTGTGTACAGGTGATTCTACCCACAAAACACCCACAGTCTGCAAAGAGTAGAGCATCCTTTCTTTATGAAGACCACAGCCCAGCACTAATAGCTCCTTAGCTGAACACCTGATCTTCCCTCTGTCAGATGGCTAATGTGCATCCAGAAGCAGAATAGTAAAAGACTGGTTAAGAAGAAGGCCAGCATGGGTACACTTTATAGTAAAGCTGCTACTTCAGAAAGAGGCTGGTGAGGAGCAAGGTGCATTCTCCCCCTAGTTACCTTAGTTACTATGTTATTCTCTCTAGAATAATGAGACAATGGCCTTATGTGTAAATGAAGTCCATAAAAAGTGGGTCTCTACAAAAAAAACAGGAGACAACAAAATATAAAAACCTCATTTTCCCCTTTATCAAACACAATTTGAACATGAATCCTAAATGCCTAACAAGTTAGAATCATTTTGAAAAGTACAGCAAAGATTTATTACTTCCTACATTCCAAACATGAGCTGAAGTTACCAGAAAAACAAATCAAAGCAAAACACTCTATATCTTTTTAAAGGAATCTACAGGGCTGACTATAACTTGTTAGAGACTTGGAATGTTGCAAATCCACAATTAACTTACCATGGGCTATTTGGAGTCCCCTGCATTGCCATTCCTTCTCATCTCTACATTGACCTAACATCTTTATGACTATCAGGTAAAACCTTAGCTTGCACCGTCCCTTAAAGTGAAGATTGTCGTTAGATACCGTAAAACTTATAAAGACATTTCCCAATGTTGCTGTAACCTGGCCTATCCAATGTCCTCAGCAATGTATATTTTAAATAGCTTTATGATTTTTCTATTAGTTGTTAATGTAGCCATTCTGCGTTGGAGCATATTATTGGCACAACCTAAAACCCATGTTCCCAGACCATGGTCACTCATTTCACTCAGAATATACCATCTCTTAACTCTTCTTGAAGAGAGGACTATGTTTTCTTTCAGTGCCCTGCCCAATGTTGGACCACAAAGGTGACTGAATTCCATGGGATGACTCGCCCAACTGGTGCCTGGTACAAGCATGAGTCCTTTGTGACCAGACATCTTTGATGTTTCCGCAAATGGTGGTTGTGGGAGGTCTTTCTGGGGACAGCTTCACCCTTCAGTTTGGTCAGTGGTATGTTGGCTTGTTGGGAGCTAGTTCTTAGATGGCATCTGATTTGCTTTAGCACATTCTTATCAAAGATTTCAAAGAGTTTTTGTCAGGACCCATTTCCTCACATTTAACCCTTTCTCCTACTGTTCTTCCAATATCCAACTTTGTTCCATCTCTCCTGTCCTGAACAGAGCAACCATGCCCTTTAGTTTAGGCATATCCCCAGAGCATAATCATAAGGATACCAAAGAAAAGACTCATCTTATCTCCAGGGCACAGTATGGAGAGGTCAGAGGCAGCTCTTCAGGATATGTAACAGTTTCAAAAAGAAGCCCAAGAAAATAGATCTTTACAAACTATTTCTCCTGAGGACCGCTATCCTGCCTAGGCAACCTCATCAGTACAGATCTTAAGAACAGGGCTTCCTAAACACAAGGTGTTCACATGCACAAGTGTGATATTGTGTAGCCAACCAGGGAAAATGGGTACAAGTTTTACAGTTAAGGCTACATGTTAAAGGTCCTAGACAGCTGTCTACAAAACACAGCTGCAGGGAGCCTACGGCCAAAATTATCTTGGATTAGCTTCCATCAACCCAGAAGCTAAGATTATCATTGTATAACACCTTAAGTCCACAGCTGAGATTTCTTCACTTTGCTGTAACTTACATACCCCCTGTCCTCACCAATGTAAATGCCTTGAATTATGATGTTCTTTTGGTCTATGACTAATGCTCATGCATCTACTTCCACATTGGAACCCATCATTCAGGGAAGTGTGAATTCATATCCCGGGTCATAGTCACTCCCATTTAGCTCAGCTTAAAATAACTTCTGTTCATTCTGAGAAAAGAGCTGTGCTTTGTGTCCACATAGATACTTGAGAGTCAAACCTGTTTAATCCTCAGAATAACTCCTGGAAACTGACTGTCTTGCTCTAACCCACCCTCCCCCCCCTTTTTTTTTGTAGACGGAGATCTGAGGCAATGGCATTTTACAGTAAATATTTCATACCAGATTAAAATTCAGACCACACGTACGACTCCCAAGTCCACACTGTTTGCTACTTTTTTGTGGTATAGCTAAACCAGGGCAAGTGGTTTAGTGACCAAGGCATGAAACATTATCTGAGCATTGACAGTGAATTTGTGTGAGAGTTGTGAGAAACACAATATTTAAATCACATTACCAACTCAAGCAATTGAAGTTATGACTACAGATACTACTGCCCTCCTTAATCTTGTCTGGACATTCTGAAGGCCATATCTCTTCAGAGAAGATGAAACCTCTGGGCCCTATAACTAGAAACACAAACTTGTGTACACACCTGCTTGCAAGTATTTTTAGGGGTTCACCCCTATTATAGAAAAGGAAAAAAAACTATACTAAAAATTTTTAAACTGCTTATAAATCAGATTGACAAAAGGCAGAGCACATGTGCATAGGAGTCTAATGTATGCCTTATATGTCAGAGGAGAAAGTTTCCTAACAAAACAAATGAAAAGAGCCAGCAAACTGGCTCAATGGGTAAAGGTGAGCACCAGGAAGGCAGTGTGGTGGTGACTTGAGTTCAGTCCACAGAGCCCATGTGAAAGTGGAAGGAGAGAACTGACTCCACCAAGTTGTCCTCTGGCATCCATACTCACGTTCTACCTATACCAATATACACCCATACCCAACAATAAACAAACATTTAAAAAGACAGATAGATGAAGAGCTGAAGGCATGACTAGTCTGAGTGCTTTTTGCTAGTCTAGCAAGTCATGGGAAATACCAGGGTAAAGATGATCAGTTAATATCAGGACATTGGGGCATGGCAAGGCCTCTTTCCGAGATTGTGCCTGATCCCTCTCTCTTATGACAAGGATCATAACCCGCTAAAATAAGGGGGCGTTTTGTATGGACATAACGTGTTTCAGGGAAAGGTGCGGACAGTGCTTCTAGCCCTTTCTACATCCTTCAGCTTAGAAAAGACGGCCAGGGTACCATTCCGCACTGTCCTGTCTCTGACCTCCACTGAAAGTCTTCCCGTCATGGCACACAGATCTTCTCAGAGGCATCAGGAAAATGCCAATAAATAGAATTTACCTGCTTTAAAGAGTATGGCAGAGCTTAAGTAAACTATTAAAGCAAATACAAGTTAGTGGGACACTTAGAAGCAAGAGTGGTTATTATTACTTTAAAGTCATTTAATCATTTGATCAAAACTTGCCTATGAAGAAAGGAGGCTGTTGTACTTTATATGGCTCAGCATTTAAATATGTTTACTACATGTTTTCACCAGCTTTCATCTAAAGATGGTCATTTGGAAGAAGTGTTCTGCTCACTTGAAATCAGCACATCAGTAAGCCCTCTCTTTTTAGATCAGTATGAAATGGAGATGTTTAAGCCTTTTTATCAGCAAAATCAAAAACTGATGTTAGTAACCCTGAGATATCTACTTGTGGCTAAATATAAAAGCTGCATTTAAAAATTCCCAAAGGAGGATGTTTGTTGTTAATTTGAACTCTTGAGAATAAGCATTTGAAACAGTTATAGTTTCTGCTTTCTCCTTGTGTAATCAAGCTGACTCTCTTAGCATTTTCTTTTTTTTTTTTTT
>NC_034591.1:77830867-77836968 GCF_900095145.1 Mus pahari
TTATTTGCAGATGATATGATGGGATACATAAGTGACCCTAAAAAGTCCACCAGAGAACTCCTAAACATGATAAACAGCTTCAGTGCAGTAGCTGGATATAAAATTAACTCAAGCATTTTCTTGCTTTGCCAGACAGATACTCACAGGTTGGTGCTTTTCTTTCCTCCTTTTGCTTTGAAGTACTTCAATTGTAAACTTATTTTAATTGCAAAGATCATGCATGGGGGAAATCTTGGGGCTAAGCAGTAGTTAAATAACAAGCTAATGGAAGTCAATCCAGCAGTCAGTACTTGCATTTTTGCATTTACATTTTAAAATCCCAAGTTAGCTGTGATCAAAGCTGCTGCTCATCCTGATTTTCTGCAGGTTATATTTAGCAGCCATGAAGCAATGCTCAGCCTTCTGCACAACATTGTTGCCCTTGCTTCTTCTCCCTTCCTGACCTTGCTGGTCCTGCCTTTCCCTCTTGCTGCCCCTATCACCATTCCCTGACTGTCCATGTCTCTACTAAAATGAAGCCCTCACCTCAGCTTGCTTTCCTTTTGGCAAACTCATCTTCCAGGAGTGGAGGTGAGCACCTCCATGGGCAGAAGCTTAGGAATGATTTCTGACTTTAGCTCTGGTTTAGCAACTTCTTCTGGTTCCCATGATCATGGATGAATAAAAAAGTGTCTGGGGATGACATTGGTGGTGATGGAAAGAGATGTGCAAAGAAGCAGTGCATGGTCTGTATGTCTGAAAGAAGAATCTGGGGTGTTCTGTTCTTGAGAAAGATTAACATATAACAAGAACACACGTTCCACTATGTTCTTAGCAGCCTTATTTGTAATAGTCAGAAGCTGGAAACAACCCAGATGTGTCCCAACAGACAAATAGATATGGAAAATGTGGTACATATACACAATGGAGTACTATGCAGCCATTAAAAACAATGAGTTCATGAAATTCTCAGGCAAATGGATGGAACTAGAAAATACCATCTTGAGTGAGGTAACACAATCACAAAAGAATGCACATGGTATGTACGCACTAATAAGTAGATACTAACCAAAAAGCTCACAATGTATATGATACAACCTACAGACCATATGGAGCATAGAAGGAAGGAAGATCCGGGGTGGATGCTTCAGCCCTTCATGGAGGGGGGAAAAGGATGGTTGTGGGAGATGGAAGGAGGAGGACAAGGGAGGGAGAAAGGAGGAGGGGAAATAAGGGTGGCAGTATCAGAATCTGGAGGAGATATAAGATAGGTACAGAGGGTCAGGAAATTGAATAAACATAGGTGGTAGTGGGGGGACAGGAGGAATGAAGAACTAGGGATAGCCACTGGAGGATTGCAGAAACCAGAGAAATGTGAGGCTCACAGGACCCAATCGCATTGCCTTTAGCCATAAGGCACAGAGAAGAGGGAGATAGAACCTATAGAGATCACCTCCAGTGGATAGGTGCCCCCCCCCTTGACTGAGGGATGGAGCCACCCACCCACCTCAAAGTTTTTTTAACCCAGAAATGTTCCTCTCCACGGGAAGAACATAGACAAAAAATGGAGTAGAGACTGGAAGAAGGGTCAACCAGTGAACTGCCCCACCTGAGGGGCATCATGTCTGTAGACACCAAACCCAACACTGTTGCTGTGGTCAAGAGGTGCTTGCAGAGAGGAACCTAGTGTGGCAGTTCCTGGGGAGGTCTGGCCAGCAACTGACCAATGCAGAGGTGGATGCTTAGAGCCGATCATAGGGCTGAACTCGAGGAACCTGGTAGGGGAGCTGGCAGAAGGACTGGAGATGCAGAGGGGGGTTGCAACACCATTGGAAGAACAACATAGGCTGGCCGGACCACCCAGTTTCCCCACAGACTAGACCACCAACCAAGGAGTGCACCTAAAGGGATCTTTGGCCCCAGGTACATATGTAGCAGAGGATGGCCTTGACAGACAGCACCTGGAAGGGAGACCCTTTGTCCTGGGGAGGTATGATGCCCCAGAGTAGAGGGTTGCTGCAATGGTGGGGCAGGAGAGTGTGGGTGGGTGGGTGAGCACTCCTATATAGGCAAAAGGGAGGAGGGAAGCCAGATGTGGGATAGGGGTACAGAGGAGAGGTAACCAGGAAGTGGGATATCATGAGATGGAGGGTTGGTGGAGGGAGTAACCAGGAAGTGGGATATGATTTGAGATATAAACGAATGGAATGATTAATAGTAATAAAAGAAAAAAATTACCTTAAAAAAAAGACTATAGGATGCTGTGTTCTTTAAGATAGGTAGGTTTCTTGACTAGAGTTAGAATCCTTGGGGTTTGACTTGTGAGTTGAGGTGGGAGTTAAATAGATTTGTTAAAAAAAAAAAAAAAAAAAAAAAAAAAAAAAAAAGGAGAGGGGAGGGAAGAAAGAAAAGGAAGGGGGAGAGGGGAGGAGAGAAGGGGAGGAGAGAAGGAGAGGAGAGCGAGGGAGTCAGCACACAAACATAGGCAATCTTGTTTTCCTGCTTTTGTCTTTTAAGGAGATATAACCCATTTAAAGAGACAAGTTAGCCTCAATCACAGGCTATAAGTGAGTACAACTGTACACGATTAAGTGACTAAATGCTGTGCAGTAAAACAAGCTTTTTAGATGTTCAGGTCAACTGAACACCATTTCTAATTCAACTGATGACTCCTGTCACCACCATTCTGAAAGTTAAGGAAAAACAAGTCTAAAGAAAAAGGGACACTTCAAATTAGAAGAAAAGAGGAGTAGGTGGAAAATGGAATGGGATCTGATTAAAAGGAAAATAATCTTTAAGTAAAAGACAACTAGATAAGACTGCTAGTATTTATGCATTCATTTAATAATCCGAGGACCCGTCTGTGTCACAGACTCAGGGCAAAAATGTAAACAAGGTGTTCATGCTTGTGAAGGACCCTCAATTCCTACAAATTATTGAAAAAGTTGGGGTGTTGAAAAACAAAACAAAACAGAACGGAAACAAAAAGCCCCAAATGGACCACAAAAGTGAGTTTAGTATGTATTTTGGCATATACTTAACTGTGAAGAATGCAGACCTTTGCAAGATGTATTTTCTATGATGAAGGGAAAGCAGATACTCTGGGAAACTCTAGCACTAGGAACATTCTAAACTTCTTTTTGGGGGAAAAGTCTTCATGCTATGCACTATAGGAGACTGAGATGTCCACTCTCCTCACTAGATTCTATTATCAGCCTAGCCTCTGCATTGTGACAATCTAGATCAGTGGTTCCCAGTCTTCATATGGCTGTGACCCTTTAATTCAATTCCTTATGGTGTGGTGAGCCCCTACCATAAAATTATTATGTTGTTAATTCATAACTGTAATTGTGCTAATCTTATGAATTCTAATGTAAATATCTGATATGTAGGATATCTGATATGCAAACCCTGTGGAAAGATCATGCAGCCCCAAGGGGGTCTCACACGGGCTGAGGGCTGAGAATCTCTTATATATGTTGTCTCCAGGAATTGTCAAATAACTCTGGGGAGAAAAGATGAATGTAGTCCTCTTTAATGGCAAGCAACATCTCTGAAAGATAAAATTATTTACTCCAGCTAGACATGAATCGGGTTGTCTATTAGGGCAAAGACAATACTCGAATAGCTGATATTCTGCCTCTGAGAATTTAAGTTAGGACAAACTCCGGAGGAAAATCTTTGTAAAAATACAAGGCCATGTGAACTATGGCTCAGCAAGTCCACTTTAGGTATTCACTTTTAGAAACTGTCTAATGTGTGTATGCACCAGGTTATTTAGTACATAAAATTGGAAGCAATCTAAATGAGCTTGGGAATTCTTTCCATAAAGAGCCATATTACATACAGTGAGTATGATATACTGAGCTGCATATCTTATGAGGACAGCTTTATGTATTGGTAAAGAATAATCTCTATAGTATTATTTTAAGTAAAATGACAACTAACAAAACAAAAAGCTAATGATAATTTTTTAAAAATATCAAGATAAATTGTATATTCAGAGTGTGGTAATTTGTACTAAAGGGTGGGGCTAAGCATCTTTGTTTACATATACAGGAAATATTTCTGCAAGGATAAATAAGAAATTGATCTGAGCAGCGGACTGGATGCCAATGGTCAGGGTAGGGAAATGTTTTTCCTAAACTCTTTCATAAATTTTGAATTTTAAATTATGTGGATATATAACTCATTCAAAACCAATAAAATATTTTCAAAGTTGAGTTCACATAGCCCAAATTGAACATGTCTGTATTCTGTAACATGTCAATTAGAGGAGAGAGTTTGCAGAGCCCTGACACTTAACATTCTTTCTGCTTGCATTTTGCTGTGTAAGGAGGTCAATCTGACCATCCAAGTAGTAAAAGGAAGTCATAATTTCCTATCTCTCTTGGATATCTACATGCTCCAGGCAATGTAAGACATTTTTATAGTCCATAGCTAAAACAATGCTGTTTTCAGTGATGTGAGTGAGGTTTCTAGATTAATTCTTTCTTGAGTTACTTGTGCCAGACGGTTCTTATAATGGCAGTAGTTTTTACTTAGGATCACATGGTTTTAATATAAAAATATGGATCATCTAGATTATAACATATCTATCTGGAGACAGGAAATTTCTAATTCCATGTCTAGAGGGGTATAGCTTATTGGGTGCTGGCATACAAGTACTCACAATGCATTTGTTTGTTCAAATACTTTGGAGAATATATAATTTGTAAATTTATTTACATAAAATTATAAAGAAATTAAGTAGTCTTTTAAGTATCTACTGTTCTATCCTGGGGAGCAGCTGCATTTGGACATTCACAGGATTATGGTAAATTCATGAGGTGTCTGTGAACATACACAGATATGGTGGGTTGCTACAATTTGTCTAATGCTGATGATTGCTTAGGGTTATACTATGATTGGTTAGTTTCCTTCCTTCTCCCAACCCCCCATTTCTTCCTTTTATATCTCCATTTTGTTAATATGTCCAATATAAATATGCTATAATAGTGTAAAGCATAAGTATAAATCATGATGCTATTCTCATTATTTCTTTTGGAACAATGCAGTATGCTTTGTAGCTAGACTTATGTCATAGGGTCTTGGTGACTGTTGTAGTATTGTGAAAAGGCACCATGACCAAGGCAACTATAATAAGATAAAGCATTTAGTTGGTGCTTGCTTACAGTTTCAAATGGTTAGTCCATTATCATTATGGAGCATGGCAATCTACAGACAGGAACCTGAGAAGTAATTAAGAACTACATTCTGATCCTTAGTCATAAGGAGAGAGAGAGAGAGAGAGAGAGAGAGAGAGAGAGAGAGAGAGAGAGAGAGAGAGAGGCTGGGATTTGGGGGGTGCTAGCTTGGGCTTTTGAAACCTTAAAGCCCACCCCTAGTGACATATGCCTGACAAGGATATTACATTGTCTAATCCTTCTCAACTATAACTTCTCAATTGATGAGCCTATGGGGCCATTCTCAATCAAAGCTCCACAAAAGGTTTTGTAGAAAATCCAAAATCTTAAGAAAGTTTCTTGGTGAACTCTAACACACACAGTTATGGTTCCCTTTTTGAAGGCATGAGATGGAGCTCAAGCAGTTGTCTGAGGCCCACGCATCTGAGCTGGAGTCAAGGGAACATGCCTTTCAGTCTCAAATTGTCAGAAGCTATGGGTCAAACTTTGGCCTAAGAATTAGTTTAATGTACTTCCAGCACAAGGATTGGGAAAGTTACTCCATAGCCATAGGCTCTACCAAGCAGAACCCTGAGGAGTCCTTCCAAAATGATGCTGGACTCCCCTAAGCTTTGGAAGCCTTGAAGAGTCTTATACTCCCTTCTGGGTACCAAAGCAGAGATGGCATGTCACAGGATTCCTGACTGCCTAGCATATCTAGTGTATGTTATTTTTTCAACTTCCCTGTTGAGGCATTAGGCTGTTGAGTTTTATGTCTATCGATGGTACATTATTAATAAACCTAAGCTGGGCAGTGGTGGCACACACCTTTAATCCCAGCACTTGGGAGGTAGAGGCAGGCAGATTTCTGAGTTCCAGGCCAGCCTGGTTTACAAAGTGAGTTCCAGGCCAGCCAGAGCTACACAGAGAAACCCTGTCTTGAAAAACCAAAAAAAA
>NC_034591.1:77837038-77851563 GCF_900095145.1 Mus pahari
AATAAACCTAGCTATTCTCAGGGGGAAAAACAACACCAAAAAAAAAAAAAAAAAAACACCCCATAAAAACAATCACAACCTCTGATACCACATCAAGGTGAATCAGCACAAAACACCACAGCTACAGTGGTTACACAGGCAGGGTGAAACTGGCCATTTTAGTCCTGCTTAAGGGAACGTGAACTGACCTATGGAGGACACTATAAGTATGCAGATCATTTAAGTAAACTTAGAGCCAATAATTCTACCCAAGTGAACTGAGCCTGAAAAGTAAATCAAATAACTAGCATAGAAAGGAGGTTCACTCTGGGGTTTATAGGGGAGGCTTTCTAAATAAGTACTGACAACTGCTCAGTGTCACATTTACTGAACTGGCCTATGAAATGGAGTTCTATCAACTGGCAGTTTTGGGGCGTCTGCTTATTGGCCAGTTCTTGTTACCACCTCATTTGGCTCTAATTACTTTGCATGAAAAGGTGGAAAAAGTGTTTTTTGAAGTTAGTAAAAATCTTTAGAAAAACTTGGTAACGGTGGTTGTTAAAAATGTTGCTATTGAGTAATACAGTGAAAGAGACATCTAGGAACATAGAATAATAACTGTAAATACTTTAACAATTTTTAAAAAGTAATTTGCTATTGTTATTATCATTATTATCATGTATAAGTATGGTGTGTGTGTGTGTGTGTGTGTGTGTGTGTGTGTGTGTGTGTGTGTGTAGGCATGCACATGCTATACTTGTGTAGAGGGCAGCACTTCTGTGAAGATGGTTCTCTTCTTGCATCTTTACTTGGGTCCCAGGTCTGAAGGCAGGCATCAGAAGTGCTTTTTACCTGCTGGACCACCTCTCTGCCATAACATTAAACATTCTTATTTTTAGCTATGACTGTTTGTTTTAATATAGCAAACTTTGAAATTGAAAAGTGTTAAGGGATTCTTATAAGTTTATATAAGGAAGATGTTCTAAACCAATTCCATTAAAAATGATAGGGAATAATGCTAGTAAAAGTAATAATCTGTAAATGCAAATGCTGGGACTTGGTTCAGCCTCGAAGGATTCATATGCATGTTAGAAGGATCATTGGAGGAAAGGTCAACTCTACACTGCTCAGGGATGGGGCAGGGTGTGAAGTAGGAGTCTTTAACAATACTGTAGAAGCAATGTGTAAGTCTATGGAAAGCTTGAAGTTACTCTCCATCTCCTGTAGGTTGACCATGAGTTAAGAGATGGAAATGTAACATTGAGCACATACCATGCTACAATTATCCTTATATTCTGAAGAGTTCATTGATCTCATTTAAACTCCACAATAATCTTAAGAGGTAATACTACTTGGCTCATACTTTATAGTTGACAAAACAAGTTCAAATGATTTCATCAATTTTGCCAAAGCCAGAGAGCCAATGAAGAGTATACAGGAGTATGACCTCCACCTGTGTTCTTTACCACCTCACTAACAGCATCTCAGTAGAGGAATATCAGGATCAAAGAATACTGCGGGAGGCATGGCCTATGGCTAAAACAATAGTGTATGCAATTGGTGGAAAGAGAAGACATGGAAGAAGCACACCTGAGCTAATCAACTAGGAGGAGGAAAGACTTGGCTTGGCTTCATGGACTTTAGGCCCAGGTTACTTGGCTTTCACGCTTCTGGCCTGGTGGATAGTGTATGTGGAGACAGAGCATCATGGTGAGAACCTGTAGTGAGTGAAGCATCTCACCTCATGGTAGACAGGATGCAGGCAGGGACAGAGAGGAAGAGGAAGGGTCAGGGACAAATGATAGCCTTTGAAGGTATAGGTCACCCCCAGTGATCTATGTCCTCCAACTCTGCCCCACATCCAGCCTAAGAACCCCCTTACCTATGAACTTGTCAATGGATTAGTATACCAAGGAAATTACAAGCCTTATGATTTAGTTATCAGTTAATAGCAACACTAGCTGGGGATCAACTTTTCAGTACATTAGCCTTGGGAAGAGACATTTCTTATCTAGATTGTAGCAATGCATTGCAGATGAGAATTATGAGAACTTTTCCTGAATGTGGTAGCATGTGCCAGTGATCCCAGAACACAGGAGACTGTGGTAAGAGTTAGAGGCCAGCTTTGACTATAGAGTGATGTTATCCAAAAGAACCCCAACCCCAATCCCTATTCCAATCTAAGCCCAAACCAAAACCCAAAAACCCAAAATACCAATAACCAAAAAAAAAAAAAAAAACCAAAACAAATAAACAAAAATAATCCCCCCAAATCAAACCAAACCAAACAAATGGAAAACAGAAAATCAAACCATAATAGTAGTATTAACAATACCCACAACCAACCAGCCACCAACCAACCAACCAACTAACCAACCAACCAACTAAACTAACCCAAAACCATAGCTAAGACAGTCTTCTACTCCAGACTTAATAATTGTGTTCCTAAAACTCAGAGTTTGAAACCTAATCCCTAGGATGAAGGATGGATGATTAGATCCTAAGGGCACAGTCCTTACGAATGGGGAATTCGATCCTGTAAATAGAATTGATTTTCTCAACAATTTTTCTGCCATACTACCATATAGCAATAGGATAGGTGCTTAAGATCCAAGAAGATCCTTCATCAGACTCTCAGTCTGTAGTGGTGTGAATATGCTTGGCTCAGGGAGTAGCACTTTTAGGAGGTGTGGCCTTGCTGGAGTAGGTGTGGCCTTGTTGGAGGAAGTGTGTCTTTGTGGGGGTAAGCTTTGTGACCCTCCTCCTAGATGCCTGAAAACAGTCTGCTCCTGGATTCCCTTCGATGAAGATGCTGTACTCTCAGCTTTTCCTGTATCAGGTCTGCCTGGATGCTGCCATGCTCCTGCCTTGATGGTAACGGACTAAACCTTTGAACCTGTATGCCAGCCCCAATTAAGTATTGTCCTTTATGAGTTGTCTTGCTCATGATGTCTGTTCAAAGTAGTAAGACCCTAACTAAGATACAATCTGTCTGTGCCTTAGCAAATCCCTTTTCTTTAAGTTTTCCAGGATTATGGTTCTTACCACACCAGCCCTAATATGTTCAGATAGACATCAACATGTTAAAGAACATGAAAACCAAAACCAAGAACTGTTTGTTCAATCAAAAGACTGAACCCCGTATCTTGATGCAAATTTGCCAAGTGAAGGATTCTAAAAGAATTGTCAGAACTCAGAGACAGGAGTGGCATTCATGACCCAGCATGGCAACTGCAAATGCTGTTACTAACAGGGTCACACTGCCATGAAATTCTTGAGCTCCTCCTATTTGTTCCAAGAATGTTTTGCTTGATCCCATAGTATACAAAGGAAGCATACAACTTGAAATTTGCTGACAGATTTTATAGGAATTTATTTCAAAACAATTTTTTGGTATGCATATAAATATAACATTTATAAAAGACTAAAATAAATTTGCATACTGATATTATTCAAATCCTTGCTTTTTTACATAAATAATTAAATCTTGGCTGAATATTTGTCAGTACGGAACACTAAGTATTGTTTTTCAGAATGATCTGTACTTTTTACAATTGTCAATGCTAGAATCTTCCTTCACATAAATATGTGATACAAAATGGCAGAAGTATATTAGGGGCCATTTTAGGAATTGCTATAAATTTTGTTTTAAACTCAAGCCAAACTTAATTAAAGAATTTTCAAATAAAACTTAATTCAGAAAAAAAAACTTAATTCAGCAACTCAAATAGCAGCTTAAAATATTTTTTAAATATTTATTTCTTTTAATTTTATGCATATTTGTGTTTTCCAGAATGTATGCATGTGTATGTATTCATGACCAAACAGGTCAAAGGAAGGCATTAGAGCCCCTGGAACTGGAGTACCAGATGGTCGTGAGCCACCATTTGGGTTCTGGGAACCAAACCCAGGTCCTCTGCAAGAGCACACAGTGCCCTTACCCTCTGAGCCATCCATTTCTGCAGCTCCACTAAACAGCAACTTTAAGAATCAAACATTTCTGGTAGGGGGAGGGTATAGGGGACTTTAGGGATAGCATTTGAAATGTAACTGAAGAAAATATCTAATAAAATAATTTTAAAAAAAAGAATCAAACATTTCAACACAACAGGATCCAAAGATATATTTTGATCGAAGTTAAGGAATCCAAGTAAAAACATATGTTATAAGACTTTATGTTCTGAAATTGAAGCATTATGTTTCTGTAATAGGCCAAATGTCCTATGTAGAGTAATACCAGTTCAGTTCATTACACTCAGTGTCTTGAATTGAGGCTGCAGTATTTTAGGCAGCGTTACTACTATTGTGTGGTGGGACAGCAGCGTACACATACTGTGAGCTCTGAACTAAGGCTACAGTGAAGTTGTGCTACAATATTAAAGGATACTTTTAGAAACACCTTGGTGTATTTTGAATTAACTGTACTGTGGCTGTTTTTTCCTAATTTCCATTGAAGTTTATAGAGCATAATGTATGTTCTGTAAAGGATGGTAATCCACTTTAAGAAGCAGCCCTCCCAATGATGGCCAATTAGGCCATCTTCTGCTAGATATGCAGCTAGAGACATGAGCTCAGGGGGTACTGGTTAGTTCATATTGTTGTTGCACCTACAGGGTTGCATCCCCCTTCAGCTCCTTGGGTACTTTCTCTAGCTCCTCCATTGGGGGCCCTGTGCTCCATCCAATAGCTGGCTATGAGCATCCACTTCTGTGTTTGCCAGGCCCTGGCATAGCCTCACAAGAGGCCACTATATCAGGGTCCCTTCAGTAGAATCTTGCTGGCATGTGCATAAGTATCTGGGTTTGGTGGCTGATGATGGGATGGAACCCCGGATGGGGTAGTCTCTGGATAGTCCATCCTTTCATCTTAGCTCTAAATTTTGTCTCTGTATCTATATCCTTTCATGGGTATTTTGTTCCTTATTCTAAGGAGGAATGAAGTATCCACAAATGGTCATCCTTCTTGATTTTCTTGTGTTTTGCAAAAATGTATCTTGGGTATTCTAAGTTTCTGGGCTAATATCTGCTTATCAGTGAGTGCATATCTAGTGACTTCTTTTGTGATTGGGTTATCTCACTAAGGATGATATCCTCCAGTTACCTGCTTGTGGACGTTGTACATCGTGGTGCGCACTAGGCTCCGCACCACGATGTACAACGTCCACAAGCAGAGGGTTGTTTTGATTTGCATTTCCCTGATGACTAATGATGTTGAACATTTTTTCAGGTGTTTCTCAGTCATTCCGTATTCCTCAGTTGAGAATTCTTTGTCTAGCTTGTCCATCATTGGGAAGAGAGGCCCCTTGGTCTTGCAAACTTTATATGACCCAGCACAGGGGAAGGCCAGGGCCAAGAAGTGGGAGTGGGTGGGTAGGGGAGCAGGGGCGGGGGTATAGGGAACTTTTGGGATAGCATTTGAAATGTAAATAAAGAAAATAATAAAAAAAAAAATGGAAAAAAAGAGAAGCAGCCCTCCCCACTATACCTACCTTTGATAGTTCCATAAAAAAAAAAAAATAAGACTTCTTCTGAAATCTCGCAGTCAGTTACACCAATGTGTTAGCCAAGGTTACCTTAGCATATCTGAGGTTAAAAGGAGAAAATTTTCTCTTTATGTCCTCAGTTACTTGCATGTGCAATGCAAATCTCCATTTCCTCGGAATGTTTTGCACTTTCTTGACAACATGTTTCTAATTGTTTTAAGTGGTTTATTAGAATTCCAAATACATTGAACTATTACGGTTTTATAAACTTCATCTATCATTTACTTATATCAGTGAACTGTCTTTGACAGAAAGCGATTTTTATATACATCTCCAAATACACATAATTATATACATTTGTATAAAATATTCATATTTATAATCTAACCACTTTCCTGTTTGCCCCCAAACCAATGTTGATATATGCAGTATTTCTTGTATTGGCTGGTTTTGCAAGCTAGAGCCATTAGAGAGCAAGGAGCCTCAACTGAGGAAACATCTCAATAAAACTGAGCTTTAGGGCATTCTCTTGATTAATGATTGATGCAGCATGGCATAGCACATTGTGGGTGGTACCATCTCTGGGGTGGTGGTCCTGGGTTCATAAGAAAGCGGACTGACACTTCCAGTCTGCACCTTCTCTGAGGCAGATCAGTGTGTCTGCCCCTCTCACCACTATACAGTCTGCAGGTCTTCAAGGAGATCTGCTACAGTCAGGGCAACAGGTGATACCACTGCCCAAATAACTGCACAGCTGCGACCCCCAAGGAGCCCAGCCAATGTGGGAGCCCTCCACTTCACAAAAACCTATTTTCCATTTAGTCTGCACCTCTGCCAGGGCAGATTGGCATGTCTGCCCCTCGTACTACCCCACAGCCTGCAAATCTCCCAGGAGATCTGCAGTCAGGGACACAGGTCTCCCAAGAGATCTGCTGCAACCAGGGTCATAGAAGGCAGGCTTCAGACAGAGACGCCCAGGCCAGTTCACACCAGAAATAACCACAAGCACGAGAACATAAACAACATAAGCCAATACATTTTGGCACAATCAAAACCCAGTTCTCCCACCACAGAAAGTTCTGGGTTATTTATAATTAGTGTCTGATTCAAAATTGGTCACAATAAGTTTATGATAAAGCTTGTTTCATCTTGTATAATTTACCACCACAGCCAACAATCGAAGTACCACATAGAATCTTTCTCTTAATGCCAATAGAAATCTATTATTTTTCCCTTTCCTCTCTCTTTTCCAACATCAGATAAGTACTTATTTTTCTGTAACTCTTTCATAGTGTAAATATTTTGCTTTAATTTTTAGATAAGGGAGTTAGAATAGAGGAAAGAGATCACTTTCAAGCTTGAAAATGAAAATGTGTACTGATTCATGCTGAATTGTCTGTCTTCCTATAACCAAGAAATCAGAGTACATGACTGAAGATGGAAGATGAAATGAGACAAATGTTTGGGCAAGAGAGAGGCCCACCTCCCGCCATGTAGTGGAGGTGGGCTGGTGTCACTATGATGGATGACCAAGTGTGTGATAGAGAGATGGGAGAGAAAGCAAAGGAGAATGGCTTATACGCTATGAAGAGAGGCAGAACTGGAGATACACAAAAGTTGTGAGGATCAGCCTGATCTGAGGAGCCTATGCTGCCACCTGAGGCCATGCTGATATCCTGGACCATGGTGCCAATAAGGGACATGTCTGAGTCTATGGCCTTGAAGCAGCAGGGATCTGTGTCGATTTCCATGCCCCACATTATCACCAAAAGTCATGGAAACTTCCCTAGTCTGGGCTGTCACTTGGGGCTGTGTTGATGTCTGAGGGCTATAGAGAGCTGTCCCTACTCCTGATAAGCTGTGGCACTCCAGAGAGCTGGCCCCACCCCTTACCTAGGCAATGCAGGAGAGCTGGCCCCGAGGGCATTCGAGTGGGAGAACTGGCCCTGTGCCCTTGCTGACTCAGGTAAAGCAGGAGAGCTGACCCTGGTGACACAAGCACAGGAGAGCTAGTGGACTGACCCACTCAGCTGCCACCCAGATCCAGATCCAAGGCTTTGAGTTGGGTTTGCCCCAACTTCTACCCTAACAGTGAACTGCTGGAGAATGTGGAGGGGCCAGACCTGCAGAACCAAAGCTGCAGGATCTCCATGACACAGGGCAGCAACAGGATGAGTCCTGGTGAAGCTTCCAGTTTTGACAGTATAGCCGAAGCCAGAGACCCCGAACCAGACCAATGGCTCATTGCAGTGAACATTTGCAAGTAAAACTGTTTGGGCAAATATGTATACTGGATGATATACCATGAGTCGCTGCAGCTTCCATAGTGAGATTTTTGTTTGTTTGTTTTCTCTTTGTGAGGATGAGATGATGAGTGAGATTTGAGTGAATGATGCAACATTCACAAAGAATAAACAAAATGTCTCAGTGACACCTGGGTAATTCTCTCAGACTGCCACGATTACAATTTCCTACCTGAGTATGTGTTAAATATCTGTTGCATTATTTCAGGTGCTTTGCAGGGATAAACTCTTATTATATCCACGATCGTTTCTGTTGAGCAAGAAGTATAGTATGGCAGTATAAAATCATCCAGAAAACTCAATACATCTTGTTTCAAAGGACGGACAGTAATTTCCCTCTGGATGCATGCAGACCTGATGAATGATTTGTTCCTTGAAGATAGAGCAATGGAAAGTGTGCTCTTTGCTTTCTGGATTTAGGGTGACAAAAGAGTGTCCATTCTCTTTTTTGAGTCATTCTTTCTTGGGGAATCCAGTGCCATGTTATAAGAACACAGGTAGTCACCTGGAGAGGGCCCAATGGAAAGTCAAGCAGTGAATTCCCAGCTCTGTGAGTAAACCACACAGAAGCAGACCTTCCAGGCTCACTTCAGTACTGAGATGACTAAATTTCTTATTAAGCCCTTCTTCACTCCTATACTCCTATTTTTGCTGGTCATTTTCAATGTTCAGATTATATATATATCATATATATATATATATATATATAATCATATATATGATTATTGTCATCATAGAGGCTACTTAATTAGTATCCCACTGTAGAGTTTTTTTACTACTTTATTCTTTATTCATATCTACCAACTTGATAAATCCTAAAAACTATAGTATTATAGGATTGAATTTTGTCACTCAGAAATTATGAATAAAGGCCTTCATAAGCAATGTGACTGTATTTGAAGACTAAGGCTTTAAAGAAGTGACTAAAAGTTAAATGACTCTGAGTCAGACAGGCCTAGAGAAAGAGGCACACTCCTCCATTGCTGGTAGGATCACAAACTGGTACAACCACTCTGGAAACCAATCTGACTGTTCCTTAGAAAACTGGGAATAGTTCTACATGAAGACCAAGGTATACCACTCCTGGGCATATACCCAATATATGCTCCTCTGTACCAGAAGGCATATGTCCTACTATATTCATAGCAGCTTTATTTGTATTATCTAGAAGCTGGAAACAACCTAAAATGTTCATTAAACAAAGAATGGAAACAGAAAATGTTCATTTACACTATGGAATACTATTTAGCTATGAAGAATGAGGAAACCATGAATTTTGCAAGCAAATGGATGGAACTAGAAAACATCATCCTGAGCGAGGTAACCTAGGTCCAAAAGGACATGAGTGGTATGCACTCATTAATAAGTGGACATTAGCCAAAAATTATAGAATACCTAGGATCCAACCTGCAGACCATAAGAAGTTTAACAAGAAGGAAGGCCCAACTGTGGATGCTTCAATCCGACTAAGAAGGGGTAAGAAAATAATCCAGGAAATAGAGGGGGTGTGGATCAGTGTGGGAGAGGGAAGGGGCAGGCAAAAGGGGAACAGGATCAGGTATGAGAGGGCAGAAGAGAAGCCCAGAGGGCTGGCAGAATGAACAGAAATCTGTAACCTTGGGAGGTGGGAGGTGGGGGATGCTTTAGAAAGTACCAGAGACCAGGGAGGTGACAGACTCTTAGGACTCAATTGGAGTGACCTTAGATGAAATGCCCAACAGTGGGGAGAGGAAACTCATAGAGTCCATTTCTAGTAGATAGTCCATTTCCAGGGCTTCAAGAGGAGGGGTGGGGTTACCAAGATACAGTCAAAATTTCTGACCCATAATTGTTCCTGCCTGAAAGAACTCTAGGGACAAAAAATGGAGAAGAGGCTGAAGGAAAGGCAGTCCAATGACCAACCCAACTCGGGATCCATATCACGGAGGGGTACCAAGTCCTGACACTATTACTGATGCTATGACGTGCTGGCTGTCCTCTGAGAGCAGCTTACAGAGACAGACACAGAAACTTAGACTCAACCATTGGATGAAGTCGGGGACTCCTGTGGTTGAATTAGGGGAAGGATTGAAGAAGCTGAAGGGGAGGGGAACCCCATAAGAAGACCAGCAGTCTCAACTGACCTGGACCTCTGGGAACTCCCAGACACTGATATATAGCACATTATACAGCTGAGGACTGCCTGGGATGGCCTCAGAGAAGTAGGAATGAGATTGCTACTAATTTTTGAGATTTCCTCTAATTTTTGAGAAACTTGAGGACCTATGAGGGGGGTCTGGTGTGGGGTAGAACATCCTCTCAGTGACAGGGGGTAGGGATTATGGGATGAGGAACTTAGGAGGTGGGACTGGGGGTCAATGACTGGACTG
Source organism: Mus pahari (assembly GCF_900095145.1). Classification (NCBI taxonomy): domain Eukaryota; kingdom Metazoa; phylum Chordata; class Mammalia; order Rodentia; family Muridae; genus Mus; species Mus pahari. Next base: position 77,847,172 of record NC_034591.1, read on the forward strand.
TAGATAATAACAAATAAAATAATAATGAAAACAAACAAACCAACAGACAACAACAAAAAAGAAAGCAGGCTGAGCAAGCCACAAAGAACAGACCAATAAGTAGCACCCCCACATGACCTCTGTATTAGATTCTACCTCCAAGTTTCTGCCCTGTTTGAGTTCCTGTCCTGATTATCTTCAGTGATGAACAGCAATATGGAAGTGTAAGCCAAATGTTATTCCTTTCCTTCCCAGCTTGCTTTTAGTTCATGGTTGTTCATCACAGCAATAGAAACCCTAATGAAGAAATTTGTCTTCTTTTGTTTTCATTAAATTTTATTTAAAGGACCCTAAAGTCTCCCAACAGAAACTCTAGGAACTGATAAGTAGTTCTAGTAAATTAGCAGTATACAAGATTAGCAAGCTATCAGTTGTCTTCCTGTATATGTTGATGACAAAGATACCGGAAAAGAAATAGGGAATTGATCCTATTTATAATAGCCTCAAAGTAATAATGATAATGATAATAATAATAATAATAATAATAAAACATAATATCTTGGAATAATAAACCAAAAGAGTGAAAGACCTCTATAATAAAAATACAGAAGAAGGAAATTGACATCGACATTAGAGAATGGAAAGGCCTCTCCCATGCTCATGGATAAGAAGAATCATATTGTGAAAATGGTCATCTCAACAAAGCAATCTAAAGGTTCAATGTGATCCCAATAAAAATTTCAGTGTCATTCTTTAGAGAATTTTTAATGTTAAAGTTCATATGGAAGTGCAAAAGATCCCAGATAGTCAAGGATTATGGAACAATAACAACAAAATCACAGTCTCCAGAACAACCCGTCATTCTTGATTTCAAGTTATACTTCAGAGTCATCATAACAAAAACAGCATGGCACTGCCACAGGAGCAGACATACAGGGCAATGAAAAAATGAACATATAAATTCATGCAGTAATGGTCACCCAAATTTTCACAAAAGATTAAAACCCCTTATTGGAGAAAAGATAGACTTTTTAGCAAATGGTTCTGGGGAATCTGGATGGCTACACATTGATGAGCAAAGCTAGACTCTGAACTTTCCCTCCAGACAAAATCAACTCCATAATATAAGCCCTGAAATTCTGAAAGGGCTAAGGGAAAAGGAAGGGAAACACTCTCTAGGCAGTTGCTGAGGAAACTAGGCAAACATTTGACAAATGGGAACTTATTGACCACATTTTAACAATCAAGAGAAGATATGGCCTACAGAATTGGAGAAATTCTCACCAGCTACACACCTGATAGAGGATTAATATGCAGACTATACAGAGAACCCCAACACCAGAAGAGGAAACAAAACAAAACAAAACACGAATAACCTAGTCAAAAGTTGCCTTAGCACAGATGAGTTTACAAAGCCTCCAGCAGATGGTTTCTTACTCATGCTACCTAGGTAAACCTTGTTAAACTCAATGAGTTACAAAGCAAAAATAAAACAAAACAAAAAGACAAACAAGTGGGGTGGGGACTTGATAAGTGAGGGTGTATCAGGAGGATAAGAGAGAGTGAAAGAATGAATTGTGACCAGAATGTATTATGTACCTGTGTGAAACTAACTGGATTAAATTACATTATATTAGTTAAAAAACAAACTGATCCAAGGATAGAGCATAAAGCCAGCATAGACCCCTGGTAAAAGTTCTGTGCATAGGCATTCCTCTTTAAACAGAACACATAACGACTAGTTAGGATTCTAAGACCTCTACCTGTGTGGAGATGCTTACACATCGTTCTCAAAACAATAGTCTAAGGTCTCCTCCTACTAATTCCTGATAATCAGTGATGGACAGTTTCTACTAAAATTACTCCAGTTATATCTAGTTAGCTTGGAATAGGGGAAAACAATCAGACCTGTAATGATTTTGGATACATTGGCAATAAGGCAGAATATGTACTCTACTTGGAACTTCTGGAGAAATTCCTTTATACCTATGCATATTGGTTATGCAAACTGCTAAAATCAAATGCATCATTGGAAGGGATGTGTACTGTGACCAAAAGCTTTCCTAACTTAAATCTGTCAATCAAAATACAGAACTAAACAAATTATGCCCCATATTGATTATTTTCCTGTTGCTGTGAAAAATACCATGATCAAAAGTAACTGAGAGAAGAAAGATGTTTATTTCTTAATGGTTTCAGAGGGACAGTGTATTGGCCATGGCAGGAGGAACAAGAAGCAGGCTGATTACATTTTATCTGTACATAAGAAACAGCAGAGAGAACAAGAACCCATCGGGTATATAAGCCTTCAAAGCTAACCTCCAGTGATGTACTTCCTCCAGCAAGGTTGCTCCTTCTAATGGGTCTATAATGTCCCCAAAACTGCATGACCAACTGGGGACCAAGTGTTCAAAGACATGAGCCTCTGGGAGACATTTCTCATTCAAACCATCACATACATTTTAGCAACTAGCTGCTTTTCCTTTAGACTTCATAAAAGAAGCATAGATGATAAGTTGGGACCCTTAAGTACTCGCACTCACACCAACAACATATTTTGAAAGTACTATCACCTTTCTCTTAAATAGTTTTCCTTGCTACTTTGGAATCTTTGTGTACTTATATCAAATCATTGACTGAGAAGCCAAGAACCTGGAAACAGCTGACTTGTGTCCATCATTCCTGCCTTATATGTGATGGTCTGTGTCATTTGCATCACATCTTCCTTCCTGCTATTTCCAATTGTAGTTTAGTTCAGTTCAGCTAATTAAGCACCCAGAGTTTACAAACTCCTGAAGTATGCACTGAAGACAAAATAAACATGGACTCTGATCTCAAGAAGAGTGAATAAAATAAGGAAGACAGAGTCTATGAAAAGGTTAATTACAGAGTGGCCAAGGCACACAAGGGAGGGGTGGATGTGTTTAAGAGGGTAGGGAGCCTGAAACTAAGGGATAAAGGTTGAGCATGGAGAATAATACTTCCCAACACTTAAAAGCATGGTAAGAAAAAAGGTTAGCCAAGAGACGCTGATAACAGTGCTTTTGAGTAAGTGACTAGGTTAGTTTGCTTACTTATTGTACTAGAATTTTGTCATTACTTTAAAATGTATGTGTCTACTGTGGAACAGAATGTGATATTCCTAAAGTAGCTCAAATATTCTTGTATACCACATTTGGTTGCCTCAAGAGGCTCTGCTGTGGTCCATCAGCCTTCCATGATGCTGCAAAATGAGAAGATGAACTAATGAAAAAATTTTCATAACACATTCCCATTGCAAAGTGGCCCAGACATGTAACTGGATTAATTCTTATGGTGCTAGGGATGTTTTTCCAGAGAATGTGCTGGTTGTAAGTCAGCATGGAGCTGTAGGAAGGTTAGAAAGTAGGAAGCCTTGAGAGTTGAGCTTTGGTGGCTGCAGTGTCTTCATCTGAGAGAAAATTAGGTAGATTTGGATGAGTTGGATCAAATATAAGAATTATCTGGAAAGCTTTGAATAATGAAAATTGTTGTGTATGCTTTTCCAGTTTTCAAGAGTTAACTTCTGTACACACTTGGAGCAACTTCATATAGAAGCCAACATGGAAGTACTTAGCTCTCCTGTGGAATATCTTTGGTCAGAAGGACTCTTGCCTAGTTAATATCCCCTCCTTTCTGCCCAAAGTCTTCTCAGGCATAAAGACAAATTTCCCTTTGAAGGCCACCTAGCTCTGCTCTACATCTTTTAGGTTACAATTCAGGGCAGCAACTGTTTGATTTGGGGGGGAAAAGCAGGCATTACCAAACACTGAAGATTCACTCTCCATAAGTACACACAGATTCAAAGTTGAAGCCCCGAGACCATCTGGTTAACTAACAGTTCCGATTGCTTAGTGAGCTGGCTTCCTGTGCCAGCATCAGCTTGGAAACATATTTCTTGGCTTCTCCTACCTGGCAAGCTGTGTCTTGAAGCTTTCTTAAGGCCTAACTACTCACTCTAGCAGTGCCTTCTGCCTAGATTGGAACTGGGATTTGGCTGTGAGACAGGGCAGGCACCTAAAGCTGATGAGCAGGAGCTTGTGTAGAATCTAAATGGAGAACTCACAAGACCTTCTAGATACTGGGACCTCCTGGGTCAATGCAGTCATGGGGAAGGTAGATCAGTGCATGGAAATGCTAGCAATGAGTTTCCCAAATTTTAGTCTTTCCAGAGAAACTACCTTCTTAGCTAATTAGATCAGTATGGAGACCGGCTTGTAAAGATCAGGTGGCTGTCATCCTAGCCTGAGAATGTTAAGTATTGAAAGATGCATATATGTGGGTGGCAGAGTTTCATACCCAATATGTCTATTATGGCAGGAAGGGCACAGAGCCTATTGATCTCTCTCTCTCTCTCTCTCTCTCTCTCTCTCTCTCTCTCTCTCTCTCTCTCTC
>NC_034591.1:77851698-77858682 GCF_900095145.1 Mus pahari
TGAGTTCCAGGACAGCCAGGAATACACAGAGAAACCCTGTTTCAAAAAACAAAACAAAACAAAACAAGGCATGGTGGGAATGCATTACCCTGAGTATAAAGCAACAGTTTTACATGAGAAGATGGTTCCATTCCAAGGTAATTCAGGCCCCTTGATTTGTATAACAGCATGAAGTGTGCACATCTACTACACATTGTTAACTACTGATGATATCTACATTCTCCTAGTCAGGAGAGTTTAACCAGTACTCAAACAACTGGGCATGACGAGAGCAGGTGGGCATTCAATGCTAGATGGAATTAGTATATTCTTTGACATTGAACTGTGAGAAGTATCTTGGAATAATGAGAAAGGGGTAAAAATAATAAAGAGAACTAAAACAGAGAATGCGGCAAAGGGCCAGCTTTCCTTTTCCTTGAGTACAGTGTAAGATTCGCTCTGGCAGTCCTGGGCTCTAGCTTACAAAACACTAATGACATAGGCTCTGGGAGATTCCGAGTACTCACTATCCAAACAGCCCTGGTCAGTGCTGCAGAAGAAACTTTGGGTATTCCATTCTTTGTAGTCTTTTCCTTCCCTTAGTGAAGCAGACCTCTGTTTGCCTCCTTGTCCCCATCCCTAGCAATGGCAGAACATAATGGCATCACTAAAGTACGATCTGGGTTTCCGATGAGATAATACTTGATCCCATATTTTATAAAGAAATGGGAATGATAAAGCCCTGTCTGCCTTGCTGATATTAGTGGAGCAGCTGGGGACCTTATATGTAATGCTCAAATCCCTAATAATAATAATAATGCCTATAATTTAAATGTAGGCCAAGGACACTGGACTGGCTGGTTTTGTGTGTCAGCTTGACACAGGCTGGAGTTATCACAGAGAAAGGAACTTCAGTTGAGGAAATGCCTCCACGAGATCCAGCTGTGGGGCATTTTTTCAATTAGTGATCAAGGAGGGAAGGGTTGGGGGTGGTGCCATCTCTGGGCTGGTAGTCTTGGGTTCTATGAGAAAGCAAGCTGAGCAAGCCAGGGGAAGCAAGCCAGTAAGAAACATCCCTCCGTGGTCTCTGCATGAGCTCCTGCTTCCTGACCTGCTTGAATTCTAGTCCTGACTTCCTTTGGTGATAAACAGCAACGTGGAAGTGTAAGCTGAATAAACCCTTTCCTCCACAACTTGCTTCTTTGTCCACGAATAGAAACCCTGACACTAAATTTCAAAGGATGGTTCTGTGAGCATTATCTACCACTTCAAGAGAACTGGATTCCAGAAAATTTTTGGCTAAACTTTTCCAACAGGAAAAGGCAATAAGACCTTTTCTCAGAGCTATCTTGTCCCTCTTCCAGGCAGTGAACTATGTAGGTATTTTCTTATCTGAACAAGGAATTTAAATACATCAACAATTCCTTTAAAATTATGGATGAAATGATATACTCAGCACCAGAGTAACCGTGCACAATTTTATTTTATATACTATTTAGTTTTTCCTTATTTTGTAAACTCTGTTGATACTTAACTCCCTTGGACTATCTTGATATGAGAATCAAGGCTTTGTCTGATGATATTTTAATTAATTTTCATGTATTTTTAACATAGAATCCTTTCATTTACTCTCTCTCACTAATTACTTATATTACCTAAATTTGATTTACCTTTGTTTAGTATTTACATAGGCAAAAGATGAACAATTCCTTTTTAAAATCTAGTTCTCTCTCCTATGTTCCTGTATGGAAGATATAGGTCATCATTCTCATGGTTTCCCTTAACTAACATCCTGCCTGTGTAGACCCAGGGTAAACAGAATAGAGAAGAAAGCCAGGGAAGTGAGTTCATAACAAGAGAATGGAGGGGAACTTATCATTCTCATCTTCCCCATCACCTAAATCCTTTCATCAATGTAAAGTCTCCAGATTGAAAGTTCTATAGCTGTGGCCCAGTTAGCTCTGAATGGAAAGGTTGTATCACTCTTGACTGACAGCTCTGGGAAGGCAGAACACACACAGAGAGAAGAGATTTCCTTCCCAGGACAAAGAAGTGCTGCAACAAACAAAACAAAACAACCAACCAACCACCACCACCACCACCACCACCAACAACAACAACAAACATCTGGAAAGAGTGGGCAGTGAACAATGCCCACAATATGGAATAAGAAAGAAACAACTTTAATTCCTGAGAATAACAGTGGCAGTTGTGTAAGAAACCCTGAGCTGTCTGAAAACATGGCCCCACTGTAGGAGATCTCCCTATGCCTCCCTATGCCATGGCCACCTGAGGCTATTCTATCACACTTCACACTCGCACTTGGGTGAGATGATAGCACACTCAAACTTCTAATACAAGGGAAGTCTTTCCTAACCAGTGTGGCTACTAATTTTTGAATATCTCTGAGTCCTACACAATACAAATACTTGAAGAGACCACAGTCTCTTCACAAGACTCTCCTGTAATCACTCCCAAATCTTGTCTCTTCTTTGGCCAATCATCAGTTCACTAAAATGCCATTGATAAATGATTAGCTAGCTTTTCTTGGAACAGATGGACTCTTTTTCCTCCTCATCTTGTGAGAATTCCCTTGAACATTTGGTAATTTGACCACTGTGTCTGTGCTGGCTAGTTTTATGCCAACTTGAGACAACCTATAATCATTTGAGAAGATGGAAAGTTGAGAAAATGCTTGTGGGCAAGCTTCCCCTGTATTTTCTTTACTGATGATTGAATGAGTGTTCCTATCCAACAGAAGAAGGGACAATCCCTGGCCTTGTGGCCCTGGGTAATACAAGGAAATAAGCTAACAAATGATGACAAGCAAGCCAGGAAGGATAGCCTCTGTATCAGCTCCTGTCTCCATGTTTCTGCCTTGAGTTTCTGCCCTGATTTCACTTAGGTGATAGATTCTAAGCTGTAAGGTGAAATAAACCCTTTCTTGCCCAGGATGTTATGGTTATGATTATTTATCACAGCACCAGAATCCCAAGACACTATCCTTCTGAAAGGTACATTAGCTGTGGTATGTATGGTCTTACTTGGTTTTCTTATCTTATCTATGGAGGATTCTTCAATTTCTTTCTTTAGATCCCCTTTCCCTTGACAGTTGGTTTCCTTAATGCTGCCACCACCTAGAAGTCTACTATTTTCATTCCATGCATTCCACTTAGAATTCAGACCACTTACCTGGCCACAAACATCCAATCTGTTACCACCCAGTGCCTCTATTAATTGCCCAAACTGGCAATTTTTATTTAGTTGTCTTACTGGTACTCTGTTAAAATATCCACAGCACATCCACTTTTACTGTGATCACATTCATCTCTTTTAATGAAATTTTATCTTCTTATTCAAGCCAGGAATATCACAGCTTTTCATGTCTCACTGTTCTTATTCCATCCTTCTAGCCACCAAGTCTTACACACTTTCTTTGTAATATGACTGGCATTTGTCTTGTGTAGACTTACTATTCTTTGTCAGAATTATTTCAGTGACTTCTTAAACTCACTCCCCATCTGTACCATTCTCTATTTTGCTACAACAGAGCATTTCTAAAATGCAAATTTGATCAATGGTACATCCATTTCAGGATGGAATTCATGCTCTTGATTATGGCACACAAGTCTCTGCAACAAGGCTCTCATTATTCCTTATGTCTCATTCTCCTAGTTAGGGTTCACAAAGATTTCCAACTGGACAATGTTAGAAGGGTCTATGATTACTCAGATATACCAAGGGTTTTTCTGCCTTCATCCATGCTGTTGTCTGTTTCTTAAATGTTATCTGAGTGGGGTTAAATGGTATCCTTTAGATTCTAGGTCTACTTGTCAATGCAATATTATTTGAACATATAATTTATAGATATAATCAATTTAAGATAAAATCATTCTGGACTAGGATTGGTTTCAATCCAGCATGAACGGTATATTCTTAAACATAGACACATGGGAGAAAAATCTTAACAAGATTAAGATAGAGATTAGAGCAGTGTGTTGACAAATCACTTTCAGCCAACAAGGCCAAAACAGCATGGCACAGTCTCTCTAGATTATTAGGACAGGACAGATGTATTTTATCTGATTTCCGTGTTCTATCTCTAAACATCCAACAGGTTGTATTGGCTCTATTTCATCCCTAACCTCAAGTCAATTCAGCATAGCCTACAGTGGGAAATTCCTTCGCCCTGACCTACCCCAACCCCTAACTCAGCTGCCCTCATCCTTTCAATGACTTTGTGTATGCTCTATAAAGATGTACCGCTACCTTCTTATATGCTTTGGTCTTTATAGTTTAAGGATAAAGTCCAAGGAAGGAATGAAGGTGACTTGCCTGGCATCTTCAGTATATTGTACAATATGGGCAAGAAAAAAGAGAAGAGTTCAACTAAGGTTTTGTGAGTTCAACTTATCTCAGAAGAAGTGTAATTTTACTTTCTTCAAATGGACTCTTACAAATCATTAAGTAGAGTGGATATAAATTAATGATAAAAGTAAACAATCAAAGAAGGTTAGCAATGTAGAACACATTGCCAACAAAATTACTTTAATATAAAATAAATATCCATTTTTATTACTGTGTTAATTTTATTTACTAGCAATGATGTGTACTTCAAAGAATGAAGTATTTCCTTTTAATTTGTCTTTCTGCTTTGAATAGTAATTTGTAACAAAATATACATAATGAGTCTTTACAATAGCATATGTTTGTAAATAATAAGCTAAGTGAAAATCAGAAATATTTAAAACAGACCTTGTTTGCTACACTATTGAAGAATTTTGACTTCTCATTTGCTCCAGTGGCATGCCTCTTTTGTGGGAATAACACTTTGGTTTTTAAGAGCTTATTTGGAAATGAACAATCCAAATATGTAGAAAAGTATCCTGAGGAATTGCTTGTTAGAAGTATAGGCACTGTATTCCCTACAAGACAACTCTCCCTAGATCAAGAATAGCTATTTACACTGAATTGTCATGGGACTTAAAAAATCATAGTCACAGACTTTACATTAGAGATATCATCAATTGTGGAGGTTCTCCTAATGAAGATTACATACTGTCTACACTTCAGAAATCAGCACTTTTCTTATTTCTTGTGTATGTATGATGTTGACCCAGGTGGTAATGAGGTCTTTTCCCTCTAAAAGTAATAATAATATTCTTCTTAAACAGGCACTAGATTACCCATTATTGAAATAAGCAGAACTGTATGGCAGGAAAGAAGGGTTTTCCTCCTTCACTTAGAAAATCTCTTGTTTAGTTGAAGGTCATGAGGTGAGAGAATACACAGACTGTTGTTAGGAAGCAGAATCCATGCACTAAGTGTAGAGAATTACTTTTTGAGCCATCCCAAATTCTTTAACAGGTAACCTGTGCCAGACTAGTGTTGGGTTGCAGGGTGTAAGTTGTCAGGGAGACAGGCAGGGCTCAGTCTCGGCCTTAAGAGACTAATAACTAACATAATGCAGTCTCAGTGGCCAAGATTTTTAACATTTTATAAGAGCAGAATAGAACATTTCTATGTTCACACTCAGAAAAAGCTTCCTAGCCTCTTATGGGAGAGCTACTGTTCATTCCCACATGCAAAACCATCAGGAGCAGCAGTAGTGTCCAATTGGTCATAATACATATGAAGGCTCTTGAGAGGTAGTGCCTAGTGGCTGAAAATAAGGGACACTGGGAGCCAATGCAGCCATTTCTTGGATAGGGTCAGACACAGACCATCAGGAGCACACACTGTTACTGTGTATAGAAAAGGGACCAGCCAGGGTCTCTGAATGCAGGCAACCTTGAATTTGGGCTTTCCAGAGAGAGCAGAGGGCATGTCAGGTGCATATGAACACATGACCAGACATAGTGACAGCTGGCTGACAGAGTTGGGCGGAGGTTGAGGGTTCAGTTGGAATGGGGAAAAAGTGGTTGTTGCTGGAGCTTCACTTGCATTGCACGACAGCCATCTGTTCAGGGAGGAGGTCAAAGGGAGCAGGAAAGTCAGAGTGTAATAGGTCTGGGTAATGGGCAGTCCTGGGTGTGGCAGGCAGGGAGGCATGTAAAGACAGGAGGCCGAGGCCCATGCAGAAGGTGACTGGGGAGATTCTAGTGTCAGAATCTGGGGGAAGTAATGGATTTGATATATATATGTCAAATATATATATATATATATATATATATATATATATATATATATATATTCCAGTTATCTTTAACCTATGAGTGTGAAGGGAGGAATGCAAATCAAGGTTTGCTAAGGTAAGATGAAAGTTAAGGTTGCAGATACTGTTAGCTCACATATAGGGTGGTCAGTGTAAGTCTGGGAGGCACAGAATCCATCTCACCCTGAGGGACCTGGGCAGATGTTATCCCTACCTGTTGACATATGAGCTTTGACCCGAACGTGAGGAGATAGTCAAGTGAATGAACAGCTGTGTAGGCAAAGGTCATTAAGGCCAAGGAAATGACAGGGACTTAAGGAGAGTAGCAATGACACAAGGTAGATAAACCCAAGAACTATTTACAGTTCAGAATGACTGTGTGCCTCGTGGGAATACTCTCTCTGAGACTGCATCTGTTACAGGTATGTCACAAGGCAGAATTGTTTGGGTTCACACTCAGCCTGCCAGTTAGCTGTATGGCCTGAGGTGAATTAATATCTTTGTGGTGAAGGCTTTTATTTATTTATTTTTAAAATAGGGATGAACATACCTAAATCATAGGGCTAGTGTATGCCCTTAGGAAGGGGTTGGCACATACCAATGAAAGCAATATGGCTGTCTCATCATTAGTGATAAGGGTTGGATAACTACCTGTACTCTTTTACTAATGGAACTCTAGCCCAGCATCTTCATTCCATGGCATATCACCACTATTCCTTTCCCTACTGTATTAACTGCATTCACACAAAGTAGTTAGTGGGTCATGATTGGTATTTTAACTCTAAAATTGTGTACTGGATGGTTTTGTGTGTCAACTTGACACAAGGTGGAGTTATCACAGAGAAAGGAGC
>NC_034591.1:77858751-77878082 GCF_900095145.1 Mus pahari
AAGAAAGAAAGAAAGAAAGAAAGAAAGAAAGAAAGAAAGAAAGAAAGAAAGCTGAGCAAGCCAGGGAAGCAAGCCATTAAGTAACATTCCTCCATGGCCTTTGTATCAGCTTCTGCTTCCTGAAATGATTGAGTTCCAGTGCTGACTTCTTTTGGTGGTGAACAGCAATGTGGAAGTGTAAGCTTAATAAACCCTTTCCTCCCCAACTTGCTTCTTGGTCATGATGTTTGTGTAGGAATAGAAACCCTGACTAAGACAATATTCATTCGGAATTTTAGGTGACATTGCATAAACTGCAGCTTTTTGTTCTGTCACCCAGTGAATGCTATTTTACTTTTCCCAAAGTAGGACATATATTCCCTTCTGCATAATAATTCCTAAAGAAATGGCCATTAATGGGGAAAAGAAATGTAAAGAAAACCAATGTATTCCAAAGCACTGGTGTGGGGGTGGGTGGGTGGTATTTGGAAGGAATTGTTATTGGCCAGTGGCTTGTGACACAATCCATTCATTTGCCTACATTAGTACCTGATGTTTAGTTGGGGATGGGATATGTACTTATGTTCTCCTATCTCCCACTATCCCCATTAAGATTTTTCATTCCTCTACCTCCCTATGGTTCCATTTTAGTTTCCAGATTCTTCAGGTTCTCCAAATCAAGCCCACAAATATGAAAATTTGACACTAAGATCCATATATGAATGAGAATATATAATGTTTGTGTTTCTGAGTTGGGATTACCTTACTTGGTGTATTGTTTTCTGGTTCCCCATATTTTCCTGAAAGTTTTGTAATAACTACACCAATATGATTCCTACCATAAGTGTATGAAGATTCCCCATTCCCAAATCCTCGCCAGAATTTCTTATTTTTTTTTCTTGATCTTCATTTTACTGGCTATGATAAGATCTTAATGTAGCTTTAACTTGCATTTTCCTGATGGCTAAGATTGATGAACACTTTTAAAAATATGTCTTTGTTATTTATGTTTCTTCTTCTGGGAATTCTGTGTTCAATTTCATAGCCTACTGTTTAACTATTTCTTTTCTTTCTTTCTTTCTTTCTTTCTTTCTTTCTTTCTTTCTTTCTTTCTTTCTTTCTTTCTTTCTTTCTTTCTTTCTTAGTCTTTAGTATTTTTGGTTCCATGTATATTTTAGACATAAGTCTCTGTCGGAAATATAGCTGGCAAAGTTTTTTTTTTTTTTTTTTTTTTTTTTTTTTTGTGCACTATGTAGGCTGCCTCTTTGAGTCAGTTAAGTTTTCTTTGCAATACAGAAGCTTCTTGCTATCCAGTTTTTCCAGCATAATTTATTAGAGATGCTGTCTTTGTTCAGTGTATATTTTTTGGATTTTTGTAAAAATCAAGTGGGTACAGGTTCATAGAGTTATATTTGGGCCCTTGAGTCTTTTCAACCATTTATTCTGTCTGTTACTGTGTCAGTACCATACTCTGTTTTGACTTCTATGACTCTGTAGTATAACTTGAAATCAATTATATTGGTACATTTGGTAATGATTTACTGTTCATGAAGGGGAGAGCAGAAAATAAAAGGACAATCAGAAAGGACATACCTATTTTATAAGATAACGTGTTTAATTGGAATTATTCTATGCAGGGTATTGTGTTTATCCTGGAAGCCACAACAGGCCAAATTAGGAGGTCAATGCCATGTCTCAGATACTCTGACTCAAGGTGTTGGTCAGAGGTGTCCCGGAGACTGCTGAAAAAATACAAGCAATTGCAGTTGCTTTTGGTTGCCCACCAGAACTTATAATGCCCTAAGTGTAGTGATATCACAGATACTGGTCACAGGACAAGAATAAATCTATATTGGTATTAACCAGGGTGCTTCCCAGCTCTCACAGTATCACTTAGAAGGCATTATATGGTTGGTGGGTAGAGAGAAAGTCAGCAATAGCATGAACCAGAATAATAAATGACATGGTATCTAAGTTATTGTTTTATTGCTGGGAAGAGACACAAGACCAAGCCTATTTATTTACAATTTCAAAGAATTAGTTCATTTGCATTGTGATTGTTTGTATATTCTTGGGTCAGGGAGTGGCATCATTTGGAGGTGTGGCCTTGTTGAAATAGGTGTGACCTGGTTGGAGTAGGTGTGTCACTGTGGGTGTGGGCTTAAGATCCTCACCCTTGTTGCCTAGAAGTCAGTCTTCCACTAGCAGCCTTTGGATGAAGATGAAGAGCTCTCAGCTCTGCCTGTGCCATGCCTTCCTGGATGCTGCCATACTCTCACCTGTAAGCCAGATCCAATTAAATGTTGTTTTTTTAATAAGACTTGCCTTGGTCATGGTGTCTGTTCACAGCAGTAAAACCCTAACTAAGATATGCATCATGAAGGGGAACATGGCAGACAGGTAGATATAGTGCTGGAACAGTTGCTGAGAGCTTAGATCCTGATTCACATCATGGAGGTAAAGAGTGAGGTTGGACATGGCATAGGGTTTAGAAACCTCAACACCCACCCCCAGTTACATACCTTCTCTAACAAAGCCACAACCCCTAATCCTTCCAAAATAGTCCACCAACTGAGAACCAAATACACAAATATATGAGCCTATGGGGGTGGAGTATTCTCATTCAAACCACCACACATGGCAAGATATGCTCATGGGTACAATAGTATCATGAATATTATGAGAATAACTAAACACTTTGTAGAATTTAAAGCTAGTTCTGCAGAAGGAAACACCTAACTGGTACTGTAAAGTTGGTCAAGAAGCCATGGTTGGGGAGCTCGGTTCACCCATGGGTGAACTAACTACTATTATTTTTCTAAATGGACACAGAATCAAACTGTTCTATAAATTCATTCTCTCTATGCACTGATTAGTGCAGATTATCAGAAAAGCTCTTTCATGCAGTGGATGGCAGTTAATATAGGAACCCACAACTTGTCAAAATTAGAAGAATAAGCATCTGCCATAGGTGTCATGATTGTTCAGCCATAAGTGGTACCTACTCCACTTCCACAAAAGTTTCAGGGACCATCAGAGAGATGATGGTTCAGAAAGAAATATCCAGAGATTAGGAAAGACTGGAGTCAAACAGTATCTCTATACTCACATCTGCAGCTCCCTGCACAAGATCTACATAGTTAACATCCTTCTAAACAAAACAAACAAACAAACAAAAAAACAACTTAAAACAATCAAGAATAGGAGACAGGGCTCTCCATTAGCTCCAATCCTTTTCAATACAGTGCTTGAAACCCTAGTTAGATTAATAAGACAAAACAATGAAATTAAAGGGGTATTTTTCTTGTTTGCCAATGGTATGTTTTGTACATAAATGATCCCAAAAATTCAACTAGAAAACTCATATAAATGATAAAACTTTCAGCCAAGTAACAGGGACAAGGATAGGGCTTCATATACAAGATTACAAAACATAGAATTACAATAATAAAAACACCTTGGTAATGGCACAAAAATAGACATGTACATCAAAGAACTTCACATGAGTACATGTAACTATAGCCATCTGAGTTTTGGGGATGATACCAAAAATACATAGTGGAGGAAAAAACAGCATCTTGAAAAACGATGCTGAGAAAATAGAATGTTCACATGTAGAAGTATAAAATTAGACATATATCTACTACTAAGCACAACATAAACTCTTTATCAAAGACTTCAGTGTGAAATTTGAAATTCTGAAACTGCTAGAAGTAAACATAGATAGTACCCTACATGATGTAGGTATAAGAACAGACTTTCTGAATAGGATTCCATTTACTCAGGAATTAATCCTAATAGTTGTCACATGGAATCTCATAAAATTAAAAGGCTTCTGAACAGGTAAGGAACAGTAAATAGGGTGAAAAGTAGACTCCAGAGTACGCAAGTGAGTTTTAGCAGGTAAACATTTAGTAGAGTATAAATATCTAGAATACCCAAGGAACTCAAATGACTAAGAATCAAGAAAACAAATGACCCAATTTAAAAGTGGACTACGGATTCCTTTATTATACCTGTCAAACCCTAGAATCATTCTCTATCACAGACCATCAGCAGTCATAGTAGGCTGAAACTCAGGGACCTCACAGCCACCACAATTAGCTTTGACCTATAGTAGGCAACAGCGACAAAAAAAAGGAATATTCACCTGACAAAGGCAAGACCAGAAATCTACACCATGAAACACCAAACTTGATATAACTTTAGGTACCTAGTTCCCAGTACAAAACCACAAACATGAACAACCATAATAATATATCTCTTCCAGAAACCAGAAACCCCACTGAATAAGGTTCTGAAAAAGAAAAATTTAGCTGAAGCATGCAAAGGGACTTTAGAATAGCAATTATGAATGTGTTCAAGGACCTTAGAGAGGATTTGAATAAATGTCTCAATGAAGACTGTGTAATCACAAACAGTTGAATAAGTTAATGAAAATAATTTCAGACATGAAAGTGCAACTTAACGAAGAAGCAGAAGAATATCTGAAGAAAACCTAAAGCAAAATGAAACTGGAAATGAAAAACTGAGGAAATCAAATAAGTACTTCAGAGGTAAGCCTCACTCACCAATAGATTAAAAGACATGGAAGAGAGAATTTCAGGTTTTGAAGATGAAGTAGAAGAAACAAGTAGATCAGTCAAAGAAAGTACTAAACCTGAAAAACTCTAGATACAAAGCATCCAGGAAATCTGGGCAGCTGTGAAAAGACTAAGCCTGCACGGGAAAGGTGTAGAGGAAGAAGAAACTCAGGGTAGAAGCACAGAAAACAAATTTAAAAAAATAATGGACAGGGGCTGGAGAGATGGTTCAGAGTTAAAGAGCACTGGGTGCTCTTTCAGAGGTCCGGGGTTCAATTCCCAGCAACCAGATGGTGGCTCATAAGCATCTATAATGTGATTTGGTGCCCTCTTTGGGTGTGCCAGCATACATTTAGGCAGAACACTACACATCATAAATAATTAAGTCTTTAGACAAAAAAAAATAATAATAATATAAGAAAACTGTTCCCAATCTAAAGAAAGAGGTGCCTTTAAAGATATAAGAAGCATTCAGAACAACAAATAGACACGAGTAGAAAAGAATTTCACTACAACACATACAAAAAAGGAACAAAAACAAAAGATTGCAAAGCTACAAGGGTAGGAAGACCAAATTAAGTATAAAGTGATCCCATTAAAATAACACCTGGTCTTTCAATGGAATCTCAAAACCAGAGAGCCTGTACTGATAGTATACAAGTTCAGAAAGGTCTGTATTGATATTATACAAATTGTGTAAGATCACAGATATTAGCTCATGCTACCATAGCCAACAAAACTATCAATGACAATAAAAATTAAAACATAGATTTTAAAAAATATAAGCAATTGTGTTTACCATTTCAGCTTTATAGAAGACACTAGAATACAAATTTCAGTCAGAAGAAACTGTTAACTACACCCAAGAGGGTACGAGGAATAAATAATCCCAGAACAGTAAAGCAAAAGACAGGGGGTAAAGGAAATGAATACCTATTATGCATTAAAAGCTCTCAAAAGCTTTTATTGGTCTTGATTTCCAAATAAAAAGACAGAGACTAACAGAAAGAATTATCACTTTTTGCTACATCAAAACACATCTCACCATCAAGGACAGGAGTAACCTTATGGTAAAAAGATAGAAAATGTCACTAACCCTACATCTAACAGAGAGCTACTACCCAAATTATATAAAGAACTCAAGAAGTTAGACTCCAAGAAACCAAATAGCCCAATCAAAATATAGGTTACAGAGCAAAACAGAAAATTCTCAGCAGAGGTATGACTAAGAAGCACTTAAAAAAACTTCAACATCCTTAGCTATCAGGAAAATGAAAATCAAAATGACCCTGAGAATCCACCTTACACCAATCACAATGGCTATGATCAAAACTCAAGGGAAAGCACATGCTGGCAAGGATGTGGAGAAAGGGGAACACTTCTCCATTGCTGGTAGGTTTGCAAACTTGTACAAGCACTCTGGAAATCAACCTGGTAGTTCCTCAGAAAATTGGAAATACCTGTACCTGAAGACCCAGCTATACCATTCCTGGGCATATATCCAAAAGATGTTCTATCATACCATAAAGACCCATGTTCCACTATGTTTCTAGCAGTTTTATTTGAAGTAACCAGAAACTGGAAACAATCCATATGTTCCTCAACCAAAGAATGGATACAAAAAATGTGGCATATTTGCAGCTATTTAAAAGAAGGACATCATAAATTTTGCAGGCAAAAATATGGAACTAGAAAATATCATCTTGAGTGAGGTAACTTGGGCCCCAAAAGACATTTATGGTATGTACCCACTGATAAATGGATATTAGCCATAAAGTAGAGCATTCCCATGATACACCCCATAGACCCAAAGAAAAGTTAAACAAGAGGGAAGGCCCAAGCAAGTATGCTCGAATCATACCTAGGAGGGAAAACAAAATAGTCACAGGAGGCAGAATGAGAGAGGGACTTGGGCTGGAGATGGGAAGGAAGAGAGGGATGGGGAAGCAAGATGAGGTGTGGGGAGAGACAGGAGAGAGGACCAGAGGGTCAGAGAATAAATGGAAATCTGGAGTTCTGGAGGGGGAGGAGAACGTAGGGACAATCTCTAGGAAGCCCCGGATACCTGTGATAGGAGAGGTTCCTAGGAGTCAATGCAGGTGACCTAAGCAGAGATGCCTAACAGTAGGGACATGGAACCTGAAGAGGCCATCTCCTATAGCCAGGCAAGTTCCCAGTGAAGGGATAAAGATAATAAAACACCTATAAAACCTTCGACTCAAAATTTGGCCTGTCTAAAATAAATACAGGGATGGAGCAGAGACTGAAGGACAGGCCAACCAATAGCCAGCTCAACTCAAACCCCATCCCATGGGTAAGCATCAGTCTCCGACATTATTAATGACCCTCTGTTATGCTTGCAGACAGGAGCCTAGCATAACTGTGCCCTGAGAGACTCTACCCAGCAGTGGACTGAAATAGATGCAAGTAGCAGAGCCAAACATTAGATAGAGGTCAGGGACACTTATGAAAGAGTTGGGGGATGGATTGGAAGAACCTGAAGGGGATGGGAAACCCACAGGAAGGCAGAGTCAACTAACCTGGACCCTTGGGGGAGCTCTTAGAAACTGAGCAACCAACCAAAGAATATACAGGGACTGGAGTGAGACTCCTGACACATGTGTTGTCTCCATGGCAACATGTGTTGCCTTATCTTGCCTCAGTGGGAGAGGATGAGCCTAATCTAGCAGAGACTTGATGTGTCAGGTTGGAAGGATACTCACATGGCCCCATCCTCTAAGAGGAGAAGAGGATAGGATTTACATGGAGGGATTCTGGGAGGGAGGAACTGAAAGGTGGCAGCTTCCAGTTTGAGATGTAATAAAATGCATGAATAAGTAAGTAAATAAATAAAAAGGACATTCTAAAGAAATGGACCCAAGAATCACACAATGATGGTGATTCCAAGAGTCAAGTTCACAGCACTGAACACCTATATTAAAAAATAACAAACAAAAGCGTCAACAGGCCAGACCCCCCAGAGCTCCTGGGGACAGGACCACTAGCCAAAGAGTACACATGGAGAGACCCCTGGGGCTGGCCACATATATGGCAGAGGATGATCTTGTTGGACATCAGTAGGAAGGAGGCCCTTGGGCCTGAGGGCGTTCGATGCCCCAGTGTAGGAGAATACCAGGGCAGTAAGATGAGTGTGTGTGGGGGTGGGGGAGCACCCTTATAGAGGCAGGTGGAGGAGGATGGTATAGGGGGTTTTTGAAGGAGAGACCTGGAAAGGGGAAAATATTTGAAATGTAAAATAAGAAAATATCCAATAAAATTTAAAAAAATGATGGAGAGATCTCATATTAGTAATTAAATGACAAACTTAAAAACAACAAAAAAGCAAGAAGAAATAATATCTAAAACTAATGTGTGAGAAAGATGGGAAGAAATAATCAAACTTATGGTGAAAATTAATAAAATGTCAACAAACAAAAAAGAAAAAATACAAGGAATCAATGTAATAAAGAGATGGATCTTAGAAAAAACCAACAACATTGGCAATCTCTTAGCAATTTAAGCCAAAATATAGGGAAAGGACATCTAAGTTAATGAAGTTAGAGATGAAAAGGGAGACGTTGCAACAGATACTGAGGAGACTCTGAGACTATACATGAAAAGTCTATACTTTTTTCAAACTAGAGAACTTATAAGAAATAGATATATTTCTTGATATATATGACTTAAAAAGTTAAACCAAGATGAAATACATAACTTAAAATGACACATAATCATAGGAACATAGAAGCATCAATTAAAAATCTTCCAAAGAAGAACTGCCTAAGACCAGATAGACACAGCACAGAATTCTAGCAGATATTCAAAGAAGAACTTATATCAATTATCCTGGAATTATCCCACAAAATAGAAACTGAAGGAACATCTGATTCCTTTTACAAGGTCACTATTTATCCTGATACCAAACCACACAAAGATTCAACCAATAAAAAAAAATTACAGACCAATATTTCTGATAAACAAAGACATAAATGTTCTCAGTAAAATACTTGCAAACTAAACATATGAACACATAAAAATATTATGCACCATGATCATCATAAAAATGCAGGGATCATTCAACATACCTAAATCGATTTATGTAGACTATATATACAGAATGAAAAACTAAACAAACAAGCAAAAACAAATGAACAAATGAACAAACAAACAAAAAACCTGACCCAACCATCTCATTAGATATAGAAAGAGTCTTTGATAAAATCTGGCATCTCTTCATGACAAAAGTCCTGGAAAAAGTAGGTATATAAGGGACATATCTTGACATAATAAAAGTAGTTTAAACCGTACTCACAGCGAATGTCATCTGAAGTTGAAAAAAATCTCAAAGCATTTCCATTAAAATCGGGAGCAAGATATGGATGTCCACTCTCTCCATCTATACTCAGTCTAACACGAGAAGTCTTAACTAGAACAATCAGTCAAAGAAAGGAGACCAGAGGATACAAATAGGAAAAAAGAAGTCAAAGTTTTTTTCTTTGCAATTGATATGATTTTATACATAAAATATTCCCCAAGCTCAAGAAAAAATTTGATAGCTGATAAACTTCAGCAAAATAGAGGATAGAAAATAACACACAAAAATCATTAGCCTTCCTATGTACAAATGACAAATGTACTGAGAAAGATATTAGGAAAAAGTGCTTTACAATAGCTTAAAAAAAAAAAACACCCTTTGGATAACTCTAATCAATCAAGAAAAAAACTTGTATAATAGTCTTTAAAACATTAAAGAAGGAAATTGAATAAGGCACTAGAAAATGAAAAGATCTCCAGTTCTGGATGGTTCTGAAGGATTAATATTGTGAAAATGAACATCTTGAAAGCAACCTACAGATTCAATGCAACCCTTACTAAAATTCATACAAAATTCTTCATAGAAATTACAAACATGTGTTCAACTTCATACGGTAACACACACTCACACACATGCACACA
Organism: Mus pahari; assembly: GCF_900095145.1. Lineage (NCBI taxonomy): Eukaryota > Metazoa > Chordata > Mammalia > Rodentia > Muridae > Mus > Mus pahari. The sequence goes on from NC_034591.1 coordinate 77,868,270, forward strand.
CACACATGCACACACACATGCACACACACAAGCTCATGCACACACACAATCAGGCTATAAAAAACCTTCCTGAATAACATAAGAACTGTAGAGACATGTCCATTCCAGATTTCGTCATATTAAACAGCTATAGGAATCAAAACAAACAGCACGGCATTGATATAAAAACTGACACAGTAATCAATGAAATAAAATTGAAGATCAAGACATAATCCTGCACAACAAAAACATCTGAGTTTTGATAAAAATGCCAAAAATACACATGGGAGAAAAGACAGCATCTTCAACAAAGGGTGTCAGTCAAAATGTTTTATTGCATGTAGAAGAATGTAAATAGATTCACATCTATCAGTTTGCACAAAACTCAACTCCAAATGGACCAGGGACCTGAATTCATGACCAGATACACTAATATATGATAATAGAGAAGGTAGTGAATAGTCTTAAACTCATTGCCACAGGAAATGACTTTCTAAACAGGACACCAATAGCACAAATAATACAACCAACAGTTAATAAATAGGACTCCACGAATCTGAAAAGCTTTATCACAAACAATAGCATTCAAAGTGGCAGTCACTGAATGGGTAAGATCTTTATGAATTATACTTCTGAGAGAAGGTTCCTATATAGAATATATAAAGAACTCAAACAATGGAACATCAATTAAATAAATAACCCAATTACAATTTAGGGTATAGAACTAAACAAAAAGTTCTCAAAAGATGAAACACAAATGCCTGAGAAACACTTAAAACTGTTCAATATACTTAGTCTTAAAATAACTTTGAGATTTTATCTTATCCCTGTTAGGATGTTGAAGATCAATAAAAGAAATGACAGCTCATGCTGATAAGGATGTGGAGAATGGAGAGCATGTATTCATTGCTGGTGAGAGTACAAACTTGTATAGCCATTATGGAAATCAGTGTGGAGATTCATCTAGAAGGTGAAAATCAATCTACCTAATGATCCAGCTATACCATTCTAAGACATATAAACAGCAGTCTCCATATCATACTATAGAGACACTTGCCAACTCATTTTATTGATGCTTTATTTATAAAAACCAGAAACATAAAAAAAAATCCTAGATGCTCATAAACTGAATAATAATGAATAATGAAAATGTGATACATTTCCCCAGAGGGATATTATTTAGCCCTTGAGTAAAAGAAAATTAATGAAATTTGGTCATCCACAGATTGTGATGAAAAAAAAAACAAAATCATTCTAAGGGAATCCAGATCTTAAAATAGAAGTTTTAAATTTTAAGCTATTGAGATGTATGCTTCAATTTGAATAATCACAAAACTCAGGTACTCGTTAAGGGAGCAGTGGGAGGAGGGGATTGATTTTCCAAGGAGGGGAAAACAGAACACAGTGTGATAAACAGATAAATGTGAAATAGAATAGAATTAAATGGGGAGGTGGATGGGATCGTAGGGTAAAGTAGAGAATGTGGGGAGGGCCAACTAACTCTAAAGGCCTTTTGAAAAACCATAATGAATCCTACTTTTATAGAAGTTTCTTTAAATGTATATATATAGGCATGAAAGAAATTTAAATGGAGTCACCATATAATAGGGGAAGATCTCACACTAAACAGCTTATACCAAGTAGAATTTCCCATGAAAGGAATTGCCTACATCTTGTTGCCTAAAGGGGTTCCACAGACCCCCAACTCAAATATAACAGGCTATTGCCAAACCTTTTGATTGCTCTCCAAAACCTGATAATAAAGTCATATTCATGAAGACAGTTTATTTATGTCATCTAACACAAAGAAATCAAGCTAGTACCCACCAAGAAGCTTAACTCCTACTAAATAATAATAATAATAAATTATTGAAAATTATTATTATTAATTATCAATATCAACTAATTGTAAACCCTGTGACCTAGAACAGTGTCTGACTGCAATAGTGACACAAATATTATGGAAGTAATAAACCAACTTTTTATTTAACTTAAGGCTTACTCCTTGAGAATTGTCACTTCTAAAGTCACCACAAACCTGATCATGGGCCTGGGGGAAAACCCACTACTGCTACTATGCTAAAACAATGTGGTAATAAAATGGTTCAGTGACATACTGATATACTCTTAGTGCTAGCATCACTCATTTCTCATCAGAGAAGCCTCTTCTTGAAACAGTTGACATGTACTCAGCCTTAAATTGAATGTCTTCATAACCAATCCCTCCCCAAAAAGATCAGGAATCTATGCAGAGAGGCTGTGAGAGGCACCGTGGTGAATGACTCTAAGGAAACAGAATTTTCCAGACACAAGGTTGATACAAACATGAACTCACAATACTGTTAAATCATATACAGGCTCAAAACGGAAATACTTCCAACAATGACAAGGGGAAGGGGACACCAAGTCCAAACCCTAACCAAGAAGTTATTTGTAATAGGTGCCTGTTAGAAAAGGGAAACTCAGTTTTCTCCAATGGACTGGGTATATCAACCAATCTCTAGGTCAGGCCTTACAAAATAGACTCCATGTTTTGTTTTGGTGTTTGTGGGCTTTTTGTTTCAATTTGTTTTGATCTGGCATTTTTTGTCTTATTGGGTTTTTTGTTTGTTTTTTTGTTTTGTTTTGTTTTGATTTGATTTAGGGAGAGGAGAGAGATAAGGAACATGATTTGTGGTAGTAGAGAAACTGGCCGATGCCGAGGGACGGGAAAACATGATCAAATATTGTATACAGTTTTCCTAGCTAAACAGAAAAGTGTGCTAAAGAGAATTCTCAAAAGATGAAATAAAAGTGGATAAGAAATATCTCAAAAAGTGTTCAATACCTTAAGCAGTTAGGGAAAGAAAAATACAAATTATGTTGAGATTTGATCATACTCTAGTCAGAATGGATAAGATTAACAACTGACAACAAACGCTGGTGGTGATGTGAGGGAAGGGTAACTCACCCTCATTCACTGTTGCTGGAATGTAACACTAGTGCAGCTGTGGACATCAGTGTGGAGAAGTAGCAAAAGCTAACAGTAAAACTACCAAAGAACTGGAAATCCTACACCATAGAATTCTCCTTGCCATGTTTATTGTTCCTGTATAAATAATAGCTAAGAAGTGTCCTTCAACAGATGAATGAAGAATGAAAATGAGTTACATATATGTGGGCTAGTCTTCAGCTATAATAAAAATAAAACTATGCAATTTGCAATTAAAATGCATGAAGTCAATCTCTAAACCTTTAAGTATAACTTGAAATAACTGCAAAATCCAGAAAAGTAAAAAAAAAAAAAAGGACCATGGAGGAGGGGACAAAGAACCTTAGAGGACATGCAGGGACACAAATGATCTGAAGGGTGCAATGAGAAAAATGGAATGCTTTGAACAGGAATGGGGATGGAGGGCACCACAGAGAATAGGGAAGGCAGAGGGAGAAGGGTGTTTGAAAATATCTTGGAAATATATTATTTTGCATTTGCTTACAAATACATATAGAAAATTTATAACTGTATTCATACAGTTTAAATGAAGTGATACCATTTGATGTTCTCTTATTCCCCACAAGAGTCATAGACTATCTAACAAAACTCCAGGGCCAAGACTGGGAAGCCTCCCTTTGAGTTGTTGGTTGTTGGAGTTCAAGAGACTCTGAAAACAATATGGGCTGTTGTCATTGTCCATTGTTGTCTCTCTGAACTTCAAGGTATGACATTCCTGTTGAAGACACTACATGCTTCAGGCACAGGACTTGGAACAACCAAACTGGAACTGACTTAAAGCCTCACCCCTGATGGTTAGCTCTCCAAATTCCTGAAGGTGCAATGCAAGTTGCCAGGAGAGAAAGTCAGTAAACATTTCTACCCATCTATAAGGCTTAGGAACCACAATGGCTAGCACAGCAAGGTATCACCACGCCACAGGGACAACAGTGCCTATTACAGGAGTACCCATCAGTTATTTACTTACACTTAAGACACTTAAGACTTATGTGGTAGGAGGTAATTCATGCCTGACACTTTACACAAAACTGACTGATGAGATCATAGATCCTAAAGAACCTACTATTCTCATTTTCCTAACCAGTATAATTACTAACTGCATCCAAAACACCTATCCTGATACCTACAAGTAAATGTAGCTTTTACTAGTCATCAAAGAAGCTTCTTGTTGTAGAAGATGAGACAATTACAGAAATGCATGATTAGTCAAAATGCAGAAGACAAATGGTCATGGGGTGCTAAATATTAACTTATACAATACAAATCCTACACTTAAGGCTCATGGAACACTGTGGAAGAGGGGACAGAATGATTGTAAGGGCCAGAGTACTAGGGTGTCTGATGAGAGATTGTGACTATGACAGGGAGCTGCAATATGACTGCCTAAACAATACCTGTACACTAACCATACATGAAAATGTGGAGGAGGAAAATCCTGCAAGGCCCTACACTTAGATGAATAGCAAGGACTGCTACAGAGGAAGAGTAAATCTTGTCCAGCGACAAGACCCCCTAAAAGGTTATCTAATTTAAGTTGTCAGAACTAAACACATATACATATTAGCAGCACAAAATGAATATATTTCAGTGGGGAGAAAGAGGGAGAAATGATGTAAATATAGTATCTGTATGAAACTTTTTAAAAAAATCATTTTAAAAAGTAACTCAGGAGTATGCTGGCACAGGCATGTCATTCCAGCATGTGGGAAGTATAGATGGCAGTCAATTATTGTCATTCTCAGCAGCTACATGATGAGCTTGAGGCCTACTTGGGTGATATGACAGCCTGACAATAATAATAATAATAATAATAATAATAATAATAATAAATAATAATAATATAGTAATCCATTAACAGAAATGAAAATCAACCAGATACCGATGGAGAAATGTACAGTTTTCTTATTGCAATAATCCCACTATTTAAAAACAACAACCACTACTAAGAACATATTGTCAAAGCAAACTACTTCTCTAAATATATTAATCCAGTCTCAGAATCTTGAAGAATTCAATACTAAACTCAATAGAAAATGGAAATGAATCCAGTACATATATATTGAGGCTTCTCCCTGTACAGAATATTGTGCTAAGTTCTATAAGAGCTACATAGATATATTAAGATATACAGAAGCTGGATGCTCTCCTCCAAGTTGAAGGAGATAACTGTAAGTTAACTCTTGTATGAGGTGTATAAAGCCTAGTGCTAGGCAGATGCAGAAGCAAGTGTTCTAATGACCTGTAGGTTGAGCAAAAGCACTCACCACAGTTCTTAAACTTGCATACTAATATGGGCTAGATATATAGCTCACTGCTATAACAGTTGCCTGCCATGCAGGAGGACCTGAGTTAGCTCAACAGTATTGCAAGCAAATGATAAATACTCATGCACATATTACTTTTACTTTCTCAAGCTATGAATGTGTATCTGTTGTGGTTAACACACTTAGATTTATCAACTGGACTGCGCTGAGTTTTAAATACTGGTCAGAGAGACAGCTAAGATTAAAGACAATGTTATTGACTCACTGTGATCTCCTGTTGCCCAGAATTGAAGATCTATAAAGGAAAGCTAGGTGGGTGGAAGAGGAGTGGAGGCTAGAACTATTGCTGGAAATTAAGGATGGAGGCCGACATCCGTTAAGGGAAGATATCAATGCTAAGCAAAGAACTGGACTTAATTCCAGAAATTATTACAAAGCTGTTTTATACATTGAAGTGAGCAAAAAATTATGAAAGACAAAAAACATAATAAATAAAGAAGTTTAACAAAAATCACAATAAATTCTAATATTACGAAGACCACCAATAGGCTGATGTCCTCAACATGCATTCCAATGACTTCTGCAGGTAAAAATGTGTGTTAGCTTGGGCATCAACAGCAGACAAGATGTTTATGCCAATTTACTTGGGAGTATGCATTTTCTAGATAAAATTTTATTGGAAACTGTATGATATTATATTTCCTGTGTGTGTAAATACGTATGCATGTGTATGTGCATACATGAGTGTGTGTATGTGTGTGTGTGTATATATATATATGTATATATTATGTGTGGGATGATTATATGTGTGTATATGCATATTTGTGTATATGTGGTTATATATGTATTCTTGAGTATTTGCTTATACATATGTATGTGAGTGTGCCTATATGTATGTGCAAGTGTCTGCACATAAGTGTGTATGTGTGTGCATGCATGTGGTATATATGTATATAAATATACACACATGTGCATGCATATGCATGTGTATGTGTATGCACACAAGTATGTGTGCATGTACATACATGCATTGTGTAAAAATGTGTATATGTGAGTATAGGTAAATGTATGTATGTGTGTGCTTACATGTATTTGTGGACATACTCAACTATGTGTGGACATGCATGTGTGTGTATGTGTGTGTGCATGTATATACATTCATGAGTATATGTATATGTGTATGCATATATAAATGCTGTATTTGTGCCTGTTTACATGTATGTTTATATGCATACAAATGTATATGTGAATGTATGTTTATGTGTGTGCATTTATAAATGCATATGTATGTGTGTCTATTTGCATGTCTGTGTTTATGTATACATAAGTATGTGTATAATATATGTGCTTGTGTGTGCATATATGAGTATATGTGTTTCTGCATGCACATTTGTGCATATGTATGTGTAAGTGGATACTCTGTATGAATGTGCATATATAGGTATGCATATTAATATATGTGCACTTGTGTGTATGCAAGTTTGCATATGGATATGAATATGTCTGTGTATGTGTATATATGTATATGCAAGAGTGTGTGTGTGTTTGTGTGCATGTGCGTGTGTGTGTGTGTGTGTGTCCATGTGTAGGACAAAGGTAGACATCAGTGTCTTACTTTTGCTCTCCAACTATTTTTTTAGATAGGATCTTTCACTGAACTTAGAGTTTACTGGTTGGCAAGGCTGGCTGGCCAGCAAGCCCTAGGGATGCTCTTGTCTCCATGTGCCAGTCCTGGGATTTTTAAGTGTGAATTCTTGCGCTGGCTTTTGACCAGAGCACTTAGGATGTCAATTCAGGTTTTCATGCTTGCATAGCAAGTACTTTTCCAACCTAGCCACCTTCCTGGTCCTGGGGAGTGCCCATATTTCTCGATGAATCATTTATGCATATCATACTATACTATGCTGGGAAAAGTCAGTAGAGAGCACAGCACCCTGTTTCTTGTAGTGGTTTCTCATGAGAAACTGCAGATGTCTGGAGGATTTGCTACATCCTGATTTTTTTAGTTGCATACATTTTTTAAAGTGACTGATTTGAGAGAGAAAAAATTTGATGATCCTGGAAGAGAGATGCTTTCACCAAATCACTTCCTAGCAAAGCAAACTGGCTTTTGTTCACATCAAAGTAGAGATGTTCAACCTCTTGGGAGAAAACAGTGTAAGCAGACTGGATGGCGTTCCTAGGCGTCGCTCATGCATAGGAAAGTGTTTGCAAATGCCATGAAACCTTCTGTTTAAACTTTTCTCTTTGCTAATTATTTTGAGCCAGGTTTATTTTTATAAATACATGCGCCTGCCACTGTCAGGATTGCTACTGAACTTTAATTCACACTACACAGGGAAAAGGGAAACTATCATACATGTTGCTCTTACTTCATGTAACTTGATGGGATTCAGCTTCAGCCTGGTTGAGAGAAATTTGTTTTTGCAAACCGGGCATTTTCAGGAGAGCTACCGAAAAAACAATATGCTCTGTCAGAACTACACAGTTCTTGTAAACTGCCGTGAACTACATCATTTTCCCATTTAAAGGTCAGGAGGTGTTAATATGCAATAAATTTATCTGTGATTTATTTTTTAAAGGCTGCATCACACAGAACCCCCCCCCCCAATAAGGTCTGGGTTGTAGTTTTTAAAGTCTCTAAAAGCTGGGAAGATGAGTGTGCCCTTTCAATGACAGCCTAGTAACTGCTCCTACTTTTAGGCCTACTGTGTGTGGAGCTACACTCAGTGCTGTATCTTATTTCCTTTCCACAGAAAGTCCAACCATATTCCTAATTGTGATTATGTCCAGGCATCATTTTGCCATGGTGACCTCTCTCTCCCTCATGTTCCCTCTCACTGGCAGAAGACCTCTCTGTGGCTTTCATCTCAAGCTCTCCTCCTCTGACTCTGAATTCCCTCTGTGAAGACTCCAGGTTCCTGTCTTTGGCATCCACACTATCTAATGATGCTGGCTGTCATGCTGCAGTTTGAGGCCTCTCTCTTGTTCTCCTGTTGAGCTCGCCACATACAGCTGGTCCACATACCACAAGCTGCATCCACCACTGAATCTAGTGCTGTAATATTCACACAGACTCTTGCTCCTGGCATCTCTAGTTCCATTAATGGTATCAATGTTTTCTCTGCCAGTTTGGTGGGTCTGGTACCCTTTCTGTCTCCAGTCGTGATGTCACCATTTCCCGTCTCATCTCTGCCAGGAATACTTTTAACTTTGTTTTCTATACTAACAGCTGAGACTCAACTATCTTGGCACAGCCCTCAGCCCCATAGCCCTCTTGGGTCCTCCTTAGACTTCCATATTGAATTTACAGATACCCATGCCTTCAGACACTATGTAGTACTGCAGTGCAGCAGTTAAATGTGGAGCACTGCTCCAAGTCTTCTCTTCTGCACTCTAGGTAGAATGGTGCTATGACTGCTGATCCCCAGACAGACGGGAGGTTCGGCTACTTCACAGTCAGCCTCATAGTCACGGTGTCAAATGAGATCCTGTTGAAACCATTCTGATCCCATTCGCCTGAGCCCCCCCCCCCAATCACTCAGTGGATGCTTATGGTGAAAAAGCTGCAGTTGTTCATGGTGCTGCCAACACCACTTTGAAACATTGCTTCCAGTAATCTGCCTGGCCTGCAGCCAACTAGAATCATTCCACTTTTCAAATGTGGCAGGGGTCTGGCTTGTTCTCCTCAGCTCAGGGTCTGACACAAGGGCTGCTTCCCTTGACCATGCTGGTCCTCTCTGCCTCCCGCCCTCCTATCCATCCCCAAGTACTAACATAGCAACTGTACACAGAGACTGAGTATGTGTGGGAAGAAAGAGACTGGCACGGGAAAACTCATTTCTTAAAGAGCTTAGAATTACTGAAATTTAGGTTTCTGGGAAAATGCCAGTGGGTGTGAAATAATCCTCCCCTTGTCTTTCTCCATCACCTCAATGAGGCAAGGCAACCTTGTTACAGGATTTGCCTTAATCTGATTGGATGACAATCAGTTACTGAGGCCTGTGTCTTGCACTCCTGATGGGTTAGAAGGCTCACATCTTGCAGGACTCTACCTAGCTCAACATTTAGCCTTTAGGGTACAAAGCACAGCATTTTTCATGAGTCTACAAAATGGCAGGACATCCTGCTCTCATCTGAATGTGCCTGCAGACCAGGCATGCCCAAATCATAGATACCAGGGGATACACTGATCATGACGCTCATACGCCTGCTCACCAGAGCAGTGACATGGTGCTGTCTTAGTCAACTGAACTGTTAGCTCAAATCTTAAGTCCATTTTAACGTGGCTAGGATAAGCATTTTCTCCCAGTGACTCACATTTCTGGCCTCAGAACTAGGAGGATGCTATACTCTGGGCCACAATTCTAAGCTGGGTCTTACTGTTTTTAATAATGAAAAATTTTACACACAGTTATATTCACTCTTTTTAGAAGTACATGTCTATGAATTCTGACAAATGCTTAATTATGACTATCACCATAATCAAAAGAGTAGATAGTTCTTAATTGACTACCTCCTTTTCTTTCTTTCTTTCTTTCTTTCTTTCTTTCTTTCTTTCTTTCTTTCTTTCTGTCT
>NC_034591.1:77878647-77891000 GCF_900095145.1 Mus pahari
TTGCTGGCATGTGCATTAGTATCTAGGTTTGGTGGCTGATGATGGGATGGATTCCCGGATGGGGTAGTCTCTGGATAGTCCATCCTTTCATCTTAACTCTAAATAGAAACCATGTTTCAAATTTGGCTTCTGGTCTTTATCCAGGCTAATGTCATGTAATATTCAACTGTCCTAAGATTCTGAGTAGCAGCAGGGAGCTACAGGTCAGTCAGCTGTGTGACCAGGGGAGGAAACAGCCAGTACCGTACATACTCTATGATGCTAAGCCATGATAGTTGCTCAGTTAGTGAGCTAAACATGTCACCTTAATGCTGATTTAGTATACATGGAGCTTTATAACTGCATGGGAATCTAGACTTTGCTGCAGTCTCAGGACCTCAGGTATCCACTAAGACCATAAGAGAGCCCTTTACAACAGGTTTTGTTTGTTTGCTTGCTTGCTTGTTTTTGTGGCTTTTTAAAAAACCCTTGACATCAAAAGCATAAAATTTAGATCCAAAACATTTCTACTTCCATAGTAAGGCCAGACTCAGTGCTCCCTACCCTCTCTCCTTGGTCCTTCTGTTCTCTCTAGTCTTTTGGGGTAAGAAGCAAGCTTTAGTTTTCCTGCACATAGTATGATCTGCCTCTCTAGCCAAAGTGCAGGGTTTGTAATTGGCAAGTGATAGGTATTACAAGAGTGTTTCTATATGATCAGAGTAGATGAACACATTCACCAACACAATTGAGGCATACACTGTTGTCAAATTTTACCTCTTTGGCTTGGCAAACAGAGTTCAATTAAACCATTTACTATCTTCCTTTTTACTTGGGTTTCTAAATTTTTAATGGTTTTCATGGATTCTTGTTTAAATAATACAATTTATTTGGCTGTTTTAGAAAGGAGAAAATAGAATGATATAAGGGAAAGGTTGAAATATTTCACTGATGGATTTCCTGGGTCTATAGAAAAGATAAAAGATACACTAAGTGGTTGCAAAAGCAACCTGAAGCTGTCATGATGTGCTGGATGAAGAACTTCAAGTGGATTTATCACTGTATATCATTATATCTGTTTAATTTCTATAATTACTTCCATTATATATTTCCTGTGTTGTGATGAGTTATAAAATATTTTTATTCATGTCCATTAAAAATTATCATAGTGCCAGGAGAGATGGTTCAGATGGTTCTTCTATTCACATCAAAAATTTTTAGACTCAGGCAGAGCAGATGTCTCAGTGGTAAAAATGTTCATAAGGACCTGAGTTTGAACCCCTAGCACTTGATGTAAGTGTGAAAGGCCAAACATAGCTACTGTAATTGCAGAATTAAAGGGCAATCGGTGGATCCTGAGATCTCACTGGACAGCAGTCCAGCCAACACTGTGAACTCTAGTGGAGGGAAAGACTTTTCTGAGGGAATACAGTGACTACCAACAGGGGAAGGAATGGATATTCTGCTTTGGCCTTTGCATGCACTATACCTGCACAGTCATGGACACACACACACACACACACACACACACACACACACACGCACATGCCTGCATGCACGCACCAAGAAATGAGCTGAGAAATTGGGAGCCTGATTCATTGCTAAAATAATTTGTACTTAAAAAAACCTCTCTCTCCGCCGGGCATGGTGGCGCATGCCTTCAATCCCAGCACTTGGGAGGCAGAGGCAGGCGGATTTCTGAGTTCAAGGCCAGCCTGGACTACAAAGTGAGTTCCAGGACAGTCAGGGCTACACAGAGAAACCCTGTCTCGAAAAAACAAAAGCAAAAACAAAAACAAACCAAAGCAAAACAAAACAAATAAAACCTCTCCATAGTAGGGAATGGTGGCACAGACTTATAACCATAGCACTCAGTATGCTGAGGCAGGGGAAATGCAGTAAGTTCTATACAGTCCGGGTACAAAGGAAGTCTAAGACCAGCTTGGGTTACAGAGTAAAACCTTTTCTCAAAAATACTCCAACCAACCAACTAACCAACCAACCAACCAACCAACCAATTAACCAATCAACACACACAAACTACCAGGCCTAACTAGTCCTTTCTTTAAAGTATTTTCCAACCTCACGCTTCTTTCAGTCATGTTTATTAACTATAAAATATACCATTAAAAAATTGGAAACAACTCCAATTAGTTGGGCTTATTCCAGTGTGTGTCCAATAAAAGTAAATTAATTCTGCATAGGCTGCTTCGTTTTCTTTGTCTAAATGCTTACCAATTTACTTTCTTCATTAGAATTTTACTCCTGAGAGGCAGGACCTTCTTTTTATTTCACACTCTCTACACTGGCCCACGAATTAGTCCTTACTGAACATAAGTTGAATCGGTTCAGTACAAAACCTGGCTTCCTGTTGTTTACAGAAGAGAGCAGCAGCGTGCACGCCACCATCAACCACAGAGACCTGCGTCTGCCCCCCCTGCTCCTCTCACTACTACAGCTTAGAAACTCCAGCAGGAAACCACAGCTATTTCCCCCTCATCAATTCAAATCACAGGAATCGCCAGCCTGCTTAAAGCAGCTGTGACACAACACAGCCGCTCCTGAAAATCTAGGGTGGTGCTCAGGAGCCTTTTAACATTCAGTAGTGCTTTCTGAGGGCAAATTCCCAAGGAAAAAGGGTTCCTAATAATAGTTACGCTATTAACCATTTATTTACGTGAAAAAACTTCTCAAATACTACTCAAACCAGTTCCCTAACTGATTTTTTAAAATTCCAAGAAGCCAATATGCTAAACTTCTACATCTGACTCAGCCTCATAAAAAACTCCAAGTGAATAAAAACATACTACCTTTTACCCCCGAATCTGTACTCATTTCTGCCTTTGTGACTAAAGTAGCTTCAGAGTCTCTGTGTCTGGCTATGAAAATAGTGCCCCTTTGTCTAAGCTCACAATGCTGCCCTTCAGAACACACCTTGAAGTCTGTGATATGAGTCTCTGCAGTGTATGTTATCAACGAAGGAACTTCCTACCTACGATCTCCAAGCGTCCAGAAAGGACAAAGAAAGGATTATGGCAAAGGGCCAGAGTTTTCAAGATCTTTTTGTTCAGCATGAATGGCAGATGTTCACACTCCCAGAAGGCTGCAGACAGCAGCACAGAATTCTTCAGCTTTCCTGTGTCCCTACTACCTAGAGCACTGGTTTCAACCTTCCTAATGTTGTGACCCTTTAAAATGGTTCCTCATGTTATGGTGACCCTCCCACCACAAATTATTTTTGCTACTTAATAACTGTAATTGTGCTGCTGTTATGAATTCTAATGTAAACATGGCCAGTGCTATGGATTTGTGTCGCTCGACCCCCATAGGTTGGAAAATGCTGCCTAGACATGAAAGTGCCATCTCCTTACAAATCTACCTATAAATGAATGAAAACAAGCTTGCTGGTGAGCAGAGGGGTGAAGGTAAGAAGGGTTTATATTGGAAAAAGTGTCAAGGGCACCTTACCTTCAGGAAAAATCCATGAAGGACTGGGGAAAAGAAAACAGGCTTTGGAGCTAAGACCCCCCCCCCCACCCCCGGTAGAAACTGAATGGACACCGGGTTGTGAGCCTCACAGTGTGGCTTCCTGGGCCATGTCTACATTTCTGTCCAATTTACATTGACCTTCTCTTATGTGCTTCTTATCTAAATCAATTTTCGTAAATATTTTTATTAAGTAGACATTAGGTGCTCACCTGTTTAAATAGATCAGCCTCCACATAAGGAATATTACCTGTGAAATCATAGCCCTGTCCTTTCAGCCACATTTTTTTTTCTTAGATATTGTCTTTATTTACATTTCAAAAGTTTTCCCCTTTCCAGGTCTCTCCTTCAGAAACCCTCTATCCCATTTCCCCTTCCCTTGCCTCTATGAGGGTGCTCCCCACTCACCCACTCCCATCCTCCCGCCCTGGCATTCCCCTACACTGGGGCACTGAACACCCTCAGGCCTGAAGGCCTCTCCTCCCACTGATGTCCAACAAGATGTCTTCTTCCACATCTTTTGTGGCCAGTGCCATGGGTCACTCCATGTGTATTCTTTGGTTGGTGGTCCAGTCCCTGGGAGCTCCGGGGAGTCTGGCCTGTTGACACTGTTGCTCCCTCTATGGGGCTGGAAACTCCCTCAGCTACCTCAGTCCCTCCTCCATCTCCTTAACCAGGGACCACCAAGCTCAGCCCAATGCTTACCAGCCACATATTTTTAAAAGAGATACTCATACTTTCCTAACTGTTAAACTAAGAAGTATACTCATGCCAATTAAGTATATGTCACAGGTCGCTCTGGAAGCCTCCAGACACAGCAGCGCATAGTCCTGTGCCACCACTTTTGCAACAGACAAGGTTTTGACCTGAAAACAGTGGTGGACGACTGACCACCAGAGGGTGAGGAGCAGGACAAGATCACCCCGGAAGAGAATTCCTTCAATTTCTTATTTACTGAGAAACTATCAATGAAGTTTAAAACTTGTTTTGACCTTATTACTGCATCAGAACAATAGCTTGGGCTTAGTGAAGTAGCTCACTGAATGTGTCAGGCCCTGATAATACAGGGTTCGATAATGAGTGCCACCAAGAGCGATAATGAATACTTCAGTGTTTGCCTGGCATTGGAGTTTAAAGACTGTCTCCAGTGTCCTGTGCAAAAACAAATTCAGTTTTCAGTTTCACTTAGAATCCTAGGCTACAAGCTATCATAGGGCATTGCTAAATGTTTCTGACTAATGATCGTCTAAGATTGAAACATCCACCTCGGAAACACCAGTTCTATAAATAGTTCCTAAGTCCAAAGTCCACAGCAAGTTCAACAGTGGCACAGGCCTGGCTTTTTCTTGCTGTACATGCTGTTGTTCACGTGCTTGCCCACATGTGTGCACTGCCTGTGCACGTGATTTGAGAGCATGCACTTAGTTTTGCTTTTGAGAAACAAAGAAATGCTGTTTGCCGAACATATGTGTTACCTGGATATTCTGATAAAGTCATATTTGCCGGTTTTATTGCCTTTACAATGATTTGCGGACTTAAAAGGCTATTCCTTAAACTTACTCACTCACTCAAAGATATGTCTTATGACTATTTCAGAAGTTCTCCTATTTATTTTTAAAGTGACATGAAAAGAAATCCAACTTGAAAGAAAGCTGTTTATGAAATCCGGCTTAGTCTTTCCTATTGATAATTTCTGAGGGGCAGTGTGGAAAGTGTGGAATGGCATTGGGAAGCACAAAGCTTGGTGGCTGCGTGACTGAATACACGAAGCTTCCTCCAGGAGCTTGCGGAACCTCTATCCTCATTTTGAAATTCAAGCTTTCCTGAGAAATGGGTCCAGCAGAGTGCCACCGACAGGGAATCTGAAAACACTTTGAGGGTTGTATGAGATGCAGTCTGTTATCTCACTCCTATTTTAATAATTAGTTGGTTGGGCCTCAGTGGGAGAGGATATGCCTAGGCCTGCTGGGACCAGATGTCCCAGGGTAGGGTGGTACACAAGAGGAAGGTGTTCCCCCTTCTCTGAGAAGAAGGGGAGGGGCAATGGGGAGAGGAGTTTGTTAGCCTGGGAATGGGAAGAGAGGAAGGAAGGGGGCCTTGACAGGAGGTGTAAACTGAATTAAAACAAACAAACAAACAAACAAACAAACAGGAAAAGGGGGAAAGTAAAACATAGCTGGTTAAAATGTAATATACCCGAGTTCTCCTGCCTGGAGCCAACATTGCAGAGTGCCTGCAAAGTTCCTTTCACCTTCTGCTTCCTCTTCACCCCCCCCCCCATATCTGCCCCACAGGACTAGTTGCTCTTTCACTACAGACTGGTATCCTGCCCTTTAACCTCCTTTCCTGCCACATGGGTGATAAGGCCAGGGCACCTCCCTCCTAGTTTAGGTTCAGAACAGAGACAGTCACCCTGGGAAAGTACCAGAAGCTAGAGGCATGTATGGTCATTTCATTTACCTGGGTTGTGGCCTTGCAGAAGAGGCCCACAGAAGAGGATGAGCAGCACCAGCAGGGTGGCATGCGGGTTGGGCTGGAAGTAGATACAAGAGGATCTGGGACATTAAAGAGCAGCAATGGAAAGCTGGATATCTCCAGCATTCTGGCAGGGGAGCCCCACTAATGGGGTTCTAAGGTAGAGATTATCTTCAAGTCTAAGCAGCTATCCAAACCAATGGTCTCTAAACACTGTTTAACAATTAAGTATCACCAGCTATTCTAGCAATGGTTTATCAGAATAATAAGACCTCTCTCTCTGTTATATTATTTATGTTATATTATTATAGCATCTTGATAATGAAATGAATTCTGTAATAATGTCACTCTTGCTTCTCTTACTTGTAGTTATTTTCTTGAAGTTTCACCAAGGCTGTGACCAATTCACACCAGAGAGATTTCCTGTGCAATAGCTGGCCATCAGCAGAAACTGGAAGGTTTTCCTTGCATCTGCCTCATTGCTCTCACTTTGCCCTGTTTCTGGACTGCTAGGTTTTTAGTTTGACCTACCAGGGAAGAAAGGAACCTGGATGCAACATGAAAGGCCAACATGCAGCCAAACTGAAGATGCGCAGAAGCTAACCTTAATTACTGGTGCCTGCAGGAAGGAAGACATATGGGGGATAGAGGAGGGATGCTTGTTGTCAGGCTACAAGAGGAATTCTCATGCTCTTGGCCAGGAAAATGGCCCATCGTAACTTTAGCAAATCATAGTTACCAGTAGCAGTATTCCAGGAGTCAAGGGGTTATTTAAATGGTTAGACTACTTCTGTCAACTATGGATCCCTAGCAGACAGTGCAGGCTCAGTGCTTTGACTAATGACTAAAGAAATGCACTTCCTCCAAACAGCGTCTTCCCCAGCCACATTTTAAAAGCCAGCTCCAGAATCATTCCAGCAGTGCTTTTCATTAATATATAAAGCAGAAGATGACACATTCCTAGTTCATTCCTTCTTACATTTTTTTATCCCCAGAAGCCCTCCACTCAGAAACCACAAAAGCCACAATGGCAGTCTTTTAATAAGCCATCATCGCAGTTTCAAATATTAAAAGAATCACTTGGCAGTCTAGAAATCATTTTTTGTCACAAAATATTACTTTTTGTATTAATTCTTTTTAAGAAAAAATAACCATCTCTGAAGAATTTTGTCATTCATTATTGCCTACTTGTTATTGCTACATCTCATTGGGCATGGCACCTTCATCTGCACACTTCTTTATGACACAAGAAAATGTTACTTCTCCAGAGGGTACAGAGTGGATTCAGTATTGTGTCCTCTAGTCTTTTCAAACGATTCTATTCTCAACCCTATCTTTTTGGCATGAAGTTGCCGATGCACCAACACTTTTAGGATTAATAATTAGACGAGAAGATGTTTTTAGAATTAAGGTAGGAGGCCTGGTGTGGGGGAGGATTGCAAAGTGATCATGAGGACAGAAAGTTGAGAAAAGATGAGAGCCTGTCAGACCTATTGAGGCAGATTTTGCTACTTAAAGATTGGCCTGAGATTAGCATCCTTTTGTTTCAAAGAGGTGCATTTTAGTAGGAGAGTGCCTAAAGAGAACAAAGCACTGGGTTTGATTCCTTGTTTGTTCCACAGAACATCTGGTCATGGTAATGTATATATTTCCCTAACATTTTGCATGTAGAGGCAGGAGGGTCAGAAGTTTAAGGTCATCTCCAACTACAGAACCAGTTAGAGAGCAGCCTGAGATACAGGAAACCCTTTCTTAAAATCAAACAAACAGAATAAGCAGAGGGGCATTTGTTCTGTGCAACACAAACTCATCAATTTTGACAAAAGTCACCTCATCTTTATGCATATCAGTAGCACAATTCTGCCATCCAGTGTCAACTGTGTTAGTGATGAGCTTTGGAGAAGGGTTGTATGCACAACCACATATCATCTTAGAGAGCATATCTCAGTCTTCATGATCCAGACAGGAACTGGGATATGTGTCCATGCTACTCTTGGGAATTTAACTCCAACACCCCTACTCAAAAGACTAGGACTTACTCTGGACTTTCAGAAGGCTATGCAAATATGCCATATAAACATATGATGCATTTAAAATTATGTAATACAATTCAAGATAAAGTCTGAGCCTTGGCTCTTTTCGGGAGAAGAAAAGATAAATTACTGTAAAAATTGATAATGATTTTAATTTTAACAAGCAAGCAACCACACGAAAAAAAGAAAACTCTGTTACTAATAGACTAGGTCAACTCAATTTGCATTCATTAAGCTTTTATATAATCTACATATTTTGAAGATGGAAACTTTTAAGCTTACCAATTCATGGGAGTTAGCTGTATGGGGAATAATTATCTTTCTGCTCTGTTGAGACCTGGAATTTAGAGTCCTATGGTACCCTAGGAACATCCAGTACAGTTCTAAGACCTGTACCTCTGAGTTCTGAGTGAATTTCAGAATAAAGCAGAAGGGTTAAATACAGGAAACATCAAGGTCAGAAGGACAGCAGGCAGAAGTGGAGACTGTAATAAAGCGACAGCATATGCAACTGTTTTGTGCCAGCCCAGACACTGTGGGCCGGTATTTCGTGTTTTTATAATAGATGTCATCCTTGATGAAACACAAATATCTTGACTGTGGGCAATGATGCTTTTGCTGGGTTGCAGACTTGTGGGTTTCAGTTTCTAAGCTGGTACCTATGTGTCCAAGTCTGAGACCCACACAGTAAAGATTTCTGGGATGCTTTCTTCTGTTTCTCTGACAAGAAATCATGGGCAGGTGGTGGGGATTGCAAAGCCTTTTGACACTCCTGCTCAGAGCTCAGCAACTATCCCCCTGACTGTCAGATGTCTCTTCTCTGACTGCTTCCAGACAATGTTTAACATGAACACAAAACCAACATCTAAGTATTTACTTCATTTTGATTATCATTTTTAAGGAGAAATAATTTATAGAAGAGTTTTCTGAAGGGCAAGCTCGAATAATGATACACTAAGCATATGTTGAAACATTCAGTGCTGAAGAATCAAGGAGGGTTTGTAGAAATAGCCGTGCATCAACTTATGATTGTATGCACTGAGAAACTGACTTGGAGGAAATGAGCATTTATATATAAAAGCCGCACGGCAAAGACAAAACCAAATTTGAACAAAGTAGAACTCACAATAATCAGCATGAGCATTTTTGAACAATTTATACCAGCTTATCATGGGAAAGCACATTCTTATCACAGACTGACACAGAATGAGAACAACAAGAAATGTTTGTTTTATTCAGTATCTCTCTTCTACAGGGCCACAATTCAGAATGAAAATCTGGAATCAATGCCAAATTCTGCAGCGTGGAGAATTGGCATAGCGTACTCACTAAGAGCAGGGTATGGGCAGAGCTGGTTACACTTCAGAAATCACTGGTCCGCAGGACTGAAACAAACGTGCTCTGATTACATAGAAAATAGAGTGAACACAAGCACTCTACTCCCTTAAGGATTGCATTTAACCTACGTTGCATACACTATAATAAACTCCCCATTGACACAATATGACTTCTTAACATTTAGGCTATTTATAATCAATAACCTTGGAAAATAATAAAGAATTATCAACATCTTGTGCATCACAAACTAGATCTCCCATTTTGATGGTTTGTTTGCAATTTATGCTTAAAATATATTCTCTGAATCTTACATAAAATTGTTAAATGCAAATGTGAATTTTGAAGGAGGCTTGGAGCTCTGATAGCTGCTACTCAATCAACATCAGGTCCAAGAAATGCCTGTGGCTTAGTCTTCTTCTGCTGTCTTTGAAATGGTTTTCTTGGTTCTGAAAGTGTCACACCTGTGAATCCTGACTATAGCAAACTTTGTAGCAGTAGCAAGCATGAAATGCATTCTCTTTAGGATCCAGGAATTAAGCATTCCAAGTGGAACATTTCTGCTCAAGATTATCCAGCTGGTCTCCACAGTTTTATTGACATCTCAGATCATAATGGCCGAGATAGTCTGATGTCCACACAGCTGGGTCCACACATCGGCCTAAGTGAGTATAGTACGCAGATTCTCCCCACTGCAAAATTCAGCATTGTCTTCCAAGTTTTCATTCTGAATTGTAGCTCAGTAGGAGACAGATACTGAATAAAACACAGAGATATTTTTCACTGTTCATCTTCCATTTTACTTTATGACAAGAAAGTTGTACTTAAACTCACCCTCAGTTTTAAAGGAAAACTACATAATTACTCTCTTCTCCTGCCTCCAAGAATCCAAGGAGGGGACTCTAACAGCACACAGCCACACTCATCTTCCCCCCCCCCCCCCCCCCCCGCCCCACCGTCCACGTCCCGCCCTCTGCGGCCATCCTCAACCTGTGCCTGGGCTCTAATGTGACTGAAAATAAAGCTACTAACTTCACAGAGACTCTTCTACAACTTCATAATTCTCCAAAATCTTTTGGAATATACACATACACAAGCACATACACGTATACTTATATGCAGATTTCTAAGATCCACCTCTGGATTTGGTATTAGGAACCACGAGGTCATTTCACTTAGCCCTCTTGCCATGGGTCAGTTATTACTGTCTATAATTAATGGTCTGAGCTTAAGTTCTGATGAGTTTCAAGATAATGCAATGTAATTACCAGCTTGAGCACTGGAGTGCTGCCACTGTGTTGCTAACTCCAACATATTCCCAATGAAAATGTTGTGAGTGGTTTTCTTACTGGGATTCAGCACACTAAATCATTTAAACTGTAAGATTATATATGCGTTTCCTCATGGAATTCAAGAATGCCTTTTCAAGTCCAATGCAGCCTTCAATATCATCATCCTAAACCTGACTTGAATGTTAAAGCATCAGATTACTAGTAGTCTAAACACTCTAGTATAGGAAAGAAGGGTGAGCGTGCTGTCCAGGATGGAGTAGGAAAACACAGAAGTTCTTATATTTGACTCCAAGTCAAAGAAATGCTGCTGAGTCTGTGTCCTGGCATTGTTTTGAATAAAGATGCAGCTTCATTCAGAAGGGCTCAGTGTCACAGCATGGTTTTATTCCAGAGCAGAGACAGCAGGAGCTTGGAGAAATTCATGGAGTTTTCAGAGGCTCAAAAACCTTTCTGCTCTGACTTTTCTACCCAAGATAAGCAGTAGGCCACCTACAGCAGAACATGCAGATGCTAATTGCCTTTTTAATTATTAATCTTTATTGTACTTCATTGATTAATTGATTGAGTGATTGAGTGACTGGTTGAGTATGTGGGGGAGGCAGGGTGTACTCCCTGGAGGTTCCCTTTTAGTTCTAGGGGTGGCCTTTTCAGTGATACAGCTTTGCTGCCCCGCAGACTGTGTAAAAGCCTGTGTGTGGATCTCTTACTTCAACTGCTGTTTCTTGCAAACTAGAAGTCTCTCTATCACCTAAAGCACTAAAACTCAGACTACTCAGGACAAGGGCAACAGGAAGTGCATACTTACACACCATGGTTCATTATGTACATACACACAAACAGACCATTTAAAAGTTCCCTGGGCAGCAACTATTCTTGTGAAATAAAACTCAGACCATTAGGCTCAGCAGCAAGGGCTTTTATCCACTGAGCCATTTTGCCAAACCAAGAAGTTCACACAAACATATTTAAACATTACACTGAGATGACAGTGAAAACGCAAAACAACCTAAGGAAAGAAAATATGGCCTATGCGATGCTTCCATTTGGTGCTTGTGGCTGCTTAGTGATGGTGCCTGGCCTGGGATTCCTCTCCTGATGGGTGCTTGCTTTTTGATCTTGTGACAATCACCTGATCACCCCCTGCCCCTCTGTTCCAATGACTGGAGCTGTGTTCTGAGAAGTGAGTCATGCTACACTGTGGTACATCTTGTCAATAGTCAGTAGTTCAGTTATCATATTCAACTGAGTTCAGGTTCAACCAGAAAAATTATGGCAACAAGGAAAAAGAATGTCAGGAAAGGACAGGTTCATGCTGTCATGGCCATTCTCACTAGATTTTCTTAAAGTATAAGTATTAAGAAAATAAATTTTAGAAATAAAATAATTAACAACATAAGATGCTGTCTACATAGAAGTAGAGAATAAGCGAGCAGTTATAGGGAGGAGAGGAGGAATGGCAAGCTGTAGGGCAAATGACATACACCTGAAGACCTAAGACCTGTAGGAAGAACAAGTTTAAAGACCTTGGGTACCATTAAAAAATGGGGTACAGAGCTAAACAAAGAATTCTAAACTGAGGAATACCGAATGGCTGAGAAACACCTGAAAAAATGTTCAGCATCCTTAGTCATCAGGGAAATGCAAATAAAAACAACCCTGAGATTCCATCTCACTCCAGTCAGAGTGGCTAAGATTAAAAATTCAGGTGACAGCAGATGTTGGTGAGGTTGTGGAGAAAGAGGAACACTCCTCCATT
>NC_034591.1:77891725-77901111 GCF_900095145.1 Mus pahari
TGCATATGTAGCAGAAGATGGCCTAATCGGCCATCATTGGGAAGAGAGGCCCCTTGGTCTTGCAAACTTTATATGACCCAGCACAGGGGAAGGCCAAGGCCAAGAAGTGGGAGTGGGTGGGTAGGGGAGCAGGGGCAGGGGTAGGGTACTGGGAACTTTCGGGATAGCATTTGAAATGTAAATAAAGAAAATATCAAATAAAAAAATGGGGAAAAAAAGACCTTGGGTACTACATGAAGGCTGCCACTAATAGCAACATGCAGTATTCCAGAGTTTTGCTACATTATTGAGTGTTGCTGTTGCTAGGCAGGGTCGCTTGGGGATGGAGAGTAGGGAGTGAGAAGTGGGAAGCTGGGGTGTGATTCATGAGTGGCTAGTTTCTCTGTAGTAAATATCTATTTTCTACATGTTTACTTACCACCCTTGTCTCACCGCCCACTCAATCCAACCACCACTCATGAACTGACTCAAGCTCCGTTTCCTTGCTGAAGCTTCTCGGTTGAAATCCACACCAAGAGCTGTGCCGTCTAGATTTCTGTTGACTTATTTGGTTAGTTCTAGGGGTGGTCTTTTCAGTGACACAGCTTTGCTGCTCAGCAGAGGGTGTAAAAGCCTGTGTGTGGATCTCTTACTTCAACTGCTGTATCTTGCAAACTAGAAGACTCTCTATTACTGAAAGCACCAACACCCAGACTACTCAGGACATGGGCAACAGGAAGTACACAATTACACACCATGGTTCATTATGTACATACACATAAACAGACTATTTAAAAGTTCCCAGGACAGCATCTATTCTTGTATGTTATCTTGCCCTCTCATATATTCAACAATCAAAACACTGATCACATTCACTAAACTGATTCCATAGTCATTTGGTAACTGAAATTTGAAATATCCATGTCTTGAAGGTCACTTACTGATGACTATGGGGTTGATACAACTATTTCTTTCACTTAAAAATTATTGAAAACTTTCATGTGTCCCTTGGGCTCTCTTTGACCAATTTCCTAGAGTTAATTGTCATTTGTTGATGACATTTGCCATTTAGAGTCATTTGAGATATTTAAATACTTTGTGTAGGCACTAGTATCTATAC
Organism: Mus pahari; assembly: GCF_900095145.1. Classification (NCBI taxonomy): domain Eukaryota; kingdom Metazoa; phylum Chordata; class Mammalia; order Rodentia; family Muridae; genus Mus; species Mus pahari. Next base: position 77,892,825 of record NC_034591.1, read on the forward strand.
TTTATCCCTGAAAGAAAAATAAGACTAGCAAGCTGAGTGTGATAGTACATATCATATAATCACTGAACTTGAGAGGCTGAGGCAGGGGGATTGTAAGTTTAAGGGAAGCCTGTGCCACAGAGCAAGACCCTGTCTCAAAGCAAATGAGTAAAGAGGTAAGAAATACAGGTTAAAAATAAAGCCAGGGCCGGGCAGTGGTGGTGCATGCCTTTAATCGCAGCACTTGGGAGGCAGAGGCAGGCGTATTTCTGAGTTCCAGGCCAGCCTGGTCTACAGAACGAGTTCTAGGACAGCCAGGGCTACACAGGGAAGCCCTGTCTCAGAAAACCAATAAATAAATAAATAAATAAATAAATAAATAAATAAATAAATAAATAAATAAATAAAATAAAATAAAATAAAATAAAATAAAATAAAATATAAAATGAAACCAGGAAAGATTTGCTGAATTTCTTAGTCATTTCTATAAACTCAATCAGTTACTTCACAGCATGCAGAGTAGCCATGGACACTGGGGATGAAGCAGCTGAGGCACAGGAAATCATGACCTAACTCAAAAGCCTTTCTCTCCTCTGAGCAGACAATTACAAATTAAACCAACTATCCTTTGTAGCTCTTTGGAGGATAATGTGGGTAAGCCTAATCAAACTAGAATAGCCCCAGTATGAATAGATACATTGTCTCTAAACAGAAGGGCTTCCTGAAGGCTGAGGTAGAAGCCCTTCTGGACCGAGCTTGGGGATAGACTTTGCTTCCTTCCCTCTCCCCATCCTTTACGTTTATGTACTGCCAGAATTGCCTTTCTGAGTCCCTGCTTACTTAAAGCCCTTTCAGCCCCTCCTAGCCAAGGCAGCAGCTCTTCGTTGTTCTGGTCGCTGGGAAACTTGCCTTGTGCTCTCCTCAGCCTGGCTTCTGAAGCTTCTTCCCACAGGACTTTGGCTGCTACCATCTGTCATGTCATTATGTGCTGTAAGCCCGGACTGTGTCTTATGGATTCTTGTATTTCACATCTGAGCATCATACCTTGTTCATTGAGATACATGTTGACTGGAAGAATGAAGGAGCCCATAAAGGAGAGAGCACACCAGCCCTGGAGAGCCCCAGTGCAACTGAGGAGAAAAGTATGCCCTCTGTGTCTGAAGCCATTATTTTGTCATTCTGTGATTCCATCCCTGGTAGTTATAGGCTTCCCTGTAAGTTGCAGATTTGTGACAAAACTCTAACAATGAAGGATAGCTCTGCCTGAATATATCTTTTCTGGTATATTTCAGGCATAATCAAGACAATTTTAGAGGAACAAATAATTATGCTGGGAAGGTCTTTTGAGGCAACCAATCACTGAAATTTTAGTACATCCTGTTGGAAGTTCACTTCCTCTCCAACTGAAGTTGACCTGATTCAGTTAGTACCTCAGCCCTCTATCCTGTGAGGGTGCCATGTTATGCCATGCCATGTCTACAACAGTATTTGGTGATTAGGCCTTGGCACATCACAGCAGATGAGGGTGTCTCCTTGAGTCCCTGGGATGTTTCTGGAACTCCTTTTAATGACTAAACAACCTGACTGGTGATAGCAGAGGTGATTGCTACATTGTTTTCCTGTTTACCATCAATACAGTTGCTCCACTAAACACATGCACACACCCATGGGGCACACAGACTTGAGCAAAACCAAACACATTCTCTGTGACTCTTTGTCAAAGAACATTATCTAGGAATACTCTGTCCATTGGAGGAGAGCAATAGAGAAGACTTTCTTCTTTGTCCTGTGACTCATGCATCTTTATTCCCACCACTGTAACTCAGGGCAGGCCTATGGTGAACACCATGGGAAGAAAAGAAGAGTTTATAACTGGAAAAATAGGCTCATTCAGGAGAAGTATGCTCAAAGCATTATCAAGGTAAAATATGCAGAAGCGCCAACAAGAGCAAACAAAAGCCCACGCAAGAGCTGTGTAAATATTTCATGAAGCTAAGCCTTAATCACTCTCTCTCCAAATCTTTCTGGTGGTGTAAACACTTCAGTTTCTTCCAGTCCTGTCATGACCCAGATTTCATTAAAAAAATAAATAAATAAAAATAAAAATAAAATGAAAACATAGACCTATGGATCTCAAACAAAACTGTTGAGAAAACGGAAGGAAGGAAGCAAACACCTTCAGAAAGGTGGTTCCTGGCTGGAGGGCTGGCTAAAGCTCCTTTCTTTCCCACCCCCTCTAGGTTTTTGCCTTTCCCCCACCTACTCAGTTGCTCTCACCTCATCTCAACCTTGAACTGCCTACAGAGCAACCAGTGACCTCGCTTAACACCCCTTCAAAAGCCCTTGAACTCTGCCCGTGCCTAGGCTGCCTTTCCTCCACCTCAATCTACTTTCCAGTGCCCAAGTCTCCTCTCTCCACTTCCCTTGCTGTGTACTGGATGAACATGCCAGGCCTTTGTTATAATGTACCCAGAGAAAGGTTACCACCTCTACTTGCTACCTCGATTTAATGTGGTTCCAAAGTTCACCTCTAGACACTGAACGTGATCTACAACGACTTCCCTTTATCATCCTCAGTCCGACCTTCCTCATCTATCCCTTCCGACCTCAAGAAGAAATATATATGCAAATGTATTAATAAATACACACATACACACATATAATCGAGCATATTGCATACGACTAAATTTTTACCTTAAATGCAAATAATCATAGGAAAAAATAATAAAAAGGCAAACACACACACACACACACACACACACACACACACACACACACGACCTTCTTCGAGTATTCGATGTGTACATATCTTACTGATTAGGATTTCTAGCTCAGAAGCAGCAAGCAGCTTCTCTTTTTTACCTTTGGCTCAGAGCTTAAGGGAGTAATAACCTTGCAGAGATATACATCACCTGCGGGGCGCACAGCCCCTCCTGAGAAGCAGGATGGCAGCAGGGGCTGGGGACCATAAGCAACAGGCAAAAAGATCCACGAACAAAATGTGGGACCTAATTACTCCTTCACCAGCACAGGGACATTGCCAGGCTCCGGTCTCCAAGGCTGGCCACTGGGCCAGGTGGCCGCGGGGGCGGCTCCTTTCCGGGCTTACCTGCTCCGGCGGGGTGTCCCCCGCTGGGCCGTTGTCTGCGCGTTGCTGGGCTTCTAGTCGATTCCCAGCCTTGGCTCTGCCACACTTCTGCTGGGTGACTCGAGCGGTCCGCTGTAGCCAGGAGCCAGCTCTGCGCGATCAGGAACCGAGATTACTATGCCAAGAGCTGAGGCGGCGCTGCAGCGGGGCGGGGACCGGCAGCTTCTACGCTCGGCGGCGAGCCAGCAAGGAGGTGGAGTTCACGTGCGGGCAGATCCATGCCAGCTAGGCGCGCCCCTCCGCGGTGACCAGGCCCCAGTGGCCCAGTCCCGCCTGCAGCTCGACAGGCAGCAGCTTCCCTGTGAGCTCCGCCCCAGCCAGCCCTCCAGGTCCCTGCTCAGGGAGCCTAGCGCCCTCAGTGAGCTTAGAGGACTGGCTGGCTGTGCTTCTGGTGCAAGGGAACCAGTGACAGATGGAAAGTTAAGATGGAGATTAGGGAAAAGGGCTGGGGACCCAGAGCGACTCAGCAGGAAGTCTGGCCCTTACTCCCTCCTGCAATTCACTATTCCCACTGTCTCTGTATAGAGTAGGTGGCTCCTCATAAAGTCACATGCAATGATATGAAAGCAATCAGACAACGGGCGTTTACTATGTTGTGAAATGGACAATGTATTAAGTATTTAGAATTGTCACTGCAAAATGTTCCAGTCCCTCTCCTACATTACTACCTCCAAAAGTGTAGCTGGCTTTGGACACAGCCCCTTTGAGCTGCTGCTGCAACACTGTGAAGTCTAGTGAGCTGCTGTAGATGGTGCTAAACACCACCACAAGAACTATTATAACTGAGTATTTGTTTGCAAAAATTGCAGCTATAATTCTCACAACTACTTATTAAGGGGGTGTTACTCCTTGTTTAGAATCTTTGCCTGAGAGTGGGGTAGTAAGCAGCCTGGCTGGCAGTCAAACCTCTCAGAGATATAATCTTTCAGCTACTACTCAGGGCTTACCCAGGGATTCTGTTGAGATGATGTTTGTATCAGAGCCCAAGGATCTGAGCTTTTTAACAGATTCCCACCCAGGTCATGCTGAACAGATTCAGCCCTTAGGTCAAGGAGTTTAAATATGTTTCTGTTGGTTGTAGATACTTCCTGAAGGTGGATTAAGAGATTTTTCAGAAGTTATATATTCGTTCTTGAGCAAAGAAGTGGGAAGCAGTTCTCAAGTTTCCCTTTGGTTGAAGGAAGAAATGAAAAGCTTGCCAGTGGTCCTAGGTCACCCCTGAAATAGCTTTCTCAGAGGAGCAGCTGGAGTGTAGAGCTGTTTCCAGGTTCCTTTGCTTCTTAACAAAGAACTGAAAATAAGGGCTCATACTGATCTGTAAACAGAACAGGATGACTTTGTGTGGAGGGAAGTGGCAGTTTGGAGTCCTAGGCACCAATAGCCCAGAAGACCACATGAGTGAGAGTACCCAAGTCTAATTAGTATTTGAGACTCCCTTTAGTAGGCTCAATAGAAGAAAGATCTGGTTACAAGGGGCAGGACTTGGGTGTCTATTTTGACTGATAAATAGGTTTTATGTTCAGTTCTTCTACACACTATCTTTTCCCATACTACATCTTATTTCAATCACATACACACTTAGATAATACATAAACAAGGTCTCTTCTGCCATATAAGGTAAGATACAGTGACAGGTCTCTATGGTCAAGGAGTATATATGGTCTTTATTCTGCCTTCCGGCTGCATGGAGTGAGTCCTGATGCTGCTGCTCAGCTTCTTTCCTCTGCTGGTGTTTCAGACTGTCAGACAGTTCCTCCAACTTTAGCACTCACTAGAAAATCATTCAACAGATGAGTTGGCAAGGAACGCTCCCTATGCAGAGGACATATAGGGTTATGGTCAGTAGAGGAGACAAAAGGTTTAGACACCAAGGTGATTTTTGGATGCTGTTGGAATCCTTCCTTTGTCAACACAGATGTTCTCACACCTCTGTCCTCAATAGCACACAGACGCAAGAGAAATGAAGCCACTGCAGATGCAAACAAGTCAGTGTGCTGGCAATCCAGTCAGACAGAATAATGATAAACCAACATGCTAGACACAGTAATAAGCGTTACTGAATGCCTCTTACACTTAAGCCATTTATAGACAGGAGCTTGTGGCGTTGTGTATAGGATGCAGAATTTATGAAAAATGGAAAATCCTAAAGGTTTTGGCGAGAAAGATCAGAGGTGACCGGTGTTCACTTAGCCTCAACTGATGGCGCTCTTTGGAGAGTCTGTAGACTCTTTGAATAACAAATCTTTACAGACAGCAGGCCTTGAGGGTGACCGCTTGACCCTGCTTACAATTGATCTCTGCTTTCTTCCTTGCTATTGTTGTAAACAGACTGACCACAACCACTCTTATAAGAAAATATTTTCCTGGGGATGGCTTACAGTTCAGAGGTTTAGTTCATTATCGTCCTGGTGGACACATAGCAGTCCATAGGCAGACATGAACTGGAGAGGTAGCTGAGAGTTCTACATCCAGATTGGGAAGCAGCAGGAAAAAAAAAAGTGAGCCACTAGTCTTGTCGTGAGCTTCTGAAACCTCCAAGGTCACTTCCAGTGATACACTTCCTCCAACTAGACCTTTTCTACTCCAACGAGGCCACATCTCCAATAAGGTCACTCCTATGAGTCTATGGAGGCCATTTTCATTCAGATCATTATACTTTCTAACTCACCGAGCTTTGCTCATGCTCTACTCCAAGCTGCTGTCACCCAAGGCTGAAATGTCCTTCCTGCCATGCCTTTCTATCCCTGGGAGGCTTCACCCTCTAAACTGTGAGTCAAAATTAACCTCTCCTCCCTTAAGCTGCTGTGATCATATAGACAAGGAAAGTTACTAGAGCAGGTTTTATGGAGCTGTTTGTTGCCTGTCTGGCTTGTATGCGTGTTTACAGGTTTGGTTCTGTCACATAAATACGGTCCAACACTAAAAAGGTCTGAAATTATTTGTTAAATAAATCATCACCTTAATTTACTAATTTGAAAACCCCATTCTGAAATATTCAAATGACTGTAGGGTTAACCCCTGCTGCTCGGGGAGACAGGACTTGGGAGTGTTGACTGGGCTTACCCCACACCACACCCCATACGAGCGCTGGGTGGGTGTCAGGCTGTCTGGAAGCCAGGGGATACTGCTCTGGGGCGTGGGGAAGCACAATCTGAGCTCTCAGGGACAGCCATCTGCTTCTCAGACTCTTAGGCACCCAGGTGCCCCTGGATGTTGTGGAATAACTGAGAATGGAGTGGGGGCCTGCAGGCTGCAGCCCTGAGCTGAGGGAGAAAAGAGGGGTGCTCTAGTTGTGTCCCACGGGAATAGAGTCCTTGGCTTGTTGGCGGGCAGCGGGCTTGACTGGGTGGTCAGGACTGGGAGCACAGCCATGTATGGGAGATCGGAGGCAGCTCTATAGGCAAAGACCTTCTTATGGCTCCCTATGTCGGATCATGGTGAAAAGAGACAGTCCATGGTATTAAGGCATTTACTGTCATAGTGGAAAGTGGATGAGTAAAACCATACCCCACTTCTCAGAGTGGGCTTGAGGTTAAATATCTTTTGCAGGGAGGAGTGTCTGGGAAGGGGAGTTTATTGAATAAGCCTCCAGGCCTTTAGGTACCTCACTAAAATGGAGATCTGTCTTGAGCCTATGTGACCATAGGTCAAATCCTCTACCTGTGGAGAGGCTTAGGGTGTTGCCCTTAAGTGACTAAAAAAAAAATCTATGGAGGGATGTGGCCTCCTGTCAGAAGCCTAGTGTCCAGGATCCAGGAAAAACACCTATCATCCCTTTAGGGTCACTGGGGTTTCTAACCTTAGGTCAACCAGGAACCAGACTGTTTTCATGGACTCCACACAATGTACCATGCCCCACAGGAATTTGTGTTACCATGACTAAAATTCAATGTCCAGCGCAATAACTTTTTGATGCCATATTTTATTTTTTTTTAGCATGCAGAAGAATGTAAATTGATTTATTCTTATCTCCTGGTACAAAGCTCAACTCCAAGTGGATCAAGGACCTCCACATAAAACCAGATACAATGGAGGAGTGTGCCTCTTTCTCCACATCCTTGCCAGCATCTGCTGCCACTTGAGTTTTTGATCATAGCCATTCTGACTGGTGTGAGATGGAATCTCAGGGTTGTTTTGATTTGCATTTCCCTGAAGACTAAGGATGTTGAACATTTCTTTAGGTTCTTCTCAGCCATTTAATATTCCTCAGTTGAGAATTTTTTATTTAGCTCTATACCCCATTTTTTCTTTTTTCTTTTTCATTTTTTATTAGGTATTTTCTTCATTTACATTTTAAACGCTATCCCGAAAGACCCCTATACCCTCCCCTCCGCCCTGCTCCCCTACCCACCCACTCCCACGTCTTGGCCCTGGCTTTCCCCTGTACTGGGCCATTTAAAGTTTGCAAAACTAAAGGGCCTCTCTTCCCAATGATGGCTGACCGAGCCATTTTCTGCTACATATGCAGCTAGAGATACAAGCTCTGGGGGTACTGGTTAGTTCATATTGTTGTTCCACTTATAGGGTTGCAGATCCCTACAGCTCCTTGGGTACTTTCTCTAGCTCCTCCATTGGGGGCCCTGTGCTCCATCCAATAGATGACTGTGAGCATCCACTTCTGTATTTGCCAGACACTGGCATAGCCTCACAAGAGACAGCTGTATCAGGGTCCTTTCAGCAAAATCTTGCTAGCATATGATGCCATATTTTATTTTGAACTGAAAGTCATTAATGATGTGGGGAAGTCACAACTCTTTTTAATATTTATAGAACTTTAGATTAAATTATTCTCTAAATACCATGTCTTTCCTTGGGTGTATTCAGTTTAGCTGCACTGACAGGAAGTACTGGCAGTGCAGACAAACATAAACAACACTATGTAAACACACACTGACTACACACTTAAGTGTTAGTGGTAATTTTGTGCATTGGTTATTCAAATGCTGATTTCTGTACCCAGTATTCTAGTTGTGTTGTAGTCTGGATTTTGATATTGTCATTATTATGAAGCATCTCCCAACTCACTATTTTGTAAAAACATCGTTCTTCATTATCTTCTGGTTGGACAATTAAAGAGCTGCCAATAGGTAGAGAGGAGAGAAAGAGGCAGAACTTCCAGAGAGAGAGAGAGAGAGAGAGAGAGAGAGAGAGAGAGAGAGA
>NC_034591.1:77902329-77910454 GCF_900095145.1 Mus pahari
CCCCCCCCCCCGTCAAATTGACATAAACAAGAGTATTCTGGGAAGAGGAACCCCTAATTGAGAGACTTTCTATATGAACTGGTCTGGGTGGAAGGCTGTGTGGCATTTCATTGGTTAGTCATTTATATGGGTGAGATCAGCCAATTTTGGGAGGTAATACCCCTGAGTAGGTGATCCAGGGTTGTATAAGGATGCAAGCTGAGGAAACCATGAATGGCAAACAAGCCATCATGTTTCTCTGTGGTTTCTGCTTCAGGACTTGCTTTAAGCATTCTCTTTGAATTCCTGTATTAGGTTTCCCCAATGTTGGACTGTGAAATAGAAAAATAAGCCAAATACCCTATCCTCCCCTGAGTTGATTTTGGTTACTGTTTGGTTATAGCAATAGAAAGTAAACTGAGACAGAAATTGGAACCAAGAATAGGGTATTATTGTAATGACCTGACCACAAGTTTTGTTTTAGTTGAAGGGTATCTTTATGTGGAAGACTTTAGAGGTTTTGGTAGAAAATGTCGATTGAGTGTTCAGAGCTTCATGAGAGTTTGGAAGATAAGGATGTTGACCGAAGTTTAGACAATGGAGTCCAGACTCATGAAGTTTCAGGGAGAAGTTTGAAGAGTCCCAAAAGTGATGTTGCTCTATTGATATGTTATATTTGATTTGATAAACTTTGAAAGTGAAACCTGTGCTTCATTGAGATAAAAGATGTTCATGTTTAGTCAGAGACCAGTGTCATTGAGGCTAATATTCTGGAAACTATTTCTTTGGGTCAGGATACAGAAGCTATGATCCAGAAAAAGGCTAAGGCTCACCTCAAGCTAAGAGTAGAACTTAGCAAATAATACTGAAGAGTCTCCTGCGAGGTACTGTTTTTGAAGGCATGGAGGATTCTTGGAGTGTAGCCAAGGCTTGGCACTGTAATAGATGTCGGGGTGGGGTGATTATGGGTAAAGGTACAACCTTTGTTGCAGTAGAGGCTCCAGCATATTTGAGATACCTGGGCCATTAGGTGACCACTAAGGAAACAGTAGGTCTGGAGTAAAGTAGCCTGAGCTTACCAGATAAGCTGTGTGTGTGTGTTTGTGTGTGTGTGTGTGTGTGTGTGTGTCCATGACAGAAGTGTGTGGCAGGGAGGGAGAAATCTAGAGAAGAGGGAGAAGGGACTACCCAAACCCTTTAGCATATAGAAGATCATGAGTGACTGAGCTCTAGATGCAGGACACTGAGCTACAGTATATGATTTAAACTTCTAGATTTTGCTCTTATCTAATTGTAACTGTGTCCTGGCTATTTCTTCTTGAAATAAGAAAGTTTAAAACTTGTTTTGATATAAGTCAAATGTTAAGAAGTAAAATGTTTAAAAAGATCTTGAACTTTTAGAATGTTGGACTTATAAAAGACTCTTAAAAGTTGAATTGTATTTTGTATTGTGATAGTAATATGAGCTCCTGGGGACATAGAAAGATTATAGTTTAATAGTGATGTATTTTTTCCAGGCACCATCCCCGCCAGAGGAGAGGTGTCCGCCCAGGAGCGCTCTCACTGCATGAGCTGGTAAGGGAGCCATCTTTGCTCTAGTGCGCATAGGCTCCGGTCATTGCTGGGGAGAGGGAGGACTGCAGAAGAGACACAGATTCTGGGACAGACCCTGTTTCTGGCTCCAGACATCCAGACACCATCCCCACCAGAGGAGAGGTGTCTGCCCNGGAGCGCTCTCACTGCCTGAGCTGGTAAGGGAGCCATCTTTGCTCCAGTTCACCCAGGCTCCAGTCTGCACTGGTGAGAGTGTGGACTACAGAAGCTACACAGCTTTGGGACAGACAGAAGCAATCTAGCTTCTGGGACAGACCCTGTTTCAGGCTCCAGACATCTGGGCACCTTCCCCGCCAGAGGAAAGGTGGCCCCCCGGGAGGGCTCTGTCTGCCAGAGCATGTGAGAGAGACATTTTGTGTCCAGGGTCCCTCAGAGTCTAGCCTGTGCAGTTGAGTGTGCAAACTGCAGAGGTGACACATATTCTGGGACCGGCTCCGTTTTGGGGCTACATCTTCAGCCAGGAGGCAGATCTGAATGCCAGGCCTCTGTGTACCTTCCCTGCAAGAGGAGAGCTTGCCTGCAGAGAGTACTCTGACCATTGAGACTTAAGAGAGAGCTGGACTCCCAGGACTGCTGACAGAGGCTAACAGAATCACAGGAGAAGCAAGCTCCAATCAGCGACAACTGTAACAACTAACTCCAGAGATTACAAGATGGCGAAAGGCAAACGTAGGAATCTTACTAACAGAAACCAAGACCACTCACCATCATCAGAACCCAGCACTCCCACCTCAGCCAGTCCTGGATACCCCCAACACACCCAAAAAGCAAGACTCAGATTTAAAAGCATACCTCATGATGCTGGTAAAGGACTTTAAGAAGGGCATTAATAACACACTTAAAGAAATAGAGAAGAACACTGTTAAAGAGGTACAAGTCCTTAAATACAGGAGAATGCTGCTAAAGAGGTAGAAGTCCTTTAAAGAAACACAGGAGAACACAACCAAACAGGTCATGGAATTGAATAAAGCCATCCAAGACCTAAAAAGGGAGGTAGAAGCAATAAAGAAAACCCAAAGTGAGACAAACCTGGAAATGATACTGCTTGTGGACGTTGTACATCGTGGTGCGCACTAGGCTCCGCACCACGATGTACAACGTCCACAAGCAGTGATACAAGAAACCTACAGAAATCCAAATAGACTGAACCAGAGAAGAAATTCTTCCCGACACATAATATTCAGGACAACAAATGCACTAAATAAAGATAGAATATTAAAAGCAGCAAGGGAAAAGGGGTCAAGTAACATATAAAGGCAGGCCTATAAGAGTTACACCAGACTCCTCACCAGAGACTATGAGAGCCAGAAGATCCTGGACAGATGTNATGCAGACCCTAAGAGAACATTTTGCTGCTTACAGGAAACCCACCTCAGGGAGAAAGACAGACACTACCTCAGAGTGAAAGGCTGGAAAACACTTTTCCAAGCAAATGGTCCGAAGAAATAAGCTGGAGTAGCCATTCTAATACTGAATAAAATTGACTTCCAACCCAAAGTTATCAAAAAAAGACAAGGAGGGGCACTTCATACTCATCAAAGGCAAAATCTACCAAGAGAAATTCTCAATTCTGAATATCTATGCTCCAAATACAAGAGCAGCCACATTCATTAAAGCAACTTTAGTAAAGCTCAAAGCACACATTGCACATCACAAAATAATAATGGGAAACTTCAACACCCAACTCTTACCAATCGACAGATCCTGGAAACAGAAACTAAACAGAGACACATGGACACTAACAGAAGTTATGAAACAAATGGATTTAATAGATATCTATAGAACATTTTATCCTAAAACAAAAGGATACACCTTCTTCTCCACACCACATGGTACCTCTTCCAAAATTGACCATATAATTGGTCACAAAACAGGTCTCTACAGATATAAATATATTGAAATTATTCTGTGAATCCTATCAGATCACCACGGACTACGGCTGATCTTCAATAACAGCATAAATAATAGAAAGACAACACTCACATGGAAACTCAACAACAGACTTCTCAATGATTCCTTGGTCAAGGATGAAATAAAGAAAGAAATTAAAGACTTTTTAGAGTTTAATGAAAATGAAGCCACAACATACACAAACTTATAGGACACAATGAAGGCAGTCCTAAGAGGAAATCTCATAACCTTGAGTGCCTTCAAAAAGAAACTAGAGAGAGCATATACTAGCAACCTGTCAGCACATCTAGAAGTCCTAGAACTAAAGGAAGCGGCCTCTCGTGAGGCTATGCCAATACCTGACAAACACAGAAGTGGATGCTCACAGTCAGCTATTGGATGGAACACAGGGCCCCCCAATGGTGGAGCTAGAGAAAGTACCCAAGGAGCTGCAGGGGTCTGGAACCCTATAGGTGGAACAACAATATGAACTAACCAGTACCCCCAGAGCTCATGTCTCTAGCTGCATATGTAGCAGAAGATGGCGTACTCAGCCATCATTGGGATGAGAGGCCCCTTGGTCTTGCAAACTTTATATGCCTCATAGAGGGGAATGCCAGGGCCAAGAAGTGGAAGTGAGTGGGCAGGGGAGCAGGGCAGGAGAAGGGTATAGTGGACATTCAGGATATCATTTGAAATGTAAATGAAGAAAATGTCTAATAAAATAATTAAAATAAATAGTGATGTATTTTTGAGTCAAGTTGAAAAAAGGCCAATTTGTCTGTGAGCATTTCTTGATTAATGATGAATGTGGGATGACTCAACCCACTCTGGTGGTGCCATTCCTTGGCAGTTGTTCCAGGGTTTCTTTTTGAGTTTCTGTCCTAGCTTTCCTCAGTGATGAACTGTGACATAGAATTATAAGCCAAATAATCTATCCTTCTCTAATTTGTTTTTCCTCAATGTTTTGTCCCAACAAGAGAATATAAACAAAGACAAGTACATTTTGGATTTCCAGAAGTCCATGACAATGATATAAATCAGGCTTTCTGCTTTTTGATTTCTTCTGCTCCTCTTTTGCCCTTTACCTTTCCAACCTCATTCTCCTCTCTCATTTTCTTCTCTCCTTCTTTTCCTCTTTATTAGCTTCATACTACCACAAGGATATACAAGATAAAACATTTATTCAGTCAACAACTGAAGGCTTGGATCAAATTAATTTGATGAAGGCAGCAACTATTAATGGCTTGAGCAGATGTTGGAGTGTGTCCGTAGCCAGGAAGCAGAAGAAGAGAGGATGAAGCATGCTGGAAGCAACCCATATTTCCTCTCACAAGGCCCTATCTCCCAAATATCCTGTTATTGTCTACAACTTGTATTTTGTAGTCCATGGTTTTTACACATACATACAGTTTTGGGTGACTTGTCCAATTTCTTAGCTGCCTCAATCCTCCACTTTCTTTGCTACTGAATAGCCTCTCCCAGTATAAATTTTTTGTGGGGCTCACCATTTTGTTATTTTGTCAGTTCCCTATTTCCATTGTAATGCTCTCGAAGTGGGCTCCTGCAACTAAGTGGATAACTGACCCTCAGATCCACTTCTTGTTCTATTACCCTTTACCTTGCTGTTCCTTACTCACATTTATTATTCTTATGACATTAATTACTATAGCACATTACTCTATCATTCTATGAAACCACATGTTAAGTTTTAGATGTGCTCAATCTTATTCCTCAAAGAAATGTCCTTTTGTCATGGTCATTCATGTTAAGAATTTGTGAGAATTTCTGAAGAAATTATTTAAATATAGAGAAAGAGATTTACTATGAAGAACAGGTCTTGAGATTTTAGAGATGAAGTCTGTCATTTGCAAGATAAAGAGGCCCAGTAAATCTACTGGTATATTTGCAATTCAAACCCAAGAAGACTGAGAACAAGAGTCTTAATGCATTAGGGAGCGGATGTCCCAGATCAAGAGAAGAACAACTCTTCCCTTTACGATTTTCTTATTCTATTTGGGCCAACAACTGAAAAATGAATACAGAAATATGCTCCAGCATAGCGTGCCAATTTATGTAATATTAACTGTTCACACACGGAATGAAATGCTGATGCCTATTCTAAATGAAAATTAGACAAAACCATACAATTTTCCCCATAGAAAGTATGTAAATTACCAGTAAGACATTCAACATAATAATCCACCAGGGAAATGTAACTACAAACCGCAGTGAAGCATTTTCTCCATCCACCAGAATGCTTGTGTGGTGGTTTGAATAAGAATGCTCCCTACCCCCATAGTCTCAGATATTTGAAATGCTTTGTTACCATGGATAGGAAGTGGAACTCTGACTGGAGTAAAAGGATTAGGAGGTGTGTCATTGTTCAAGAAGATGTGTCCCTGAGGGTGGGCTTTGAAGTTTAAACAGTTCATGCTTCTGTTCCACCCCAAAAACCATATTCCAGCCTGAGAATCATGATGTAGCTCTCAACTGCTTCTCCCACACCATTCCCCAATTAAATGATTTCTCTTATAAGAATTGCCTTGGTTATGAAGTCTCTTCAGAACAATAGAACAGTGACTAATACAGCCTGTGATAGAAAATAGAAAAAAAAAAAAGTATAGAATATAGAACAAAAAGAAACAATTGCTTGTCTAGATGTGGAAAATTGGAACATCCATACTGATGAACTAGAGACATGGAAAACAGTGGCTGGTTTCCATGAAGATGCACCTTAAGTTATCAAGTGACCCATGAGACATAAGAAAATGGATATTAACAACAACATTATTCATAGTAGCCAAATAGTACAAATGCCTGCAATATCCTCCAGATTTGAATGTACAGATAAATAAAATGTGAAATTATGTCTGTAAATTAAAAAGACCAAAATATTGATAAGTACTAGAGTGTAGATACTTCTTGGAATTAATATGATAAAAGGAGAAAGTGAAATATGGAAAAATATCACATTACAGAATTCTATCAATATAAAAAAAATCAAGGTTAAGCAGATAATTCAGACAAAAAGTAAATGAATGGTTACATAGGGTTTTGGGAGAGAGACAGGAATGGAAAGGACATCTAATGTGCATGGGATTTCTCTTTGAAGTAATGAAAATATTCTAAAAGTACTTAATATTGATGATTAGGTAGCCCAACATATGATCTAAATAAACTGATCTGTAGTCTTCAAATGGGAAAATAGTTTGATTTATGAATGATATCTCAGTAAATCTCTTTGCTTTTACTATTTGCCGAATTAGTTCAGGTTTATGGAATTATTCTATAAACCCTTAACTCCCGTTGTCATAAGGCTGAGTTGGTTTTTTTTTGTTGTTGTTGTTGTTTTTGCTTTTTTTTTGATATCTAATTCTATTTACTTGATGCATTATCTGGGCAATGACCCTTTTCCTACCAAGTATGTCAGCCTTTGGAGATACTGTGGTTTTCATGCTAATGTGTTATGTATTTTTCCATTCTAAATAAATTCTATATACTTTGATTGTAGTTGGAGTGAACCAAGAGATCTGACTTAGCAAACTACAAAGCTGAATGCAGACCTATAGCAAGCTTACACAAGTATTATATCCCATGGGGGCCTGCTTAAAATAGCCAGCCAGTCAAGAAGCTGGCCCCTTGCCCTTCATTTGTGACAAGTCTAAATTACAGTATGCATGATAGAACTTGTTTTGATGCAGAAAATGAAATTTTCTAACAGAAATGTATGTTGTCATACCACAAAATGAAAATAAACCAGAAATAAATTATGAATAAAGTATACTTTTAGATTTAGTAATAGATATGAAAAAATTGCAAAAGAAATGATGTAGACATTCAGTGTCTGTGTTAGTAAAGACTGAGTTATGAGTGGATTTGCTCCACAAATGCAGGGTTGATTGATTTATGGAAATGCTCTTTGTCCCAGATTGGTTAAATTCAGCTAGTTTCTAATGAAACTATTTAACTTAATGGGACAACTTAAACTGTGCTGTAGAGAGATGGTGCCTTCTGTGTTGTAGGAAATGGAGAATCTGATGTATCCAGTGGCTATTTTTAAATGGCAGGGAATTCTAGAGTGTCAAGGGTAAGGTTCTTTATATCCTGTTCTTTAAATTGCTGACTATACAGAACATATGCATTCATACAGGGAACTGTAATGTCTAAATAAACAACAGTATTTTGTTTTAGGGATTGAATTTATCCCTGATAAAATTCAATTTGTCAAAAATATGACCAGATTTTATGAAAATCCTACATATATGAAAAGTAAGTAAAAAAAGTAAGTCCTTGGGTTGGAAGGCTTGGCAGTTAAGTATACCTGCTACTCTTCCAGAGGGCTTGAGTTTGGCTCCCACATGACTCACAAGTATTCGTAACTCCTCATTTAGAGAACCCAAAATCTTTCTGTAGCGTTTGTGTACACACATAGCACACACATGGCATATATGTGCACCCACATACACATATACACACGCAAACATACATGGGACTAACAAACATTCATACACACATGGCACACATACACATATCACACACACACATGGCACACACAGAGAGACACCAAAAATAAATATAAAAAAAATCTTGTCCATTTAACAAATATATATATATATATATATATATATATATATATATA
>NC_034591.1:77910466-77981573 GCF_900095145.1 Mus pahari
CTGGAACTCACTTTGTAGACCAGGCTGGCCTTGAACTTGGAAATCTGCCTGCCTCTGCCTCCTGAGTGCTGGGATTAAAGGCGTGCGCCACCACACCCGGCTAAAAACATTTTTCTAATCACTTCTTAGATGATCATTTCAAATTGTTATTTATAGGAGTAACTTGTCATGGAGAGTCAGTATGGTCTTTTGTAAAAAAGCATATTATTTTTCCCTGTACAAATAATGTTATAATTATACTCTCATATTATGAACTGAAAACAAAAATGCTTCAGTTTAAACATTAATAACATATCATAGAAAAATGCCAAACTATCTACATTCACTTAAAATAGAATTATATTTAAAATTCTATAAAATGATGTAAATAAGATCTATACATAATTATTTAGGGGATTCCCCATGTACTATGTAACACTAAGGAATTTGAACTGTACTGAATTATGTAACTTATTTAAATGGAACCCTATAGTTTAATAGCCATTGAATCAATTATACATGACACAATGAATAACTTTGTTTGCCTTCTTACAATTGTAAAGAATTTAGGAGAAATTGTGTCTTACCAAATTGCTACAAGAACTGCCTACACTTAAAATTGTGTGACAAAACACAAATGCACTGGGCATTAAGTTGAATGCTGTGATACCTAGTCCTGTCCTGCTATGAAAAGGTACCTAGTTGTAAGGGCCAGAGTTAACCTGTAAGCTGCACTCACCCTGGAATTATGGGGACAGTTGTTCATGTAACATAAGTCATCTGTTTTCACTTCAGTGAATAAAGTGAGTTGTTCCAACTGCACAAGATATGCCCGATCGCACTTATATGGAAGATACATAGAAGGGCAGTACATCAAGATATATGCTTGCATCTATTTGAATGAAGGTGGGAAGTTGGAAATATGTAACCTTGTGAGCTTCCCTTTATAAGCACCTGTCTGGGCAATGTAGCTCATGGCCATTTTATCTGGACATGGTCCTGGCTAGTGTCCATATTTCTTACTTATTAAGAAACAACCAACTGGATATACTATTTCCTGGTTAGCATTCTAGGTGTTGCCTGCATACTGACAAATAGCAGAAGCCTGGAACTTTAGAATCTTATATTTGAGTGCAGCAAA
The DNA here is from genome assembly GCF_900095145.1 of Mus pahari. Lineage (NCBI taxonomy): Eukaryota > Metazoa > Chordata > Mammalia > Rodentia > Muridae > Mus > Mus pahari. The sequence goes on from NC_034591.1 coordinate 77,911,587, forward strand.
CATAAAAATTAGATGCACACAAACCATATGATTTGATGTTAGAGATGAATATAATGAAGGAAAAGGGGAGGGGAGGAGATGCAGAATGACAGAGTGTTCCTTTAGATGGGGTGGGAGTCAGGTGACTCTGAATAAAATGTCATGTCATGGAGGTTTTCAGTGGAAAACAGCATTGCAGGTATTAGCAAAGTCCTTTAGAGACTCTTAAAGAGTCATTATATGTATTTGTTGTAACAAAATGAGTACTTTTATTTGATATAAAAAAATTTGATATAAAAAATGATTGTGCCCAGTATCTCTCCAGTGACATCCCTGTGTCACTAATGGCAGAAGTACTATAAAAATGACAGAAGTCCACATCCCATGTCAAGATAGAGAATGAACTAGGGGAACTGAATGCCTGTTTCACAATAACCCACATTTTTTGCAACTAAAATAATCCCTTCTGAGGGTGATACCCCTGAGATGTAGTCACCTCCCATGTGGCTTCAACTTGGAGAGATTTAAAACCTCTCAGTTGCATTACATTTGAGATCAAGCCTCTGATTCACAAACTGTAATGGCTATTCTTGTTCTTGATATCAGGAACATTCAGGAGATTAGTGAAGCACACCCTTGATTTTATCTGCGTGGCCATTTACAAAAAGGATTAACCAAGGTAAGACTCCTTGGATAGTAATGGCATGATTGCAAAGGCTAGGACATGGGTAGAAAAAAAAAAAAGGATAAAAGGAAAAGCCAGAGGATAGTGGTCTCTTTGTTTCCCAGACATGATGTTAAGAGCAGCTGTGGTCTTCCATTATCCCCCATCCCCATAGAATCCCTGTCTCCCTGGTCCTTCAGTACAATATACCTCTTCACCTTGTTAGGTCATATATTTTGCCAATGATGGGACAACTGGCTGCTACATCAGTATTTGAGGGTAAAGTCCTACATATGTTTCAAACCCAGAAAGAAGCTAAAAATGATCAAACTCAAATAAATAACAGGAAGAATAAGAAGAAATGAACCAGTAGAAGATGATAATAGAAGAGGCAATAGAAAGTGTTACATAAGATGTTAATATAGTTCTACCCTGTGTTTCTCTCTTTTAAGTTGGCAGCCAAATAAAATTCCCAGCCATTCTTAGCAGTAATATGTTTAGTTATACAAATGTGTTCTGGGCAGTGCCCTGAAGTGAAGGTATGTATGACTCCTCAAACCTATGTTGATTGTCTGCCTTTCAATCTCTTCCCTGGGTTCATCAGATTTAAAGCATGGGGAAATCATGGATCTCTTGCTGACCATATGGAAAAGTGATTAGTAAGTAGAACTATTCACAATAAATGTTTTATAAGCATAAAAGGAATTAATTATGCTAATTATGCTAATTAATTATTGATTATGCTTAATTATAAGCATAAAAGGAATTACTTATTAATTAAGCTTTTGGAATTTATTATGATAGTCAAGGATACAAACAATAAGCATTAGTGGTGACTAGGGTTTAGAAAGAGGTATATAGTGAACTTGATAATTTAATTCCTTTTTTATTACTACTACTACCACTATTTTATTATTATTATTATTATTATTATTATTATTATTATTATTAATTTATTTTTTATAATCTAGTTGTTATCCCTCTCTTATTCTGCCCTCCAACAGTTCCTCATCTCATTCTCTAAGAGGACTTCCTCACATCCACCCCAACAGACCTCCCTATTGTCTGGGGCCTCAAGTCTCTCAAGGGTTAGGTGCATCTTCTATAACTGGAGTCAGATCATTCCTCTACTATGTGTTGGGAGCCTCATATCAGCTGATGTATGCTGCCTGGTTGGTGGCTCAGTGTTTGAGAGATCTCGGGTGTCCTGGTTAGTTGAGACTGCTGGTCTTCCTATGGAGTCACTCTCCTCCTCAGCTTCTTCTAGCTGTTCCCTAGTTCAACCACAGGGCCCTCCAGTCCACTGGTTGGATGTAAGTATCTTCCTCTGACATTTTCAGTTGTGTACTGGCTGGTTTTGTGTGTCAACTTGATACAAGCTGGAGTTATCACAGAGAAAGGAGCCTCCCTTGAGGAAATGCCTCCATGAGATCCAGCTGCAAAGCATTTTCTCAATTAGTCATCAGGGGTGGGAGGGCCCATTGTGGGTAGTGCCAACCCTGGTAGTCTTGGGTTCTATAAGAAAGCAAGCTGAGCAAGCTAGGGGAAGCAAGCCAATAAGTGACATTCCTCCTTGGACTGCATCAGCTTCTCCTTCCTGACCTGTTTGACTTCCAGTCCTGACTTCCTTTGGTAATGAACAGCAATGTGGAAGTATAAGATGGATAAACTTTTTTCTCCCCAACTTGCTTCTTGGTCATAGTTTGTGCAGGAATAGAATCCCTGACTAAGACAAGCTCCTTGTTTGGCCTCTTGCAGGGCAGCCATGCTAGGCCCCTGTCTGTAATCACACCATAGCATCAGTAGTAGTGTCAGGCCTTGGAGTCCTTCCTTGAGCTGGATCCCAATTTGGGCCTGTCACTGCACCTCCTTTCCCTCAGCCTCTTCTCTACTTTTGTCCCTGCAGTTCTTTTAGACAGGAACAATTCTGGGTGAGAGTTTTCGACTGTGGGATGGCAACCCCATTCCTCTACTTGAAGCCCTATCTTTGTACTTGGGGTGGACTGTACAAATTCCCTCTCCCTGCTGCAAGGTTAATTTATTTTATTTTCTTTAATCCTTGAGAAACTTTGAAGAGGTAATATGACCCTAGGAGGTCAAACTAAGTTTTTGTTTTAAGTAGAAGAGAGATAGTCACCTACTTTGTCTTAATGATACTGACCATGGTAGACATTAATGTGAAGGCTATCTAAGGTTGTAGGTTATTGTAGATAACCTCTACTCTAAACTGACATCCAAATCTTCTTCTTGCCTATTCCAGAAATGAGCAGAGCTATGTAAGAAGAAACATATAGTTACATATTAGAAAAATTTTAATTGCAACCACTTCCTTCATAAATAATATGATCACCCTGGTGTGGTTTTTCCTTTTTCTTTCTTCTGTGTGTGTTTGTGTGTGTTCATATGAACATCTGGAATAGGGACATTAATTCAGAAAATGTCTCCCTCAGATTTGTCTGTATGAAAGCTCAATTGTCATAATTTCATAAAAAATTTGGGTAATACTTTTCTTTCATTCTCACCTTGCATATAAATTAATTTAGCAGAGTTACTTTTATAGCTACCAGTAACAGTTTAAACATTTTCTATATGGAAATGTTCCTCCACATTTTTTTCTGCTCTATCTTTGGGAGGTGTCAATTTACTACAATGAGTACTGCTGCCTCCTTCTTTTTGTCTGCTTATTTTTTAATCTAGCTATTTATTTAATTTTACAGTTGAGTGTATACTATCTTTCTGGAATTGTTTTAAGTGCTATGAACTCACAACTTCCAGCTCTCATGAGGCTTAGAAATATAAACTTTGATTTTACTGTGATTTATCTTGGTTGTATTTTTTAAAACTAGGTTCTTGTTGCCATAATAAGAAATTGCCACACGTTATTGGTTTGGAGCAACACAATGTGATCCCTTTACTTCTCTGGGGTCAGATCTGAAATAACACTATTGTTAGTTAACCAGGCTTGATGCTTCACTCTGCTTTTAGCAGACTTCTTCTAACTTCTCATTCTCAGACTTCCAGGGAATCCAGATTTAGACTTCAAAAGACTTTAGATAGTCTAGATTTATGTGCACTTTTTCTTGTATATATAAGGGTATTTCAGAGGTGGATATGATCTATTTGCCCATAAATTTTGTAAAGGTCATTAAATTTGTCAAATTCTTAAAGTCATACAGATTTTTATTTTTCAAAATCTACTTTAATAATGGTTCTTAAACATTTCAACCTCCCTTATAGCCCACCAACCAAAGATAGTAGAGCAAAATGGCTAATAGGACAAGGGGGATGTGAATATGTTTAGTAGTTTCTTAGGGGTAATTCCAATCCTCATTGTCTGCAATTCAGTCCACTAGCAAAACACCAAACCTGAATCAGTAGAATCAGCTTGATCCAGAAGAAACCTCAAGGTTCTGTTGATCTTCACAAGGCCACCAAAGCTGCAAAAAGCAGCTGGAACACAACCAGAAGTTCTTTGGTAAGCTTCTCTTTATAAAGTCAAAATGAGCAAAGATCAGAGAAGAAAGCAAGGTAAACCAATGTAACAGAGTTATCAGCAACCCAATGCCAGATCATTGTCAGCAAAGCTCAGCAAGGGAAAGCCCAGTGGAGATCAGCAAGGTGTACCTATGCCAGAGTGTCATCCACTGTCTGTTGGGTTCTACTTATATTCTTTCAAAATATCATATGTCCTCTTGGGCATCTGTACCAGCAAAACTTCATATGCTTTTTCACCAGACAGCTTGTTCTCAGCAAAACATCCTCTTACATCTCTGCTTCAGCCAAACATCCTCTCATATGACAGTTTCCAGGAAAACATCACGTGACATAATTGAGTCTCCAATGAAACCAGAAATTCCCACTTCAAAGTCATTTTAATTTTTTTGTTCAATCAAATATTTAATACCAAATTTATTATTTTTAATTCATAAAATGTTTTAAATTCTCTGCTCTATTAATTGTACAGCTCTGCCAACACATACTTATGTTGAAAGAGTGGTAATTAGTGTCAATAGTGAGCAAATTTATGTTCCTCAGACCAACCTCCTGTTTTTGTATATGGTTAGGGTAACTAACAAGCTTTAAGACATGGGCATCTTTGAGAGAGACTGCAAAGGCAGTCTGACCCTTAGTACCTCATCTCATGCAAGAAATGTTTGCTAACTGCACTAATGCCATAAAGCCCTGCCAAGGCACTGTCTGGAAGGGAAATCTCTTTCTGTGTGTTCCTTCACCAAATATGGACTGTTTACCACTTTCCCCACTACTAACCCCCAATTTCTGCTTATAGCAAGTGCTTTCTTATTATTCAATTCCACATTAATAATAACAATAGTAGTAATAATAATAAATAAAACCTGAGTTCCAGAGGGAACAAACTGAGTCTTACTTACCTTGCATTCTTAAAAGTACTCAGCAGCTGTTGCTTATGTGAACTGGGATGGTTCAATCCTGACAAATATTATATTGTTTATGGTCATTTCTAGACATTCTTGAAGATAGTTTACAGAGTGTATAACAATTTTAAATTTTGTTTACAATTACTTATTTGCACACGTGAGTGCACACAAATGCCTGCATTGCACAGCAAGCATGTGAAGGCCATATGGCAATGTACAGAAATTGGTTCTTTCCTGCCATCATCTGTCTTTCAAGGATGAAACTCAGGTCAGCAGGCTTGATGGCACTGTTCATTCACTGAGCTATATGAAATTATTTATAAAATGATTCCCTGAATTTTACTGTAGAGTCAGCACATGTAGAATCACAAGGACTAACAAAGAAGTCTTGGTGCTTGCAAAATGCCTAATATTAATGCTGTGAGAAGCACAAAGACTGTGTGAAGGGAGAAGATCCAAATATGTACTGACTTTCTGTTGTACATTATTAGCTTTAGACTATTTGACTACTGACAAGAAGGAGGCTCTTAATAATGGGAAAGAAAATCTATGTGGCAGGGGCTGGTCCTGTGTTTCAGTGTTTACTAGAAAATAAATAATATACAGAATGCTAATATAAAATCAGTTCAGAACAAACTTAATAATATAAGAAAGATCTTTTTCAGGACTGGCTTAATAAAATTATTAGCTCCCAGTGGTTAAAACAAAATCAAAGTTTTTGTGTTTTTTTTTTTTGTGAGGACCCTCTTCAGATTCTAAACATTAAAAGGACTGATTTTTCTCTTCTAACCCATTGTTCTTGGATAGACTTAAACTGGTGAGCTTCTTTCGTTGTAAATTCCATTTTGGGATGAAGGAGTGTGAAATTTTTCTTGGCTTTCTGAGATGGAAGGGAACTCTATGATGTTAAATTTCAAACATTCGTGTGTACTCATGAAAAACTGAAGAATATAAAGCCTCTTAGTGATGTTTCCTATTGTTGTGATGAAATACCATAAACAAAAGAAACTTAGAGTCTGGTCATGGTGGCACATGCTTTTTGTTCCAGCACTCAGAAGGCAGAGACAGGGAGATTTCTGAGTTCCAGGCCAGCCTGGACTACAAAGTGAGTTCCAGGACAGCCAGGGCTACAGAGAGAAACCCTGTCTCAAAAAACCAAAAAAAAAAAAAAAAAAAAAAAAAACTTAGAGAAGAAAGGGTTTATTTCCTTTACATTTTTTTTTTTGCATTTTGTAATTCATAATTCATGCTTTCATATTACAGTTCATGATAGAGGGCAGTGATGGCAGAAATTCACAGGGAGCAAGAATCTGGAGGCAAGAACTGATGCAGAGGTTGTAGATGGGTACTGGTATTTGACTTGTTTCTCCTGGTTTGCTGGATCACCAGCCTAGGAATGGCACCACCCACAATGGGTTGGGCCTTCATCAATCACAAATTAAAGAAAACACCTAAAGGCTTGCCTACAGCACCATCTTATGAAAGGTTTTCTCAACTGAGGTTTCCTCCCCTCAGGTGACTCCAGCTTGTGCCATGTTGACATAAAACTAGTCAGCATAAATGAGATATATTTCTCCATTCAGTACAATGAAAGAGCATGAAGTCTATCATTAGTGCTATGATAAATGGATGCACCATAAAACAGATCTAGATAAAAGAAACAGATGGTGGCTCAGGGTATGGATGTTGTGTGGGAAGAGAGGGACCTGGAAAAGGGGAATTGCCAGATAGGGACAGAACAGCAGGAGTATCTATCTATCTGTCTGTCTGTCTGTCTATCTATCTATCTATCTATCTATCTATCTATCTATCTATCTATCTATCTATCTATCTATCTATCTATCTATCTATCTGTCTAATTTTACATTTTGTAGGTCTGTGTACCAGAGGCTATCTTTGGAGACCTCTGGCCTGGTCCAGCCAGTGGGAGGAGTCAAGTAAAGGGGGAAAGGCAGGAGCAGGGTGGAGGAAGTGCCTCAACCACTTCCACGGGGGGCTGGTTAAGGAGCAGAGTTCAGGAGAACTTCTGACGGCAAAAGCATTCTCTTCCCAGGCAATGTTACAGCTCTGTAACAGATGCTCTCAGACGATGGAGTAATTCTCATAAACCTTATTTCCCTTCTGGATAGGATCTTATATACAGTTTTGGGGTGGGTTGGGTCTGACATCAGGTGCTTCCTATTTTCTTGGGTTCAGATGTCTCAATGTGACTGATGGCCATAATTCTATGGTGGGCTGTGGCTATGTGACAGGGGCGTGATGCCAGGAGCAGGTGAAGCTCCTACCATCCCTTCAGGCTCTATGAGGATTCAAGCCTTGTCTTGACCTTACCAGGCTTCCTATCATGGTCCACCACACCACAATATTTTCTCTTTTTTATTATGGTAGTACTATTTCATTTTGTGATCTATTGTAGTATTTAATGTTATAAAATACCCAAGCATTACACAGTTTTAGATATAAACCTAATGTGTATTGAAAATCCCAAAGTTGTAAAATATTTTACTTAAATGAAATTTAATCAAAACAATAGAAACATATGTTCATCACACAGAGACACTTACACAGATATGCATATGTATGTGCACATATATGTTCTTCTCCCATGCACTGCTTTTAACAGACAGTAATTTTCAGAACAGCTGTGAAAGTTGCAAAATTTTAAAATAACAGTTGCAAAAGAAATGAGGCTACAAAAGTTAGGGTGAACAGTGACATTCCTCCTCTCCCCTTCCTTCTTCCTTCCCTCCTTCCCTTCCTCCCCTGCTGTCCTATCTTCTTCCTTCCTTTCCTCTCTTCCTCCTTCCTTTTCTCACTGTCTTCCCCCTTTTCTTGCTATCTCCCTCCCTCCCTCTCTCTCTCTTCCCTTCTTCCTCTCTAATTCATCTCCCTTCCCCTCTCTTTCTTTTCTGGAGATTGAACTAAAGAGCTCATAAGTACATTGATCCATCCCTGCTACTGAGCTATAGGCTGAGTTCTACATGCTGCTTCATAGTGGGGGGCCTAGAAAACAGACATACCATGTATTTACTCATAGGTAAATTTAAACAGTCACTTCTATGAGGGTAAAGACCAAAGTTTAATTCAATACTGTACTCTGAGAAAAATCACTAGATACAAAAATGCTACTTAAATGTAAGTTAATACTATGCCCTAAATTAATCATTAATTTTACTGCCAAAACAAAGCCTAAATATTACTAAGCCATAACTTAATGTTACAAGATTGTTGAGTAAAGCTAGATGAGATTAACTTCCATGTTATTGTACAGGACAGGTCAGTTTTTATTGCAAGAAGAGTCAACACAAATATATAATATTTTACAAAGAGTTAAGCAATATTTAACAAACCACTGATTCTTTGAGTCTTTGCATAAACCTTATTCTAACAGAGGAGATGTCCCTCTGACAGCTATTTGAATCTTTATGTTTTAACTTTTTATTGATTCTTTGTGAATTTAACATCATGCACCCAATAACAGTCATCTGTCCCTTCATATCCAAGTTCTGCCTGTGCAACCTGCCCAAATAAAATAATATAGAATTAAAGATATCTTTTCATGGAAGCTGTACTGTGTCACATGGTATACCCTTTGTCCACACATCTTTACTTGCAAATGTTCATTGCAATGAGTCATTGGTCTGTTTCAAGGCCTCTGGCTTGTGCTACACTATCAATACTGGATCCTCAGTGGGACTCTTAGATATCCTGCTGTTGCTCTATGTCATGGAGGTCCTGCAGCTTTGGGGCCAGCGCACCTGCTTGCCACAGGCAGTGGTAGAGGGTAGGAAGGGCATCTCTCTCTTGCCCATGTCACCCCTCTGCAGACTAGCAGAGAGTCCCAAAGGCTGGTTCATTAGCTCCATTACCTTCAGGGTCAGCTCTACTCTACCACCTAGAGAAGGAACATGGCCAGGCCAGCACAGTGCCTTAGGTAGCAGTCCAGATCCAGGACATCTACATGGCTCTGGGGCATTGGGTTATACACAGACAGTCTGGTTTCCAGTCGATTCGAGAGCTGAACCCCAGGACCCGGAGGTGATAATTTACCTACATGGGACTGAAGAAGTTCCCTCATGGCTCCTGGAACTCTGGTTCCTGTTCAAGTTACCGCCGCCCACAGCCCCCACAGGAGAAGCATGGTTAGTAGACACATAGACAATGCCACAAGCTTCTGACCTTCAGGCTAAACTCCTCCCCAGTTACCTAGCAACAGTAAAGATAACAGCCTACCATAAGAGGAACTGCTTGGCCTCACCTCACTCTATTACTCCTCTTACTCCCCTTACTCTCCTCTCCGCACACTCTCTTCCTCTTATCTAGTCTTTCTTCTCTCTGTCTCTTTCCCCTTTCTCTCCTCTTGGCCATGCCCTCCCCCCCCCCCTCTCTCATTCTCTCCTTTCTCCCTGCCTTTCTACAATAAAACTCTAAAACCATAGACTCTCTGTTCATCAAGGCCCACTGCACTTGGACGATGGGATAGGCTTTCTCCTAATGAGCCGTTTCTAATCTCCTGTTGGAAGGCCTTCCTATGCTCCAGTCAAGGCTCATTGCACTTATCCTCACCTGCGTGGGAACCTCTCCCCTCAGTCCTCTCTCCCATAACCCTGGGGCTACTGGGTGTCACCCGGGGGCTCCCAGTCAGGGGCTGTCCCTTGTCCACCTCCCTTCAAGTGGGGTCAGTGGCTTAGATGCCCACCCAGGCTGAGGGGAAAGCATCTGACAGCCTTCCCATGTCTGCCTGCCCAGAGCACAGGAGGAACTCTGGCCAGGTGCGGGTTATCCTCCCTCCCTCCTCTTCCCCTACCCCCTTAGTTCCCATACATGGCCTTTGGCAGAAACTCAGGCCAAAGACATTGACACAGACCTCAGATACATTGGTGGCAGCCTAGGTCAGGATGTCAGTATGGACTCATCATACTCCTCTGTTCCTCACCGAGGTTGAGCCTCCAGTTTATTGGATAATGTTTTATTGGATATTTTCTTTATTTACATTTCAAAGAATATCTCCTTTCCAGGTTTGCCCTCTGAAAACCCCCTCCCCCTACTCCCTACCCTCTACCCCTGCTCACCAACCCACCCACTCCTGCTTCCTGACCCTGGCATTCCTCTGCTACATATGCAGCTGGAGCCATGAGTGCTTTCTTTCCCGTGTTTTCTTTAATTGGTGGTTTAGTCTCTGGGAGCTCTGGGGGTACTGGTTATTTCATATTGTTCCTCCTATGGGGCTGCAAACCCCTTCAACTCCTTGGGTCTTTCTCTAGCTCCATCATTGGGGACCCTGTGCTCAGTCCCATGGATGGCTGTGAGCATCCACCTTTCTCCACAGTTTATGAACCTCTTTGCTTCACTCTCTCTTCCAAATCTCCACAGCATATTCCATATTTCACATCTCTCTACAACAAGTTGTCCATAATAGTGGCACCTGCAGCAGATGCTTGAGTGAGTGTTGTTGGATTTCAGTAAATTTTAGTTATGTTGAGGAGGGTCTCAACATGGTATGAAGCTACTACAATTGGATAACCAGACTAATACACCTTTGCAAGAGCAGTGTGTACCACAACTAATTAGACATAATAGATATGCCTCAGACTTGCCTGCAGTCAAGGTATGGATTAAGCATTCTTGGTGTCCTCAGTTTATGTCTGTAGTATGTAAAGAAACATAACTAAAAAATGGAAATGGATGGTCATCTAGGCACATGTGTTTTCCTGGACCCTGTCCTGCTAGGTCAGGATGGCAAGAGTGGTTCTTCCACTAGCAGCTCAGACAACCAACTGCCTGTCTGGAGTCATTAGGGACACACATTTGGGAAACTGAGTCACATCAGCTCAGCAGTGCAGATTGAAGTGAAGCTGTTTTTTTCTGGGACTACGGAACCATTTAAATCTAAATACTTTTACATTTCAAATTACAAGGAAGCCCCACCTTGCCAATCATACTATCCACTTACTATCTCCCACATTCTTAGTATTTCTAAAAACTTTCATAGTCTGTGGAAATATTATGCAAACTATCAAGGAAAGAAAACAAACAATTTCACCTATAAACCATGGCAATAGGGACCCTGTGTTCAGTTCATTGGCTGGCTGTAAGCATCTGCTGCTGTATTTGTCACATATGTAGCAGAGGATGGCCTTGTTAGACATCAATGAGAGGAGAAGCCCTTGGTACAGTGAAGGCTAGATGCCCCAGTATAGGGGAATGCCAGGACAGGGGAATGGGAGTGGGTGGATGGGTGAGCAGGGGGTTGGGAGGAGTTATGCTGATTTATTAAGGTAGTAGTAGTAGATTCTTTTCTAAGGTCCAGGACTTCAGTAGTTCTTGGAAGTGGTCGTAGACATGATCCCCACCTCTTTTGAGTTTAGTTAGACAGCTTTTGGTTAGCACATCAACATGTGAGTGCCACTTATTGAACCTTTACACATATCTTACTGTATTAGTCATTGCCATGTTCTTTTTCACTTTTATTATGTTCTTTATTTACATTTCAAATGGTATCCCTTTTCCTCATTTCCCATCTGAAAACCCCCTATCCCATCCTCCCAACCCCCTGATCGCCCATCCACCCACTCCCATTTCCCTGTCCTGGCACTCCCCTACACTGGGGCATCTAGCCTTCACTGTACCAAGGGCTTCTCCTCTCATTCATGTCTGACAAGGCCATCCTATGCTACATATGTGACAAATACAGAAGCGGATGCTTGCAGCCAGCCAATGAACTGAACACAGGGTCCCTATTGCCATGGTTTATAGGTGAAATTGTTTGTTTTCTTTCCTTGCTAGCTTGCACAATATTTCCATGAACTATGAAAGTTTGAATACATTAAAGAGGCTTTCAGGTAAGATTCAGCTTGTATCATCCAGCTCTCATGTTCTGAGTATGTAGTATTGTTAGCAGTAGGGGCTTACCTTCATCCCCTGAGAGACAATGAAGAGACAGATCTATAATTATACTGTTTCTGGAATCACACGGACTATCTTGACCAACTCTTTAAGATGATGTTTCTACTGTATAGGACAAAAAATTTTGTAATACTATGGTTCTTATAGAGAGCAAGATATGCCCAAATTACTTAACTTCTCTCTCTCTCTCTCTCTCTCTCTCTCTCTCTCTCTCTCTCTCTCTGTGTATGTGTGTGCCTCTGTGTCTCTCTCTTTTTATCTCTCTCTTTCTCTCTCTTGCTCTGTGTGTGTATGTGCGCATATACTATATGTATTATGTCTAACTTTAGGTATTTCTGAAATCATACAATTTTTGAGACACTATCAAAGAACCCTGGTATTCTTTGTTCCTTTTCTTCTTCCCTATGTTTTTTCTGCCCACTCTTTTCTGTAGTTAGGTCCCCTTCTCTGTTACTCTGTTCTCATTTCATAGGATATGTATCCTTTTATTTCCCTCTCAAAACCCTCACACCCCCATATATGGTCCATTTATAGTTTCCTGAGTTTTGTGGATTTCTCAGAATTTGGACCTAGGAACCAGAGATGAGAAAGAATATTTGATGTTTGTCCTTCTGCATCTGGGTTACCTCATTCAGTATGATATAATATTTTCCAGGACTTTCCATTTACTGGAAAATCTCATAATTTCATTTTTTTCTTTATAGCTGAATATTACTGTATTGTCAGTCTGTACCACATTTTAATTTTTTATTTATACATTGAAGGGCATTCAGGCTTCCATTTCCTGGCTATTGTGAGTTCGTTGGACATGAGAATTGCTGAGCAAGTGATCTGTGTTGTAGGATGTTGAGTCCTTTGAGCATATGCCAAGGACTGGGATAGATGGGTCACATGATGGATTTTATTATTATTATTATTTGAAGATTCTCTTTACTGGTATCCAAAGGGGCTGTACCAATTTGTATTCCACCAGCAGCAAATGGGGAAGCCTCTCTGACATTTGCTGTTAGGGTATTATTGCTATTAATCTCAGCCATCCCTACAGGAGAGGAAATCTCAGGAGTTGCTTTAATTTGCATTTTCCTAATTGCTGAAAATGATGAACTTCTTTGATGTTTTTGACAGACATTTTTGTTTCTTTTGTTGAGAATTTTCTGTTTAATGTCCCTAGCCCATTTCTTAATTGAGTCATCTGTTTCCATGACTCTTTTATGTGTTGGTGTGTGTGTGTGTGGGGGGGGTATATTCTGAGTATATTCTAGATAAGAATCCATTGTCAGAGATACATTTAGTAAAGATTCCCCTCTCATTCTGGGAGGTTCTTCTTTGTTCAATTGATTTTTTTTTCTTGGTAACTAAGTCTTCGGGATTCGTACAACTCACACAGCCAGGACAGCTGGGTAAATTCCCTTGTCCATCATGTCTGGGAATCCACCTTCTCTGAATAGACTGGGGGATTTCTTCAGCCATGCTGCCATGGCAGTGAAGCCATCCTCCCACTTTTGAAACATCTCATCTTCTAACTTTGCCTGTCTGTTTGTCCCCTTTGTACCCCATATGTCCATTGCAAAATTTCCCTATGTCTGAGTCCTTCTTTGAACATCACCCTCAACCATTGCCCTATATTTGACTGGCCTGACCATGAAAGCAAAGACTATCATGGTAGCTAATGCACATCTGGCAGACATCCACAGTGTCTGTCTGAGCCACGTCTGCCTTAGCAGTGGGCACTCAGACAACAGCTCTTTCTTTTATTTTACTTGAACATGACCCAACTGATAGGCTTTTATCCACAATCACAAGATATATCTATTTCAATTCATTTATTAGCTTTTCTCTTTAAATTATGGTTAAAGGAAGACAAATGGTAAGTGACTTGCTTGGAAGACTGGCAATTTCATAAATACACAAGATGTAAGAAGATGTACTAAGGAATCTGGATTCTTTTTCCTGCAAGTGGGGAAACAAGTATGAAATATGATCCTCTGAATTAGTTCAGAAAGAAGAGAAAACGAGGAAAAGAGAACGTGGCACTGAGCCAAGAGTAACCCAGAACCCCTCTAGGACATGCCAGACCACACTAGTTGTTTGTCCAATAGACACTCTGGAGAGGTTTCTATGTGAAGTGTATAATGCTAGAATGGAGACTTTATATTTCTGGTAAGGAAGACAAAGCTTAGACTTTTCTATCCTTCCTCCTCTGTATCATTTCTGATGAGATGATCTGGCTCCAAGATATCTCTAATATATTTAGTCAAATATGCAGGACAGAATTAGACCCAAATATCTTATGAAAAGGAGTCATTTTCTTCTGGAAAACATGGCCCCAGTATCATCTTAGAGATGGTGAAAACAGCCATTGTAGAGAATCCACAATTATAATAACACCCTTCAACTAATTTATTTTGCAAATGGAGTGATTAATAACCTTGGTTGTGCATTTTTAGAAGCATGAATCCACTACAACTTGGAAGAAACCCTAGAAGCACTGGTAGGCATCTTAATCCAAATGTGGTCAGAATTGGCTCACCTTACCAAATGCTTGAGGCAAATCTGATCACAGCTTTCCCACTTATGGAATACCCTTCCTCTCAAAAAATAGTCCCTAATATTTGTAATATGATATCCTATGTCCTAACCATTCATCTCACATGGTTATATGAGGAAATTAAATTGTTATTGTTGAACTCATAGGATTAGGTAAGTCTCTTCAGAATATCTGTCTTTGTATCATGGGACATTGGTGGGTGGTTCTCAAAATAAAAGCTGACATTTCTCTTCTAGACTTTAAGTCATATAATAACACCTAACTTTGTTATCAGTGACACTAGAACCCTAACTTCACCTAGACATCCCTACTAATAATGCCTTCTTTCATTAAAGATTGTGTACATCTGGTATAAGGCAGTGGCATCTACTGCTAGGAAGAATGGCAAACGTTATTCTCATTGGTCTCTTATGGGAAATTTCTCAACATTTCTTCTATCCATGAGAGTCTGGTACACAATCTGTTTGCATAATTACAATTTATCCCACTAAACATAATATACACTAACTATGATATTGAGGAATTGTCCTCATTAACTTTGTCTCTTGATATTCCTTATGAAGAATAGAAGCCCAATGGGCAACTTCATTGGTAATGAGATTCTTGAACCTTAAACCTATCCTGATCTTTCTCCAGTGTGCTGGGAGGCAAAGAAGTTATCTGGCTCATTGATACCTATGACATAGTCTGTAGAGTGATTTGGATAGTTTTGTTGCTCTTTTTTTTCCCTTAAAATAAAGGCACTGTTGCTCTCATAGCCTTTTCAAGTATCCTCTTAATAGGAATTATAGTTTTTCCCACAATCTTGCTGATGTTATGATACCCATAAACTGTTCTCCAATAATACAATATAATATTGGATGGCTGTTATTTCTTTCAAATCTACACTGGTGCCTGGACTGTATTTCACCATAGCAGATTGGCCTTAAAGAAACATGCACCCTTTAACCATAACTGTAACCCTAAAGTAATCACTCTGTTCTCTAACCACTAAGAGAGTATCCTTTTAAGGGTCTATAACTGGCAGCCCACCTAGCCTTAAGAAAGCAGATTGGAAAGAACCTAGATGTCCCTCAACAGAGGAATGGATACAGAATTTGTGGTACATTTACACAATGGAGTACTACTCAGCTTTAAAAACAATGAATTTATGAAATTCCTAAGCAAATGGATGGATCTGGAGGATATCATCCTGAGTGAGGTAACCCAATCACAAAAAACCACACATTATATGCACTCACTGATAAGTGGATATTAGCCCAGAAACTTAGAATACCCAAGATACAATTTGCAAAACACTTGAAACTCAAGAAGAAGGAAGGCCAAAGTGTGGATACTTCATTCCTTCTTAGAATGGGGAACAAAATACCCATGGAGGGAGTTACAGAGACAAAATTCGGAGCTGAGACAGAAGGAAGGACCGTCCAGAGACTGCCCCACCCGGGGATCCATCCCATAAACAGCCACCAATCCCAGACACTATTGCATATGCCAGCAAGATTTTGCTGACAGGACCCTGATATAACTATCTCTTATGAGGCTATGCCAGTGCCTGGCAAAAACAGAAGTGGATGCTCACAGTCATCTATTGGATGGAACACAGGGCCCCCAATGAAGGAGCTAGAGAAAGTGCCCAAGGAGCTAAAGGGGACTGCAACCCTATGGGAGGAACAACAATATGAACTAACCAGTACCCTGCAGAGCTTGTGTATCTAGTTGGATATGTAGCAGAGGATAACCTAGTTGGCCATCAATAGGAGGAGAGGCCCTTGGTCTTGTAAAGATTATATGCTCCAGTATAGGGGAATGCCAGGACCAGGAAGTGGGAGTGGGTGGGTTGGGGAGCAGGGCAGGGTCAGGGGAGGGTATAGGGGACTTTCAGAGAAGAAACTAGGAAAGGGGATAGCATTTGAAATGTAAATGAAGAAAATAAGTAATAAAAAACTATGATAATTTAAAAAAAAAAAGAAAAGAAAAGAAAGGAAGACTGGTCATTGTTTTTTCATGCCTAGACAGAAGTCTTCTATTCCCTGTGCTGGAGATAGGCTGGGAGACAGCTAGGGACAGGTAGTCAGGGAAAAGAGAAGGAGAGATAAAATTCCCATGCAGGGGTTGGAAGGTTTCTAACAGAGCCATCTGTATTACAATTCACTAGTCTTAGTCATTAAAAGAAATGGTATATGAGGAGTGCGGCTCTAAAGAAAGATATAGAAGCCCTATCAAAAACAGCAAGCCTAGATAGCAACCCCATTAATTTTGATGATGGGCTTTTCATATATGAGATCTGATTTTCTTCTGATGTGTGTCTAGCCTTGACAATTACAATCTGTCTGAGTCTTGTAGTTCTAATGGATGACAAGCTCTGTGACCCACACTCTTCCCGCCTGACAGGGTGCTTTCTACTCTTTGCTCTCTGCTTGGTTCAAACAACACCTGATTTCTTTGCTCATTCTTGAAGAAACTGGACTCTTGGGCAGTTGCCCTGCTACCCTGATGCTCTGCAAAAACCCTATCTTGATCCTTACTGTAGCAACTCTCAACTACTAAACTATGCCTGTTTTCTTATTTTGTTTTGTTTTGTTTTGTTTTGTTTTTACTGTTGTTTTAAACTCAAACATGGCATATTGGTCCATGTTCAATGCATCCACCCATACCTCCTCTTATAAAATTGGCTTATCTGGGAAATAACTATTATATTTAGTTCCAAGTTAGTGCAGAAGATGGTTCCAGAACAGAGAGAGAGAGAGGGAGAGAGAGAGAGAGAGAGAGAGAGAGAGAGAGAGAGAGAGANAGAGAGAGAGAGAGAGAGAGAGAGAGAGAGAGAGAGAGAGAGAGAAAGGAGAAGGAAGTTAGTGAAAATTTGGAGAAAGAAATCTACATAGATCTTCTCTGTTAGGGAAAGAGAATAAAGAGCTGACATATTTCAGACATTGTCCTCATATTCTCAAGGCTCACAGTTAAAAGTGTGCTCATTACTAATTGTGGGGGTGGGAACAATAGTCCTCTGATGTATGTCTATCCTTGACAATAACAATCTGAGTCTCACAGTTCTCATAGACTAGACAGTTATATTCCTTCTTGCACAAACATCCTATTAATATTATGGGCATTTGTTTTCTTCCAGGGACACAGGCCCTAGAATTTAAAACTGGTTAGGAAGCTGGGATTAGGGTTCTCTTAATGGCAGGGATTGTTCACTGTTCACTTCTTAGTCCTGAGCCTCACTTTCTCTCATGAAAACAGGACACCTAGGATCTCTCCTCCCCCACCCCCGTGTCTGTGAGCAGGCCCGTGGCATGTGAGAAAAGGGAAGTCTAGAGGAGGTCAAGGATTATTTCCACCCCTACATTCTCTAGATCATTTTAGGATACTGTTCACCATTACTCAAGCAAAGCTGAAATTATAGCATTTTATAGAATCTTAAATCCTGGTTTTTGCTTAGTTAACTTTATTTTTTACTTATTGGGTGTCCTAGGGATTGCTTGTTTTGGTAAAACTAGATATTATACAAAAGTTGACTTTTTACCCAACAATTTCCCAGAAATCCAAGAATCAAAAGCATTCATAGAAAAGCAGAATTTAGCTACATGTTTTGGTTTCAGTGTGCCTAGTGTATTTAATAACAACACTTGCTTAATGTTCCTTAGACTTTTGCCCTAATTTGTTAAGATAAGCAAACAGTAGAAAACCCCACACAGTTCAACCATACTATGTTCACCTTATTGATTGCTATTTCTCAGAATTATAAGTGACAGTTAATCTTAATTATTAAAGAAAGGCAGTACACTGCCATTCCCTGCTGAATAATTTTTATGAGAGTACAATTAAGCTCAGGGAACCCTGGGGACTAGAAAGGACATGCCAATGTTTTCTGTTTAGTAGATGCAGATTCCTAGATAAGAAATCAGATTATCTTTGCTCACATCTCAATTAAGCAGCAAAGAAGATAAACAAATAAAGCTAAATATAGATTCAAAGGGAAAAAAAAATCTAGTTTTCGTTTAAAATTCCCAAGCTCAGGCTCCCAGCAGAAGCATGGGCTGGAATCCAGTTTTCCAAGTTGTGTATGGAGAAGCTCCTGGCTCGATCTCAAAGACCATGTGTGAATGTCAGGTTCATGGAATAATTAATGGATAATGCCATCAGGACTTATGTGTTAGTGAGGAAAAGAATATGCACTATATTATGACATTTTAAAATATGGTATTAATCCCTAATGGTTCCTTTGTATACAGAAGGTTTAGGCCCTGATGAATTCTTTTTATTGCCAATAATATTAATAGTTTTTCTATGGTTTCCAGTTTGACCAACTGAATATCAATCCTCAAGAGGTTTCTTTATGTCGAATTCTAAACTCGTTAAAGCTCAAGGAATAATTCAGATGGTTTAGAATTTTTTAAATGTAATCTTTCAGATGATATGTAACCTTTCATTCCAAGGCTATAAACCTAGCTTATTACATCAAAGAAAGAATACAAGAAAAAAGTTTGCCTGGATGATTTGATAGTGAATACCACCCTTGTCTAAAAATAAGGTGTCTTCCTCAAGACTTCTACTTCAAAAGCTTTATCTCCCTTTTTTAGGATGTTGTTTAAGGACATGAAACTTATCTAGCATGGTTCTTCTGAGCACTCTTCAGAAGACTTTCTGCTTGTTGCTAAAAATCTTTCCTGGAGAGATGGGAATATTTACCCCTTCTTCTAAGTTCTCAATGTGAAACTGCAGTACAAGTCAACAAATCTTACCTGGGAGAATGCATGAGTGTATTAGTCTTAGAGAGCAATGTGGGAGGGGTATAGTCAGCAGCGTAGGTGACCTTAAAGTAGCCACACTGGAATGTCCACCCTCAGTAGGAATGGTGGCTTCCCATTGTATATAGGTGGAACTCCCTTCCTCCATCTTTCCACACCTCCCCACCAAAGTCACTTGCAATCAAGAAGAACTGGGTAAGGGATCTAGATACTCACATACACATGAGGACCCTCGAAGGACACCCTGCCCACACACCTTCTAAGAGGAGAAGTAAGCAGTCAAGTATCAGCTGTGATGGTCTTTCTGTAGACCTAAACGAATGCTTGAAGATGCTAGAAGTTTGGATCAAAGTCCTGTGAAGCATAGATAAGTTGAGAGACAAAGAATCTTTCTTGAAAGCTTTAGTCTTTTCCATCATTGTCTGAATGGCATCTGTGACTGCAACACACAAGCCTCCGCATTAGACTGGGTATTAGCCTTGAAACATAGTTGCCAAGATGGCCTCCAAGACACCATTGTGAAGGCAGGACAGCATGTAAACAGGAAGTGCATTGAACCTGTCCTATTATGAAACTGCAAGGCTGTAGCCACACTAGGGAATTCTTAATAACTGCATTCATGCTGCTTTGATTTCCCTGTGTGTTTTAGTCTATTGCTGCGAGGAGACGCCATGATCACAGCAACTTTTATAAAGGAAAGCATTTCATTGGGGCTTAATTACAGTTTCAGTGGTTTAGTTCATTATCATCACAGTAGCAGGTAGGTAGACAGGGTGCTGGAGAAGTAGCAGAGAGTTCTACATCTGGATCATCAGGCAGCAGGAAGAGAAGGACACTGGGACCTGGCTTGGGATTTTGAACCCTTAAAGGCCACCACCAGTGACACTTCTTCCAAATTTCTAATCTTTTAAATAGTGCCATTTTCTGTTAACCAAGCATTCGAATCTATGAGCCTATGAAGTATTCAAATGTCTATTGGAGACATTCTTATTCATCTCTTTCCTGTTGCCCTCCCCTTTCTCCACAGTACTTATTGAGAGTCCTTCTCCACTGTTAGGGTCTTGGAACTTTGTACTATAACTTTGCTGATGTCACAACATCCCAAATAAACTCACTTTTTTGCTATTGTTCTCATCCTCCTACATAAATACTTGGACTTGCTGTCAGACTTTTATCATGGATGCCAATAGACAGAAGTCAGCACCTCCATCACCAGTTAATGCTGTCTGGATTTCTAGGATCAAATCTCTCCCCTTTTCTTTGCTAGTTGTCTTATTTTGCTTTCTATTACTCTGATAAATACCATAGCCAAAAGGAATTTGTGGTGGAATCTGCTTATTTCAGTTTACAGATTATAGTCCATTGTGAAGAGAAGTCAGGGCAGAAGCTGAAGGCAGGAGCCTGGAGTGAGGAAGTGAAACACAGGACATGGACGGATATTGATTATCGGTTTGCTCCTTAAAGCTTTCTCAGTATGCTTTCTTATGAAACCTCACCAGGGTTGGTGTAGCACACAGTGAGCTGGACCCTCCTATGGCAATTATTAAGCAAGAAAATATCTCACAGACCTTACTACAGACCAATCTGATGGAAGCATTTCCTTAAGATGCTCTTGTGTCAGATATAAGTAGGTTTTTGTCAGTTTGACAAAACCCAACCAGCACACTAGTCTTGTATTTCGATCAATGCCAAGGCTAAAAGGGCTGACATATTACTTGCCAGTGCCTGCTCATGGAACAAAAGCCATGCTTCCACTGTCTTGTTGGCCAGAAACCACAGCCCTCTCTGAGACTGACTTCTGTTGGCTCCATTTCTGTCTTCTACTTGTGTGGGTGTGATTTCATTGTCATGCTGTAAATATTTGAAAAATGTTTTGCATGGTACCATCTCATCTGTTGAAGCAGATGTAGTGTTGAAAATACAATTAGGTTTTTATTGCTGTGATGACAATCAGCACAGGAAAGAGTTTAATCTTTGGGAGATCTCTAATGTAGCCTAAGAGAAGACTTGGTGTTAGTGGGATTATTCTCTTGGGGGTGGAGTACAAAGAATTCTGGTATTTGGCCAGCTCAGTTCTATATGTTTTAAAGATTGTGGGGTTTTTTTTTTTTCTCTTTTTGTTTCGATGTCTGTTTTGGCCTTTCCCAATTTCTAGAGGGCATACTAGAGGGATATTGATTACTGGGATATTGGTTTCTAGTGGGCATACTTTTTTAAGTCAACACTTCCTTTCAGGTTTAGACTCAGAATCTCTTTACCTTCCCTCATCTCCATTTTTCTTTATCCATGTCTCCAATCCCACTGTATGCCTCAAGCTAGTTGTTAGTTCTCAACATGTCTGCCTCAGCTGCTAACTTCTGGGATTGCAGGTAAATTACATCCCTGGCTCATCTCATCATTGACTCTATCTTGTTTTTCTGCTCTGTTTTCAAGAATCCATGTAATTATATCAATCTCCTGACTCTCAAGGTATTTATCCTTAATCACATTTACAAATATATTATTTCAGTGAATATATTCACAGGTTTTGATGATTAGAATATAGACCTCTTTGAGCTACTCTTAAAGTAGTTCTGTCTACTGTAGATTCTTCTGCAATCTATGTTCACTTAATATTTCTACAAACACATGATATGCATCTAATGGGAATGTATAGATGGAACACTGGGCACAAGGACACATTCCTGTAATTCCAGCACTCAGTAGGCTGAGGCAGGAGGATCATGAACTCAAGATCAGCCAAGGCTAGATAGCTAATGGAAGCTATGACACCCCTCTATTCCCTGCCCCCACCACTTCCACTAACAGGCTAAGAAAAGAGTAACAGTTCTAGGAGGGGTGACTGATCCAGAATTCCATGGGGGAAATTGGAATGCTTCTCCACAGGGGTAAGAAGGATTATGTGTAGAGTGTAAAAGAATCATTAGGGCATCACTTGTTGCTAATGTGTCCTGTAATTGAAGTCAATGAGAAACTACAACTTAATCTAAGCAGGCTTAAAAAGGGCACAAATCTGTACTATCAGGAATGAAGGTATAGGTCACTTCTCCAGGAAGCCAAGACTTGCTGAAGTGCTTGCTGAGGTTGGAGGAAATGCAAAATGGGTAGGAAAGGAATACCGTTACAAAGACCAGTTAAGACCATGAGACCAGAAAAGAGGATTTTAATTAATGTGTTTCTGTTGTATATTGTTAAGGGTGTATTGTACAGATATTTGTGTTTTCTTTCCTCAATTTCTTTTATCATGTGATATAAAATCAATTAAGAGATTATCAATGGTTATATAAAAGAATGTTTTTCAGAGGACATTGACACCTATTCCAAATTTATAATGTGTTTGAGGTTGTATGAGAGATAGTTATATTAGATATAATTATGACTTGTTTAAATATATAGCATATTTGAGTTTTTATATAGCATAGTTATACTATATTTAGGTATTGTTATGACTGGTTATTGTTTTCATTTAGAAATTGATAAGTACATATGGAGAAATGATTGTGTGTCAAATTGACAGGAAGTAAGACTTGTGATGGCTATTTTGGTTGTCAACTTGATAACTAAGATCCCCAAAAGAAGGCACACCTGTGAGGAAATTTTGCTTAATTTGAACTAACAAGATCCATTTCTAATCTGGATATTTGAGGTAGGAAAACTCACCTTTCATCCAGATCTTTTGAGTTGGGAAAACCTATCTTTAATCTGGGACATACCTTCTACTGGAAGCCCATATAAGTATCTAGAAGAGTGAAGCTTTTGCTCTTGCTTAGTTGCTCTTCCCTTGCTAGCAAGTTCATTGCTTCACTGGCATAAAAGCCTACTTCTTTGGCATTGTGATATACCTTGAAGATCAGATGAGATATCTAACTCATGAACTGATGACAGTAACTATTGGATTATTAGATCTTCTGTTAGTAGGGAGACATTGCTGGAGTAGCTGGATTGCAGCCTGTAAGTCATTCTAATAAATGGTTTGTTTTTTTTTTATAGAGAGAAATTAATTCTGTAAGTCTGTTTACTCAAGAACCCTGACTAATATACCATATGAATGAAATTGATTATGCCTGGGAGGGTGATGTTTTAGATAGGGTTTCTATTGCTGTAGTGAAAAACATGAACAAAAAGCAAGTTGGAGGGGAAAGGGTTTATTTGGCTTACACTTGTTTATTGCTGCTCATCATCCTCAGGATGAGTTCCTATCTAAGGAACTCAAAGAGGGCAAGAATCTGGAGGCAGGATCTGATACAGAAGTCACTGAGAGGTGCTATTTTCTGGCTTCCTCCTCTTGGCTTGGTTAGCCTGTTTTCTTATAGAATCCAGAACAACCATCCCAAAGATGGAGCCACACACAGTGATCACTAATTAAGATGGATCCTGTGGAGGCATTCTTTTTTTCAAGTGAGGTTCCTTCCTTTCAGATAATTCTCGTTTGAGTGTCAAGTTGACATATGACTAGCTAGCACAGATAACAAAAAACATTGCTTTCATTTCAAAAAGGAAAAAAAAAGACACCAAGTACATGGATTTATTATTACAGATAACATGAAAATCAGTCCTATGCATCAAGTTCAAGGTCAACATACTTTTTTCCAAAAACTGGTGTGAGGGAGAAACCTTTTATTTTCTCTGAAAAAATCTTTTCTTTCTTAGCTTTTATAGCCAACACATAATAAGGACTTAATAATTTCATTAATTCTATGAATCTTTCTTCTAAGATCAAGTTTGGGGTGTGATCCATCCTACTTACCCTTCAGTGTAATAAATTTAATTACCTCCAACCCCTCAAATAGGACTGTCTTCCCTCTAGTCTTCAGTTTCAGTTTTCATTATAAGTTTGTCTGAAGCAGCTGAACTATTACTATTTTGCCACATGAAAGGGTTTGAAAGTAGATAATTCTGTTCACAGTCACAGTATCATTATCTTCTACCAGTTTTGGTTAATAGAATAAATTGAATGAGAGGAAATTGTGCAATCATTTTGGAAGAGTGAAGACAATATTATGTATAGAAGCAGAAGTGTAGGATATGAACAGGCAAAGCTAAACTCAGTAAATATTGTAGAAATATATTTGGCAAAATGATGCATATGAAAAACAGTTAATACACAAATAAGAAATTTAAGCATTTTTTATTTGTTCATATAAGGTATATTATTTTCTTCCTTTTTCTCTAACTTCTCTCAGATTGTCCCTTCCCTTCCCACATTCCAAATTTCATGTTATTTTTCTTCCTTAAAAAAATACAGCAATACAAAATGAACAAATCAACAAATGTGTATACTTACACACATACACACATACACACACACACAAACACACACACACACACACTCACACACACATTAAAAATCAAAACCAGAAACTTGTTTCTGTTGGGAAACAACTTCTAAGCATTAGGCCTGATGTATGGTTGATACAATTAGTGTGACTTCATTGCAGAGAAATGATTTTCTATCTCCTAGTAGCTATCAACTGCACATATATCTTATTTAGGAGTGTTCAAATCTTCCTCTGCATGTTCTAACAATCTCCTGGAGCTCATCCAGGCCTGTTATATCTGAAATGCATTGTCTTATTGGAGTTTTCCACCACGATGGAATTATCCAATCTTTTTGTCTACATTTTTGGCTTGATTCCTAAACCCTGGTTGAGGGTGTGTGATAAAGAGGGTTGAATGATTTAAAGTCTCTGACTTTCTGCACGTTTTTCTCGTTGTGATTCTTTGTGTTAATTACTACCTACTGTGAGAAGAAGCTTCTCCAATGAGGGCTAATCAATGCACTGATTTATGGGAATATCAAAAATGTTATTCAGAGCCTTATTATTATGGTCGTTTAGCAGAATAATAGTAGTTGATTTGCCCCAGGACCATCACCTATCTCATCTTAGGTTATTTGCCTCATTGGCAGTGACAGTCATGTGTTCCTTCTTACTAAGAGAACCTTAAACCAAAGAAAAAGAATGAGTTGGTTATTCCACACACATTTTGCTACTTTTGCACCAGTGGGTATATATTAAGTCTGATAGCTGTCAAAATTACATATCTACTCTTCCTACTAGAGGATCAGCTCAGTTTCTTCATATTCGGCTGAAAAAAGTATATGGAATCTTTGGCAATCGGGCCTAATTATCAGGTTCTGGAGAGTAACCAAAAACATTAGCAATAACCTATAACATTTAGGGGATATATAGGATTCGTTTGTCCACTGACTCAAAGTTATATAACCCACTGTTAGTACTGTAGATTTTATTTGGTAGCATATGATGTCTGGTTGGAACACTTTCTTCCCTATTATATAGTAACTCCATTTAAACTCTATGCTACTCTAATAGTGGGTTTCTATAGGGTTTTTCAAAAGACCTTTAGTGTTTGTTATCCATTCCCCTATTCCCTATTCTACTTTATACCCCATCCACCACTCCATTTAATCTTCCTGCTATAATTTCCATTTTATCCCTTTATAACACTATATTCTATTTCTTCTTTCATGGAAAATCATCTTCTCCCTGTTACTAGCTACCTGACCTCTGTGACTATTCTAAACGAAACCCAGATACATTCATCTAACTTGAAAGCTAACATTCATGTACTAGAGAAAACATGCAATGTTTGTATTCCTGCAAACTTGGGATGATTGGTTTTAGCACTATCCATTTACAAGAAAATCTCACTTTATTTAACAGCTAAGTGAAATTCTACTGGGCAAATGTAACATGTTTTCATTTTCTGTTCATCAGTTTATGGACATCTAGACTGTTTACAGTTTTTAGATAAGAAGAGCAACAATGAACATGGATGAACAAATATCTCTAAAGTAGGATCGAGAGTCCATTGGGTATATGCCCAAGAAGAGTACAGTTGTGTCTTGTAGAAGATCTATTGTAAGCTTTTTCAAGAATCTCCACAATGATTTTAATAGGGTCTTGCATTAGTTTGCACTTCCATCAGCATTGAATAAATACTCTCCTTTCCTTGAATTCCTGCCAGCATATGATGTCATTATTATTTTTACTGCTGCTGCTGCTGCTGCTGCTGCTGCTGCTGCTACTACTACTACTACTACTACTACTACTACTACTACTACTACTACTACTACTAATCTTAGTTATTCTGACTGGAGAAAAATGTAATTTGAAATTTCCTTATGGCTAAGGATGTTGACTATTTTTAAAGTGTTTATCAGTCTTTATTTGGGAGCTTTTCATTTAATTTTGTACCCCATTTTTCAATTAAGTTATTTGTTTCCTTGACATTCACTTTTTTAAGTTCTTCATATTTTCTGGATACTAATCAACTTTCAGTTGTACAGTTAATAAAGATTTATTTTTTTAAAACATCTCATTCTGTACTATAGATTCCATTTATTAACTATTGGTCTTGATGCCTATGCTCTGAGGTTTTTGCTCAGAAAGTGTTTTCTTTTGACAGTGAGTTCAACTGTATCTCATTTCTCTTCTATCAGATTCAGTTTATCTCCTCTTACTTTGAGGTCCTCGATCGATTTGAAATTGTGTTGTGTGCAAAACGATCATTAGTTGTCTATTTTTATCTTCTGCATGAAGCTATCCAGTTTAACCACCACCATTTCCTGAAGATACTGGCTTTCTTTAGTAAGTGTTGTAGCCATCATCACCATAGTTTTCTTCCTCTTCTTCTTCTTCTTCTTCTTCTTCTTCTTCTTCTTCTTCTTCTTCTTCTTCTTCTTCTTCTTCTTCTTCTTCTTCTTCTTCTTCTTTCTCCTGTTACTCCTTCTCCTCCTCCTCCTTCTTTTTAAAAATATGGTTTGAGTAGGTGTGTGGAGTTGTACCTGGGGTTAAATTCTATTTCATATCTCTTTACTGCAACTTGAAATCGGGAATCATGCCATCTCTAGCAGTTCTTTTATTAAGGGTTGTTTTAGTTATCCTGTTTGTTTTGTGTGTGTGTGTGTGTGTGTGTGTGTGTGTGTGTTCATATGAAGTTTAAAATTATTTTTAAAAATTTCAGTAAAGAATTCTGTTGGAATTTTGATAAAGAATTATTTTCTGAGGCTATTGAGAAAGGTACTGTTTTCCTAATGTTTTTCTCAGTATATTTGTCAGTATATATTAGAAGGTCACTGTTTGTGTGTGTGTGTGTGTGTGTGTGTGTGTGTGTTTGTGTGTGTTAATTTTATATCATGCTATTTTGCTGATATCAACTTTAGGTGATTGATTTCTGGTTGATTATTTAGGATCTTTTTGTGTATAAAATCATATCTTCTAAAATAAAAATACTTTTATTATTCTTTTTCTATTTATATCCCTTTGATGTCTTTCAGTTATCTTAATACTTTTGTTAAGACTTGAAGTACTATATTGAAATGATTTGAAGAGAGTGGATATCTTTCCTATTTTTAATAGAAATGCTTTCAGATACTTTACCTTTAGGGTCATGCTGGCTTTTGGCATGTTGCAAATTATCTTCATTATGTTGAAATATATACTTCATATTTATAGTCTTATTCTTGTTATCCAGCTTTAATCCATAGTGATAAGATAGGATATAGAATATTTCAATTTTTCTATATTTGTTAAGATAGGTTTTTGTTCTAATATGTAATTAACTTTAGAGAAATTTCCACTGGCTGAAGATAAAGTGAATTCTTCAGTACTTGGGTTAAATGATCTGAATGTATTTGCTAGGTTCTTGATTTATGATTTACTTAATGTCAGAGTTTCTCTGTTTAGTTGTTGTTGTTGTTGTTGTTCTGTCTATTGGTGAGAGTAGGGCACTATTACTCTGGCTAGTTGTTTTATTAAAAATGGCAAAAACAGGCTTCTAAGGAATGGCATTATTAAAGGGTTAGGATGTGTGGCTTTGTTGGAGAATGTGGCCTTGGGAGTGGATTGTACCACTTTGCGCTTTAAGGTATTTTAAACGCAGTTTGAGACCATTGGGTCATTCTCTTTTCCTGCTGCCTTCTGGTTCAGATGTAGAACTCATCATAGCCATCAGCAACATATTGAACTGTGTTGAACCAGTCTAACTGTCATGAGCATAATAGAGTAAATTTCTGAACTGTAAGCCAGTACTTTCTCCTTTGTAAGAGTTGCTGTGGTCATGGTGTCTCTTCACAACAATAGACAATCTATTACATTGTGTCAGGGATGTCATGAGATTTTTTTTTTTTTTTTTTTTTGATGTAGCAGTGTTTGTATTCTGGAACGGTAGTAGGTAGTTTTTACTTTCTAATACAAGATGTTAGTCTTTGTCTTTTTTATGTAACCTATTAATCAACAAATTTTATTAACTTTTGTTATTATTGCTGTTCTTTATTGTTGCCTTTTAAATATTTTACCTCTCCTCTGTAATTGGTTTTAGGATAATTTATTTATGTCACCCTCACCATATCCAGCCCTGCCACCCTATTTTTCTCCAGTGCTTCTCTGACAGCTCTATTCTCTTTCAGTCCCAAATAAAAACCCTTTGCTTATGAAGTCACACCAATGGGATAAAGTTCAGGCCATCAAATAGAACCCAAGTCCAAGACTGTACACAGCAGAAAAATATGAGAACAAATTTATTGTGCTATACATCATTTGTTAGCAGTGATTTACTTTGATTACTGGGTCCAAGCATAAGATATAGTTAAAAATATGAGTTCTGTCCTCAAGAAACTTAGTGTTCAGGAATCCCAGCTCTTATTCAGTTTGAGATGACATTCCAGGTGCATTTAAAACACATGAACTACATTTATCCAGTTTACTATGATAAATATGTTACAAAAAAGGAGGTATGAAAGGGAAAATGTGTAATCTTTTTTTATTAGATATTTTCATTTACATTTCAAATGCTATCCTGAAAGCCCCCTATACTTTCCCCCTGCACTGCTCCCCAGCCTACCCATTCCCGCATCCTAGCCCTGGCATTCCCCTATACTGGGGCATATAACCTTCCCAAGACCAAGGGACTCTCCTGCCAATGATGGCCAACTAGGCCATCCTCTGCTACATATGCAGCTAGATACACAAGCTCTGGGGGGTAATGTTTAGTTCATATCATTGTTCCTCCTATGGGGTTGCAGACCCCTTCAGCTCCTTGGGTATTTTCTCTAACTCCTCCATTGGGGCCCTGTGTTCCACCCAATAGATGACTGTGAGCATCCACTTATGTATTTGCCAGGCACAGGCATAGCCTCACAAGAGAGAGCTATATCAGGGTCCTGTCAGCAAAATCTTGCTGGCATATGCAATAGTGTTTGCATTTGGTGGTTGTTTATGGGATGGATCCCCAGGTGGGGCAGTCTCTGGATGGTCCTTCCTTTTGTCTCAGCTTGTCTCTGTAATTCCTCCCATGGTTATTTTGTTCCCCATTCTAAGAGGGAACAAAGTATTCACACTTTGGTCTTCCTTCACCTTGAGTTTCATGTGTTTTGCAAATTGTATCTTGGTTATTCTAACTTTCTGGGCTAATATCCACTTATCAGTAAGTGGATATCATGTGAGTTCTTTTGTGATTGAGTTACCTTACTCAGGATGATATCCTCCAGATATATACATTTGCCTAAGAATTTCATGAATTCATTGTTTTTAATAGCTGAGAAGTACTCCATTGTGTAAATGTACCACAAATTCTGTATCCATTCCTCTGTTGAGGGACATCTGGATTTTTCCAGCTTCTGGATAGTATGAATAAGGCTGCTATGAACATAGTGGAGCATGTGTTCTTATTGCTAGTTGGAACATTTTCTGGGTATATGCCCAGGAGAAGTATTGCTAGATCTTCTGGTACTATGTCCAATTTTGTGAGGAACAACCAGATTGATTTACAGAGTGGTTGTACAAGCTTGCAATCTCAACAGCAATTGAGGAGTGTCCCTCTTTTTCCACATCTTTGCCAGCATCTGCTGTCACCTGAATTTTTGATCTTAGTCATTCTGAGAGGCGTGATGTGGAATCTCACGGTTGTTTTGGTTAGCATTTCCCTGATGATTAAGGATGTTGAACATTTTTCCAGGTGTTTCTCAGCCATTCGGTATTCCTCAGTTGAGAATTCTTTGTTTAGCTCTGTACACAATTTTTAATAGGGTTATTTGATTTTCTGGAGTCTAGCTTCTTGATTTCTGTATATACATTAGATATTACTCTCCTATCAGATTTAGGATTGGTAAAGATCCTTCCAAATCTGTTGGTGGCCTTTTTACCTTATTGACAGTGTCTTTTCCCTTATAGAAACTTTGCAATTTTATGAGGTCCCATTTGATGATTCTCAATCTTACATCAAAAGCCATTGTTGTTCTGTTCAGGAATTTTTCCCCTGTGCCCATATCTTCGAGGCTTTTCCCCACTTTCTCCTCCATGAGTTTCAGTGTCTCTGGTTTTATGTGGAGTTCCTTGATCCACTTAGACTTGAGCTTTGTGCAAGGAGATAAGAATGGATCAATTCACATTCTTTTGCATGGTAACCACCAGTTGTGCCAGCACCATTTGTTGAAAATGCTGACTATTTTCTTCTGGATGGTTTTAGCTCCCTTGTCAAAGATCAAGTGACCATAGGTGTGTGAGTTCATTACTGGGTCTTCAATTCTATTCCATTGATCTACTTGTCTGTTGCTGTACCCATACCATGCAGTTCTTTATCACAATTGCTCTGTAGTACAGCTTTAGGTCAGGCATAGTGATTCCACCAGAGGTTCTTTTATTATTGAGAATACTTTTTGCTATTCTAGGTTTTTTGTTATTCCAGATGAATTTGCAAATTGCCCTTTCTTACTCAGTGAAGAATTGAGTTGGAATTTTGATGGGATTGCATTGAAACTGTAGACTGCTTTCCGCAAGGTAGTCATTTTTACCATATTAATCCTGCCAATCCATGAGCATGAGAGATCTTTCCAACTTTTGAGATCTTCAATTTCTTTCTTCAGAGACGTGAAGATCTTTTCATATACATCTTTCACTTTCTTAGAGTCACATCAAGGTATTTTATATTATATGTGACTATTGTGAAAAGTGTTTTTTCCCTAATTTCTTTCTCAGCCTGTTTATCCTTTGTGTAGAGAAAGGCCACTGGTTTGTTTGAGTTAATTTTATATCCAGCTACTGCACTGAAGCAGTTTATCAGGTTTAGGACTTCTCTGGTGGAATTTTTAGGGTCACTTATATATACTATCATATCATTTGTAAATAGTGATATTTTGACTTCTTCCTTTCCAAATTTTATCTCCTTTATCTCCTTTTGTTGTCTAGTTGCTCTGGCTAGGACTTCAAGTACTATATTGAATAGGTAGGGAGAAAGTAGTCAGCCTTGTCTAGTCCCTGATTTTAGTGGGATTGCTTCCAGCTTCTCTCCATTTAGTTTGATGTTGGCTACTGCTTTGCTGTGTACTGCTTTGATTATGTTTACATGTGGGCCTTGAATTCCCAATCTTTCCAAGACTTTTATCATGAATGGGTGTTGGATTTTGTCAAATGCTTTCTCAGCATCTAGTGAGGTGATCATGTGGTTTTTTTCTTTGAGTTTTTTATATAGCGGATTTCATTGATGAACTTTCATATATTAAACCTTCCCTGCATCCCTGGGATGAAGCCTACTTGATCATGATGGATGACTGTTTTGATGTGTTCTTGGATTCTATTTGCTAGGATTTTATTGAGTATTTTTGCATTGATATTCATAAGGGAAATTGGTCTGAAGTTCTCTTTTTTTGTTGGGTCTTTATGTGGTTTAGGTATCAGAGTAATTGTGGCTTCGTAGAACAAATTGGGTAGAGTACCTTCTGTTTCTATTTTGTGGAATAGTTTGAGGAGAGTTAGAATTAGGTCTTCTTTGAAGGTCTAATAGAACTCTGCACTAAACCCATCTGGTCNTGGNCTATTTTTGGTTGGGAGACTATTAATGACTGCTTCTATTTCTTTAGCAGAAATAGGACTGGTTAGATCATTAATCTGATCCTGATTTAACTTTGGTACCTGGTATCTGTCTAGGAAATTGCCCATTTCATCCAGGTTTTCCAGTTTTGTTGAGCCTTTTGTAGTAGGATCTGATGATGTTTGGATTTCCTCAGTTTCTGTTGTTATGTCTCCCTTTTCATTTCTGATTTTGTTAATTAGGATACTGTCCCTATGCCCTCTAGTTATTCTGGCTAAGGGTTTATCTATCTTGTTGATTTTCTCAAAGAACTTGCTCCTGGTTTGGTTGATTCTTTGAATAGTTCTTGTTTCCACTTGTTTGATTTCAGCCCTAAGTTGGATTATTTCCTGCTGTATACTCCTCTTGGGTGAATTTACTTACTTTTGTTGTAGAGCTTTAGGTGTGTTGTCAAGCTGCTAGTGTATGGTCTCTCTATTTTCTTTTTGAAGTGCTATGAGCTTTCCTCTTATGAATGCTGTCATTGTGTACCATAAGTTTGGGTATGTTGTGGCTTCATTTTCATTAAACACTAAAAAGTCTTTAATTTCTTTCTTTATTTCTTCCTTGACCAAGTTATCATTGATTAGAATATTGTTCAGGTTCCACGTGAATGTTGGCTTTCTATTATTTATGTTGTTATTGAAGATCAGCCTTAGTCCGTGGTGATGTAATAAGATTCATGGTGTAATTTCAATATTTTTGTATCTGTAGAGGCCTGTTTTGTGACTAGTTATATGGTTAATTTTGGAGAAGATACCATGAGGTGCTGAGAAGGAGTTATATCCTTTTGTTTTAAGATAAAGTGTTCTATAGATATCTGTTAAATCCATTTGTTTCATAATTTCTGTTAGTTTCACTCTATCTCTGTTTAGTTTCTGTTTCCAGGATCTGTCAATTGATGAGAGTGGGGTGTTGAAGTCTCCCACTATTATTCTGTGAGGTGTAATGTGTGCTTTGAGATTTACTATAGTTTCCTTAATGAATGTGGTTACTCTAGCATTTGGAGCATAGATTTTCAGAATTGAGAGTTCATCTTGTAAGACTTTACCTGTGTTGAGTATGCCGTGCCCCTCCTTTTCTTTTTTGATAACTTTGGGTTGGAGGGTGATTTTTCTTTTTCTTTTTTTTTTTTTTTTTTTTTTTTGATATTAGAATGGCTACTCCAGCTTGTTTCTTCAGACCATTTGCTTGGAAAATTGTTTTCCAGTCTTTTACTCTGATGTAGTGTCTGTCTTTGTCCCTGAAGTAGGTTTCCTGAATGCAGCAAAATGTTGGGTCCTATTTATGTAGTCAATCTATTAATCTATATTTTTTATTGGGGAATTGAATCCATTGATATTAAGAGATATTAAGGAAATGTAATTGTTCTTTCTGTTATTTTTGTTGATAGAGTTTGGATTCTGTTCTTGTGGCTATCTTCTTTTAGGTTTGTTGAAGGATTACTTTCTTGATTTTTTTTTTTTTTAGGGCATAATTTCCCTCCTTGTGTTGGAGTTTTCCCTTTATTATCCTTTGAAGGTCTGGATTTGTGGAAAGATATTGTGTGAATTTGGTTTTCTTGTGGAATAGTTTTCTNGAAATTGCCCATTTCATCCAGGTTTTCCAGTTTTGTTGAGCCTTTTGTAGTAGGATCTGATGATGTTTGGATTTCCTCAGTTTCTGTTGTTATGTCTCCCTTTTCATTTCTGATTTTGTTAATTAGGATACTGTCCCTATGCCCTCTAGTTATTCTGGCTAAGGGTTTATCTATCTTGTTGATTTTCTCAAAGAACTTGCTCCTGGTTTGGTTGATTCTTTGAATAGTTCTTGTTTCCACTTGTTTGATTTCAGCCCTAAGTTGGATTATTTCCTGCTGTATACTCCTCTTGGGTGAATTTACTTACTTTTGTTGTAGAGCTTTAGGTGTGTTGTCAAGCTGCTAGTGTATGGTCTCTCTATTTTCTTTTTGAAGTGCTATGAGCTTTCCTCTTATGAATGCTGTCATTGTGTACCATAAGTTTGGGTATGTTGTGGCTTCATTTTCATTAAACACTAAAAAGTCTTTAATTTCTTTCTTTATTTCTTCCTTGACCAAGTTATCATTGATTAGAATATTGTTCAGGTTCCACGTGAATGTTGGCTTTCTATTATTTATGTTGTTATTGAAGATCAGCCTTAGTCCGTGGTGATGTAATAAGATTCATGGTGTAATTTCAATATTTTTGTATCTGTAGAGGCCTGTTTTGTGACTAGTTATATGGTTAATTTTGGAGAAGATACCATGAGGTGCTGAGAAGGAGTTATATCCTTTTGTTTTAAGATAAAGTGTTCTATAGATATCTGTTAAATCCATTTGTTTCATAATTTCTGTTAGTTTCACTCTATCTCTGTTTAGTTTCTGTTTCCAGGATCTGTCAATTGATGAGAGTGGGGTGTTGAAGTCTCCCACTATTATTCTGTGAGGTGTAATGTGTGCTTTGAGATTTACTATAGTTTCCTTAATGAATGTGGTTACTCTAGCATTTGGAGCATAGATTTTCAGAATTGAGAGTTCATCTTGTAAGACTTTACCTGTGTTGAGTATGCCGTGCCCCTCCTTTTCTTTTTTGATAACTTTGGGTTGGAGGGTGATTTTTCTTTTTCTTTTTTTTTTTTTTTTTTTTTTTTGATATTAGAATGGCTACTCCAGCTTGTTTCTTCAGACCATTTGCTTGGAAAATTGTTTTCCAGTCTTTTACTCTGATGTAGTGTCTGTCTTTGTCCCTGAAGTAGGTTTCCTGAATGCAGCAAAATGTTGGGTCCTATTTATGTAGTCAATCTATTAATCTATATTTTTTATTGGGGAATTGAATCCATTGATATTAAGAGATATTAAGGAAATGTAATTGTTCTTTCTGTTATTTTTGTTGATAGAGTTTGGATTCTGTTCTTGTGGCTATCTTCTTTTAGGTTTGTTGAAGGATTACTTTCTTGATTTTTTTTTTTTTTAGGGCATAATTTCCCTCCTTGTGTTGGAGTTTTCCCTTTATTATCCTTTGAAGGTCTGGATTTGTGGAAAGATATTGTGTGAATTTGGTTTTCTTGTGGAATAGTTTTCTCTATCCATGGTAATTGAGAGTTTTGCTGGGTATAGTAGCCTGGGCTGGCATTTGTGTTCTCTTAGGGTCTAAATAACTTCTGTCTAGGGTCTTCTGGCTTTCCTAGTCTCTGGTGAGAAGTCTGGTGTAATTCTAATAGGTCTGTCTTTATTTAGTGCATTTGTTGTTCTGATTATTATGTGTTGGGAGGAATTTCTTTTCTGGTCCAGTCTATTTGGAGTTCTGTAGGCTTCTTGTATGTTTGTGGGCATCTCTCTTTAGGTTAAGGAAGTTTTCTCTATAATTTTGTTGAAGATATTTACTGGCCCTTTAAGTTGAAAATCTTCATTCTCATCTATACCTATTATCCTTATGTTTGATCTTCTCATTGTATCTTGGATTTCCTAGATGTTTTGAGTTAGGATCTTTTTGCATTTTTCATTTTCTTTGATTGTTGTGCCCATGTTCAATATGGAATCTTCTACATCTGAGATTCTGTCTTCTATCTCTTGTATTTGGTTGCTCATGCTCTCATTCATGGTTCCTGACTTCTTTCCAAGAATTGAATGTTAAGGTCTGCCACCATAATTATAGAATGAAATGGACACCATTCCTTTCCTAAAGTGAAGCAATCTTGCCTGCACAGACTAGTTTATTGCAATTCTTGGAACTCCTGACTCAATTCTCTATGGGATTAGGAAAGTGACCTAGTGTCCTGTTTGTGAAGGGAGAAAAGGGAAGAGTCTGTTAACAATTTCATTTATATTATTTATTTGTTTTTTTCTATTTAATGATACTCAATGGAAACAGGTAACTGTGTAAATATGTGCAAAGACATAACCCACAGTATGCCTAGAAATACTACTGCTAGGAAGAGGAACATATCTGAAGTGAACTTGAATAGTCATGCCTAATAGTATGATCAGTAATCAGTTATATTTAATAAATGATCATGACTTTTAAGTTTTAAATAAATACAGATAATATTTCTTGAGACTAAATTATGGTGTGATTTTTCTGCCCAAAATCACTTTTATCTTTCTTCTAAGCCACTTATTAGTTTTCTGATACCTATCCTTTTACAATCATACACATGCAGAAGAAAATGGAAGCTACAATTCACTCATGAAACAGAACTATTCTTTTTTTTTGTTTTTTCTGGGCCTAAATTACCTTAGTTGATATATTTGAAAGCATGATGTACTTTTTAGAAAATTGCATGATTTCATTTTTTTCTTTACTGCAAAATAGATGCTAGTATATGTGCATCACATCTAAAGAATACATTTATCTTTTGATGGATATTGAAGCTGGTTCATTTACTTGCTACAATGAACAGAGCAGGAGTAAACATGGATGAGCAAATGTCTCTGTGAAAGTGTGGAGTTCTTTGAGTACATTCCCAGAAGCAGTGTAGTTGAGCAATATAACTACAGTTTTATTGCTCAACTACAGTAGTTTTATTTTCAGCTTTTTAAAAAAACTTCACACAGATTTCCACAGTGACTATACTAGTCTATATTCCCACCAACAGTCAATTAGCATTTCTCTTTCACCAACATTTGTTGTCATTTGTATTCTTGATGTTGACCATTTCCACTGGCCTGTGATGGAAAATAAAAGTAGTTTTAATTAGCAATTTTCTGATAGTTAAGGATGTTGAATACTTACATATATATCATTTGTGCTTCTTCTTCTGAGAAATATGTATTCAGTGACATAGCTCACTTGCAATAACTTTTGTCAGATTTTTTCTTGGAGAATTCCATACATGTATAATGTATTCTTGATTGTGTTCCTTCTCCACCTTGTGTTATCTCTTTTCCATCCCTTCTTTTCTCTACAAATCTTTTTCTACATTCATGTATTTTTGTCTGTGACCTACTAAGCTTAACAGAAAAAGCTGTGTGAACTCGAGTTTGTAATTATGCATTTGAGCCTGGAGAGCTCACAGTGAATATATGAATATGGTGAATAAAACAACTGAAGACAGTAACTTCTACTCTTCTACAATCTATAAGCTG
The DNA here is from genome assembly GCF_900095145.1 of Mus pahari. Classification (NCBI taxonomy): domain Eukaryota; kingdom Metazoa; phylum Chordata; class Mammalia; order Rodentia; family Muridae; genus Mus; species Mus pahari. The sequence continues at coordinate 77,948,782 of NC_034591.1, forward strand.
TCAAGAACTCAACAAGGGGAATAAGATCTTTTGGAATCTTTTACAATACATGATTGACTGTGAATTAGCCCAGTCTTGTGCAGCTTTAGTTCAGGTAGCCATAGTGGCTGAGATGATCACAATGGTTGTGTTATGCCCAGGAGATATAATGTCATAGCCCTTCTCCCTATCTTTTGGCCCATATTGCCACAGTGTTCTCTGAATTTCAGAGGAAATGGTAGAATTGTCTTTCAGTACTATTGCCCTAGGATTCATTTATGACTTTAACTCTAACAGTATTTGTTTGAGAAATTTTGATGTTTCTATGTTTGAAGAATATATCTAGAATAGTAATGTTCTCTTAAGGACCAAGCAGGAAGTGATTTTTTAAAATCATTTTTTTGGAGTGGTTTTGGGCTAAAGTCTATTTGTCAGATTTTAGAAGAGTAATATACCTTCCCATTTCCTAGGGTCATTTTCTAAGAATACCTTTTTTTCCATTCGTTTTTGGCCAAATACAGTGTCTTTTTTTTTTTTTTTCTGAATGAAGTGCCTTTAATCAAGAAGTAAGCGCATCTTGCCCTTTAATCCAATCTGTTCATTTGTGTCTTGTAAACTTTAATTTTTATTTAGTCTTCCCTCTACCTGTGAATCTGTGTGTATGTATATATATATATATATATATATATATATATATATATATATATATGTGTGTGTGTGTGTGTGTGTATGCATGTACATATGTATGTATGCACCTATCTATCCTCTCTCCTCTCTCCCTATCTAATCTATCTATCTATCTATCTATCTATCTATCTATCTATCTATCTATCTATCTATCTATTTATCTGTCATCATCTATTTATCATGTGGATGTAAGAAGAGTTGATCCTCTTTTGAGGTCTTGTGCTATTTGCCTCAGTTTGCAAGGCTTGAAGGCATTTTAATCTACTGAGTCATCTTACTGACACACATCAGTGTCCTTTGAACTGTTAAGGTAATAAATATTTTCAGATCTTTATTGAAAGACATAATTTTTCTATGATATTTTTGGTTTTGTAGTATTTGACAATTCTTGTTCCTTTCTTAGCTAACTGTTATTCAAAACTGGCATGCTTTCCCACTATATTTAATGTATTTTTTTCTTCTCAGTCTGAACAATACTTCAAGCATCTTTAATAGGGCAGACTTAGAAATGATAACTTCTTTCGGCATGTTATTATCTTGGAATGATTTTCTTTATTCTTCACGAATGACTAGTAACTTTGCTGGGTATAGGCTGGGTTGGTAGTTGCTATCTTTTCAAACTTAAACTCATAGTTCAAATCCATTTGATCCTTTCAAAATTCAGCTGAGAAATATAATGCTATTCTGATGGGCCTGGCTTTGCATGTAATTTGTTTGTTCAATATAGTGTACTTGTTGTAAGTATTCAGCAATTTAAATATTATGTGGTAAGACAAAAGTTTTTAGTGATCTTTTCTGTGTGGTGCTCTAAATGACTCTGATATTTAAAAAGGTATTCCATAATTTAGGAAAATTATATGTTATTATTTTGCTGAAAATATTTTTTATGCCTTTGGAAAAAATATTTCATTCCTTTATACCTATGAACTTTTGATTTGATCTCTTCATAGTATCCCATATATCATGAAAGTTGCACTTATTTTCTTATCAATTACCTTAGTCATTCTGTTCCAGTTCTTTCATTTTTTTTTTTCTTCAAGCTCAAGAATGTCCTCCACTTATCCTTTTTTTATTGAGATCATCTTTGTAATATTTATTTAATTTTGGTTGTTTTCTTTTGTTCGTTTCTTTGTTTTCAGTAGTTCAGTTTGTTTTCCCTCCAGAATTCTTATCTCTTTATTGAATCCTTATTTCATTCAATGTATTGATATTTTCATTTTATTTAGCCACTTATGTGTGTTGTTTTGGGCTTTTCACAACAAGAAAGATTATCTTCCTCTGTGTGTTCTTTGAATATACTAAAAATATTACTTTTAAGTTCATTTTCTGGGATTCCATCTGTCTCACTTGACTGGAAGTGCTGTAATTTTATACTTAATAACTCTTGGATGAATTAGATTAGCTTGACTTTCATGTGTATTGCATTTTTGTGTTGGGGCTTGTGCATATAGAGGTAAGTCATTGGTTGAATTTACTTCTTTATTTTTATTTGACCACTAACACTCCTTGTTAATTTAGTTACTTTACTAATTTATCACTCTGAGTCACACTGTACTATTACTTTTAAAATTAAAAGTGGTATGCACGTGCTAATTTGACTAAGAATGGTCCCCATAGACATACATGTTTAAATACTTAGTCCCAAGTTGGTAGAATTTTTTAGGTAGGGATTAGGAAGTGTGATCTTGTTAGGAGTTGTGGCATTTTTGGAGGAGGTATACCCTTGTTAGTGGAGGTTTGGCCTTGTTAGAAGAGGTATGGGAGTGTTAGAAGAGGTGTGGATTCGATGAAGAGTGTGTGTTATTGAGGGTAAGCTTGGAGATTTTAATATCCTTACCATCCTAAGTTACTCCTCTCTCCTTTTGGCTTGTGGTTGTTGACTAGACATGCACTCTCAGGTATTGCTTTAGTACCATGCCTGTCAGCTTCCCACCATGTTCCCTGCCATGATGGTCGTGTACTCACCTTCTGAGACTGTAAGGAACCCCCAAGTTCATGCTTCTTTATAAGTTGCCTTGGTCATGATGTTTTGTCATGGCAAAAAAAAAAAAAAAAAAAAAAGTGTAACTACGATATAGCATTTGCCACTCTCTTGAATAAGTGAATCAATCAAACAGTTCTCTTTGATCCATTATTTTTCAGTTTTTAAAACTTTTATGCCTCCTTGTCCTTCAAACTTAACTGCATTATAAAAGAATCTTTATTTGTGTGAATAATTGGCATGTCTTCAGTATCTAAAACTACTTGACAAGTAAAACTGAAAAAACTATTCTCTGACTACTGAATTAAAGCTAAAGCTCAAAATATTAAATGTTCTTGAGCACATAATTTAACCCTGTAAATTAATAATATTGTTACCCCTTCTAATTTTATAATTTCTACTATTTGATCCATAAATCATACTTTCAGCTTTGTGATGTCTGTTGCTATGTATGAGTTGCAGAGGAAGGACAGAAATTGAGAATTTTCTTGAAAGTTGAATAGCAAATCATCTCAACACCAGTCCTGGAATATAGAGTAAATACACAAGCATTGAGTTAGCTAAATTATTCAATAATTATTAATTGAAGAACCAACTCTGTGACAGATATATTGTATGTTTCTGGAATACATAAGGCCAGAACAAATTAAATAACCCTGTGAGTTTCCAGATATTCCTCTGTATAAATTATAATATTGGCATCAATCATAAGAATTTTCAAGTTGTGCAGAATATGTCTTCCATATTGTAACATTTTCTATTCATTTATAAAAATTAGGGTTGCTTTCAGAGAGGCTGGCAACATTTATTAGGATTTAATTCAACTTAAGTTTATTAATAACCCTTCTTATCTCATCTTAATGTGGAAATTCAGAGAAACACAAGGATAGATCTTAAAAATATGTATTCCATGAACCTGGAAAATCTAAAAGAAATAACTGAATCTTCTGATATATATTACCTACTACCTTAGAATTCCAGCACTATCTAGATACCAAAAAATCACAAAGAAACAAAGTAGAAAAAAATTATAACCAATATTTCCTATGAATATATATGTACAAGTTCTTAATAAAATACTTTTAAGACACAGAAACCGAGAAGCAGCCTGGGACAGGATCCTTCCCATTTCCATCTGTGCCTGGAGCTGGTCCTGTGCCACAGCCCTCCAAACTCAAATACTGCTGGGAGAGAGCTGGACTCCCAGGAGTGTGGACACACCTGTAAACACAGGTAAGATCACCACTTTTACTCTGAGGTACCTACCCAGAGTCCTCGGGACACAGGAACCAAGGAACAGACAGGGACAGGATGCTTCCAGTTTCTGTCTGTACTCTAGAGCTGAACCTGTGCCACAGATTTTCATACCCAAATTCCTCCTTGAGAGAACTGGTCTTCCCAGAGTACTGACTCACAGGCTTGTAGGAGGAACAAGCCACAGTCAGAGACACCAAGAGCAGCTAACACCAGAGATAACCAGATGGTGAGAGCAAAGGGAAAGAACATAAGCAACAGAAGCCAAGGTTACTTGGCATTATCAGAACCAGTTCTCCCATCACAGTGAGCCCTGGATACCCCAACACACTAGAAAAGCAAAACTCTGATTTAAAATCACATCTCATGATGATAGAAGGACATAAATACAGGAGAACACAAGTAAACAGGTAGAAGCAGTTAAAGGAAACACACACACACACACACACACACACACACATGCACACAATCCCTTAAAGAATTACAGGAAAACACAACCAAATAGGAGAAGGAAATGAAAAAAAAAAATCCAGGATTTAAAAATAGAAATAGAAAGAATAAGGAAATCTCAAAAGGAGAGAACCTTGGAGATAGAAACTGAGGAAAGAGATCAGGAGTCACAAATGCAAGCATCAGCAACAGAATACAAGAGATAGAAGAGAGAATCTCAGGTGATGAAGATACCATAGAAAACATTGACACAACAGTCAAAGAAAATGCAAAATGCAAAAATATCCTAACACAAAACATCCAGGAAATCCAGGACACAATAAGAAGACCAAACCTAAGGATAATAGGTATAGAAGAGAGTGAAGATTCCCAACTTAAAGGGCCAGTAAATATCTTCAACAAAATTATAGAAGAAAACTTCCCTAACCAAAAGAAAGAAATGTCCATAAACATACAAGAAGCCTACAGAACTCCAAATAAATTGGACCAAAAAAGAAATTCTTTCTGTCACATAATAGTTGAAACACCAAATGCACAAAAGAAAGAAAGAATATTAAAAGAAGTAAGAGTAAGAGTAAAAGAGTAAGATCAAGAAGCATATAAAGGCAGTCCTATCAGAAGTACACAAGACTTCTCACCAGAGACTATGAAAGCTAGAAGATCCTGAGCAGATGTCATATAGACCCTAAGAGAACACAAATGCCAGCCCATGCTACTATACCCAGCAAAACTCTCAGTTACCATAGATGGAGAAGCGAAGATATTGCATGACAAAACAAATTTACACAATATCTTTCCACAAATCCAGCCCTACAAAGGATAATGGATGGAAAACACCAACACAAGGAGGGAACTACACCCTAGAAAAAGTAAGAAAGTAATCTTCTTTTAACAAACCAAAAGGAAGATAGTCATGTAAACATAATTCCACCTCCAACATAAAAAATAATGGAAAGAAACAGTCACTATTCCTTAATATCTCTTAACATCAATGGACTCAGTTTTGCAATAAAGAGACTTAGGCTAACAGACTGGAAACATAAACAGGATCCAGATTTTTGCTTCATACAAGACACACACTTCAGTATCAAAGACAGTTAATACCTCAGAGGAAAGAGCTGGAGAACAAATTTCCAAGCCAATGGTCCCAAGAAACAAGCTGGAGTAGCTATTCTAATATCGGATAAAATCTGCCTTCAACCAAAATTTATCCAAAAGGATAAAGAAGGACACTTCATATTCATCAAGGCAAAAATCTACCAATAATATGTCTCAATTCTGAATATCTATTCTCCAAATGCAAGGGCAACCATTTTCATAAAAGTACCTTAATTTAAGCTCAAAGCACACATTGCTCCTTACACAATAATTGTGGGAGACTTTAACATTCCAGTCTCATCAAAGGACAGATCATGGAAACACAAACTAACCAGAGAGACAGTGCAACTAATAAAAGTTATGGATCAAAAGGATTTAACAGGTATTTAACAGATAGAACATTTCATCCTAAAACAAAAGAATATACCTTCTTCTCAGCATTTCATGGTACCGTCTCCAAAAATGACCATGGAGTTTGTCACAAAACAGATCTCAACAGACATAAGGAAATTGAAATAATCCCGTGCATTCTATCAGGTCACCATGGACTGAGGCTGGTATTCAATAGTAACAAAAACAACAGAAAGACCACTTACATGTGGAAACTGAACAATGCTCTGCTCAATGATAACTTTGCAAGGAAGAAATAAAGGAAGAAATTAAAGACTTTTAAATATTTAATGAAGGCACAACATACTCCAACCTATGGGACAAAGAAAGCAGATTGAAAGGGAAAACTCAGCTCTGAGTGCCTCCAAAAAGAAACTGGTGAGAGCATATGCTAGCAGCTTAAGAGCCATTCTGTAAATTCTATAACAAAAAGAAGCAAATACACCCAAGAGGAGTAGATAGCAGAAAGTAATCAAACAAAGGACTGAAATTAACCAAGTAGAAACAAAAAGAATTATACAAAGAATCAATAAAACCAGGAGCTCATTCTTTGAGAAACTCAACAAAATAGATAAACCCTTGGCCAGACTAACCAGAGGGCACAGAGACAATACCCAGATTAATAATATCTGAAATGTAGAGAGAGATAAAACAACAGACACTGAGGAAATTAAGAAAAAAAATCATTAGATCCTACTACAAAANCCTATAATCAACAAAACTGAAAAATCTGGATGAAATGAACATACTTTTTAGACAGATACCAAATGTCAAAGTTAAACCAAGATCATATAAACCATCTAAACATTCCCACCACCCCTAAATAAATAGAATCAGAAAATGTACTGTTGTTCCTAGGTTGATTTCCTCCTACTTTGCTGAAATATCTAAGTTTTCTAGTGAGATCCTTAGGAACTTTTAATTACAGGATTAGATCAAATGCAAAAGAGAGGATAATTTAATTATTCTTCTCTTTGTAGTTCCTATTCTTTACTAAAAATTATGGTTAATTCTTCAAGTTCTAAACTGTTTCAGAGTAAAAAAAAAAAATAGCAGATAGGAGTCACTCAGCCCAGGTTTGCCTTGAAGTTGAACTTTTATCTCATCTCAGCTTTCCAAGTACTGGATCTACATATGTTTGCTGTTATTCACAGATTTCCACAAATACAGGCAGAAATTTTATAATAACTTCTCATTCTCCCATACCCTGAGCCTCTCCTAAAAGTACTTGCTAATTTACATTTCCCTGATGGGTATGAATGTTAAAAATTTCTAAAGTCTTTATCAACCATTCATGTTTCATCTTTTCAGAACTCTCTGCTTAATTATATACTCTATCTTTCATTGGGTTATTTATTTTCTTCATATTCAGGGTTGGGGGAGCATGTCTTTAGGTTTTATATTGTTCCTATCAGAATGGTCAAGATTAATACAACAATTATCATCACATGCTGACCAACAATTGGGAAAAAGGTAACACTCATTGCTGTTAGTTGTAACTGTGAATATCATTACAGAAGTTCCACAAGAAGTTGGCAATTGGTTAACCACAAGGTCCAGCTTTACCAGTCTTTGCCATATATCCAAAGACTCGTTATCTTACTACTGAGATACTTGTTCATCCATAGTCTTTGTTACTCTATTCATATGTGCCAGAAATTGGAAAACGTTTTGATGTCCACAACTGTAACCAGATAATGAAAATTTGGTATATTTACTCAATAAAATATTCAGTTGTTAAGAAAAATGAAATTTGCAGATAATTGGAATGGAGCATGAAACAATCATATTGTGTGATAACCAAGATATAGAAAAATGCTGGGTGTTAGTGGCGCACGCCTTTAATCCCAGCACTTGGGAGGCAGAGGCAGGTGGATTTCTGAGTTCGAGGCCAGCCTGGTCTACAGAGTGAGTTCCAGGACAGCCAGGGCTACACAGAGAAACCCTGTCTCAAAAAAACCCAATAATAATAATAATAATAATAATAATAATAATAATAATAATAAATAAAAAGATGTAGAAAAACAAACATTGATTGTTTTTCTTTCATACTTAGATATATTAACCTGAGTGCTCATTCCTGAAAAGAATGTCTTTATCATAACCCTCTCCTCAAATCTTAGAGATTTTTGTCTTTCTCAGGATTTGTGATATTTTATGGATTTGATTATTGTCATCATCATGGATCATACTTTCAGTCAAGACGAGCAGTAAATACTCAATCACATTGAGAGTGTTGAACTGAGAAAGAGACCAATATTGATGTTCTGCAACAAAAGAATAAGTCAGGCAGTACTTACTGTCACTCTGAATGAAGTATGGCTGTTAGAAAATCAATAAAATGGAAGATTACCAACAAAACAACTGGCAAGGTGTGCTTGACTCTATTCTAAGCAACTGCAAAGGGTACAGCGAGTAAAATACAACATCATGCGTGGCTTGTACCTCTCTGAGTTTGGGGGAGTATATTAAAGGGCACACATGATTGGATAATCCTGATTTAATTTTGAATACACCCAGCTGCTGCAAAGGCAGCAAACACTACAAAAGACACAGAGATGGTGGAGATAGAGGGAAGGGTTACAAAAGCAGTCCTATAGCCAGACCTCCAAGCCCGACCACGGCTGTCTCTGCAAAGTTAAGGCTATTTTATGACCTTAAGCTGAGATGGCCATGAGGGATGAGAGGTGATTTAAGCAATGCATTAAAAGGGAACAATATAATTGTTTAATGATAGAAATTATCCATTTTATCTTGCAGCATATACTAATTTGCTATGCTAATGCTATGTAAGAAAAATGTGAAGTCTATAATGGAACCCCTGAGGTCAATTATAAGTATTCTTTCACTAATATTTTTCCAAAGCCATACGAAATCCTAACTACGTCTTATCTATTGGAAATAATCATAGCATAAAATTTATTTTTCAATATTTTATTTTGTAATTATAAAATAATTAAGAGTCACAGATAATAAAAAGACATGCAGTATAGGAACATGCCTATTCATCCCCTTAGAAAGGGCATCTTCAGCAAAGTTGGTATGCTTCTTTTGTATTTTTCATATACATATGGGTTTTATTTTTGATTTTTTTTCAATTTTTTATTAGGTATTTAGTTCATTTAATTTCAAATGCTATCCTCAAAGTCCCCTATACCCTCGCCCCCTGCTTCCCTACCCACCCACTCCCACTTCTTGGCCCTGGTGTTCCCCTGTACTGGGGCATATGTGTATGTGGGTATTGAAATTCTTGTGTCAGTGTGATAGTCCACTTTTATTGTCAGCCTCACACAATGTAGAATCACCTAGTAAGAGAGTTGTAGTGAAATTCTAGTAGAATCATTATATCTAGCCAAAACTTTAGAATGAATACTTGTTTTTCACTGCACCTAGGGAAGATATCAGAATAAATGGCTCTTTTGTAGAAGCACTTTGAAGAAATCATTGTAGAAAACAGTGATTACTTTCTTTTATTCAGAGACTTGTTTTTCTGAAGGAGCTTTATGACATTTGCATGATTTTGGTAACAAAAATGGTCCTGGCACACGTGGAATGTCTTGCATTATTGGGTACTACAAACAGTACACAAAAAGGAATAAAGAGGCAGGGGTATTATGTTTTCCTTCATTGAACATATAGATTAGATTAGGGGTTTTGGTATGAAAAACTTCTTTTACCATAAATAAATAAATAAATAAATAAATAACTTTTGTCTAAGGATCAATAAATATGTTTCTGTGAAACTGGTCAAGGTTCAGTTAATCAAAATTGTTCTCTGCTGTCTCAGAATTTCAATTACACTCTGGAGGGAGCTTCTTTCTTAGATCAGCCCATATAATTCAGACCACTGGCAGAGTATCAATGAGAGATTGTCTATATGGGATTGTTCCGTGGGAATGAGTATGGGTGACTTATTAATTAATTATTAATTGATGAGTGAGGTCACAACCTCCTGTGCCTGGTATGGTATCCTAGGTAGGGGTTCCTAAACTTTGTGAACTGAGTGCAATCAAACAAGCAAGTGAGCATGCTTCACTCTATTCATTGCTCTGTTCTTGAGTGTGGATGTATACGACTAGTTCCTGCTGCACCGACCTTCCCACACTAATGTCTGTTCTCTTTGATATTGTTTTTTTGTGAAAACATTTTATCACAGTAATAACAATGAAGAATCATATTGTATATATATATATGTGTGTGTGTGTGTGTGTGTGTGTGTGTAGTTGCATTGTGTTATATTTAAAATTCTATAAATTATATCTTTAAATCAATGTTAATTGTCATAAATAAATTAATATTTGGTAATGCCTTCTGCACTTCATTTCCTCTTAGTGGCCATTCTGCTAGTACAGTTATTTATAGCTTGTTATTATGCAAATACATCATTTTTATAATCATATGACATATAAGGAACATAGTTGAACTGCGTTCTACAGTGAAATATACTTGAACGCCTTCCCATTCATCATTTAATTAATTTTCCATTAGTTTGGACACTCACAATTTTTCATTATTTCAGACATTTCAGAAAATGCTGTTCATAATACTGTGTTACTATGAGAAAGCTTTGTTTTTACCACTCTGCAAGCAATTTACTGTTTTGAGAATTCTTCCTTCCTTACCTCCTATGCGTTTATGAGGTTGTAGTAGTGATACAGGAGAAGGTTTTTCCATAGTGTAACTAGGAGTGAATGCAACGAGTAGCAGAAATGCCCACAACCCACTCTTGGTTTAAAGACTTGATAGTTGGTTTTGACTCCACTTGAACTGAAAAGAGATTAGTACACTTTTTGCTATGTCTCTGAGAGCTCTTCTAAAGGGATAGTGGATGGGGGTAAAAGACTCTTCATGAAACTGGCGGCTGTACCATCTTTTAGACTGGGGCCTAGGTATAGAAAATGAGACAAGAAAGACAATTACTGCTTTCATTCTGTCTCCTGTCTGGCATGGAGTTTTTACTCTGCAATGCACTCCAATCCATAATGATCAGAAACCTCTGAAAATACAAGTAAAGGTAAATCCTCACTGCCTCAAGTTGTTCATCTCAAACATTCTGTCATGGTGAGGAAGACAGCTAACCAACAGAGTCTCTTGTTTTCCTCACTGCCCATCTCATGGCCATGTGTATTTCTTTTAAAAGTTCTTTCTTCATAAACTATGCTATTTTAATTTTTTGTAAGTTTTGAATTAATGTAACAGATGTGTTATTAAACCTTAAAACACTTAGGAAATATTTTTCATAATTTGCATTTATGTGTTACTTGTTTTTGTGGTGACTCAGGTTGAGAAGTATATATATTTGACTTTTTCAGAAGGTCCTTGGTGTTATTTATTACTCCCTATATTCCCTTGTTTTCCTTAACCTCCTTTCTTCCATCAAAATTTAGACTTTCTTACTCTAGTATTTCCATTTTAACCCTCAGTACCATTGTTTTCCAATTCCCACCTCTTGATTGTCCTACCCTATGGACCATTGGTAAAAATTTCCTGCTCTTAATACACATATCTGAAGTTTCAAATATAGAATACATAGGTGAGAGAAAATATTTATCTTTTTTGGTCTGGCTTATCTTATACAGGATGATCTTTTCACAGCTCCATTCATTTATCTGAGAATTTCACAATTTCATTAATCTTAATAGCCAAGTAATATTGCTTTTGCAAATGTATTGTATTTTCAATACATGAGTCCTTTGATTGACATTTAGACTGTTTTCATATCCTGACTACTATGAATAAAGCAGCAGTAAGTAGGTACCTTGATAGCATGTAATTCTTTGGGTATGTGCCCAAGAGTAGTGTAGCTGGATCACATGGTAGATCTATTTTCAGCTTTTTGAGGAACCTCCTCACTGGTTTACATAGTGGCTCTGTCAGTTTGCACTCTCACCATCAATGAATAAATGTTCTTCTTTCCCCAAGTTGATGCAGCATTCGTCATCATTTGTTTGCTTGTTTGTGTTATCTGAGCCATTCTGACTGAGTCGGATGAAATCTCAAAGTAGCTTTAATTTTAATTATCCAGAGTCAAGAATGTTGAATATTTTAAAGAACATTTCCCAACAACTTGTCTTTCTTCTTTTGAGAATTCATTTTTCGTTCCATAACCCACTTTTAAACTGTTTTGTTGTTTTTGTTGTTGTAAGTTCCTTTCGGAAGTCTGAAGTTTGGATCTCGACTCATCTTTCACCAGTATGAGAATTTTGGGAACCATACGTTTGTAGGAAAAATGACAGGAATCCTGATTCTCATACAGTTAACCAACATCCCCAGGACAACTCATTCCTTCCACATTAATAACACCACTTTAGTTACAAGTAAAAACTTTAAAAATGCACGATTTTTTACTTCTCCAGTACTTCCCTGAGTACACAACTCTGACTTAATTGGTCCAGCCTGAGTTGTCATCTGGGACAGCATCTAACCTGTGTTGTTTTTCTTCTTAATTGCTTCCTTTTCTTGGTTTTAAAGTATATACTACATGGATTTTTTAAGATTAACTTACCAAACTAGTCGGCAATATTCATGTCATATATTTGAAAACTAGGCTGTTTTTATATTTGTTTTCATGATCTCTACCCTTCTCCTTTCTTTGTGTTTCTTCTTAGAAATGTCTGGGCTATGGTAATGTGTGTCAGAATGCCTAGATCTCTGTATTTATGCTTCATCTCGTTTCATCTCAATTTTGTTATCTAGCTGTTATTATCTTTATACTTTGCATTGTGCTCTGTTGAAAATACCCCGGACTGTCTTGTCAACTGCTCTCACTAGTGGCACAGTGACTTACTTCCTTCTTTTAGCAATCTTTCTTTCTTTCTTTCTTTCTTTCTTTCTTTCTTTCTTTCTTTCTTTCTTTCTTTCTTTCTTTCTATTTATTTATCTATTTATTTATTTATCTTACACTCAAGATTTTATTCACCTCCCTGTCCATCCTCCGAATGTTCCATATCCCATGCCTCCTCCATGCCCTTCTGTCTCCAAAAATCCTTTTGTCCACACCACTCACCACCCACTCAAACAGATCTCTAAACTTCCTGGGGCCTCCAGTCTCTTGAGGGTTAGGTGAATCTTCTTTCATTGAACCCAGACATGTCAGTCCTTTACTGTACATGTACTGGGGGCCTCATATTAGCTGGTATATGCTGCCTGGTTGGTGGTTCAGTGTCTGAGAGATCTCCGGGGTCCAGGTTAATTGACACAGCTGGTTCTCCTACAGGGTCGCCCTCCTCCTTAGCTTCTTCCAGCCTTTCCCTAATTCAATCACAGGGTTCAACAGTTTCTGTGTTGGTTGGATGCAAATATCTGCATCTGACTCTTTCAGCTGCTTATTGGGCCTTTTGGAGGGCAGTCATGATAGATCCCTTGTGGGGAGTGTTCCATAGCCTCAGTAATAGTGTCAGGCCTTGGTACCTCCCCTTGAACTGGACCCCACTTTGGGCCTTTCTTTTCCTCAGGCTCCTCTCCATTTCCATCCCTCGGGTAAGCTTTTTTGAGTCTTTCAGAAGTTAGTTGTTATTTTCAGGTGAACTTTTGTGACTTGGGGCATTTTGTTTGTAAATTTCCCTTTGTTTATAAATTTTATTAGCTCCCCTTTATGTGTTGATTTTCTTCAGGCAGCTACTGAATATTTATTGTCTATATAATTATTTGGTACTTTAGATTGTGATGTGTAGTAGAGTAATATATTTGTGTTTAAATGAAAGTTTCTGTTTACTTGGAAGTTTATACAAATTCAATAAATAAGTTTCCTTTCCCTGCACATGTGCTTGTGTGTGTGCTTGTGTGTGTGTGTGTGTGTGTGTGTGTGTGTTTGTGTTTGTGTGTGTGTTTGTGTTTGTGTATGTGTGTGTGTTTGTGTGTGTGTTTGTGTTTGTGTTTGTGTTTGTGTTTGTGTGTGTGTTTGTGTATGTGTGTGTGTTTGTGTATGTGTGTGTGTTTGTGTGTGTGCTTGTGTGTGTATGTGTGTGTGTTTGTGTTTGTGTATGTGTGTGTGTGTGTGTGTGTATGTGTGTGTATGTATGTTTCTTCAGGGATGCTTGTTATATACTTTAAAGGCGCTGGCATTTGCTGCTTTGGCTGTACACTGTCATCTAGCATACAGTCTTGCCTTTTCTGCTTTAGTCTCTTTTTAAAGATCACCACTATGGTTTCCATTCACAGCTGTTGAGTGTCAGCTTCTGGAAACAGAAAATAAAGACAACAAGACTCTCATCTCTCTCATTTCTTTTCAGCCCCATTGTCCATATCTTAGCACAATTTGATGATATTTTTCCTTAATCTGATATGTTTAGATTGTATCTTAGAAATTTTTATATTTTTCTTGATAATAATATAAGGAATATAATGTATTCAAGATACAAAAAAAATCTGTCATCACTCAATGGTGTTCTCTAAATAAATGAATCATTAAAAAATACACACAATTCTGTAAGTGATAGTTGAGTGCTCTGCCTTCAATAAGGAATTTATACTATCTATCCCATATGAGGCTCATGGGACCTTGCAGAAAAGGATATGGAAAGACTGAATGAAGAGCTTTAAGGTAAGGAAAAGAGTAATGGGATGTCATCTGGTTAACATACGGCGACTCTAAACACACACTCTGTAGGGAGTCATTGTCTTTGCTTGTCCATCAGTGATACAACCACTCTGCAATCAATAGTCCCAATCTAATGGCCTCAGAGATGGTCCTGTTCAAACCAAATGAGCCACACAACACAACAAGAAGTAATAACTCGGCATGGAACAGATAGGGAGGAAAAAAGGTAGGTTGACAGGGTGGTGTTTAGCTAATTAACCTGTCTAATTGTATTTTTGACTTGAGTGTTTAGGAGGAATACTTTGACACATTAGTTTAGATTTTGATATAAGCTTGGAAAAATATTTCCAATTTTCATTGCATTTTCAAATCAAAATAATAAGCAATTATAATTTCTGGTTGTTTAGTGGTAGGAAACTCGGAGTTGGTTTTATGGCTTCTTTATAAGCATAAATCATTATAATTGCTTTTGGAATAACTATGAATTTGACTCAGCAGTCTTATCAACTATTGCTGTGAGTCCAAAGATATAATGTGCAGTGTTGTTGAGAATCATAAATATCTATGGCACTCACTCAGGAAATAACACAAACTAGTCTTTCACTCTCTGTACCATGGGCATTTCTAAAGTTATTAGAAAGTAATAGTGCCCTCTGCTGGCCCGTGGCTAAAACTGAGTCTGGACATCTCAGGCAGACACTGTTTCCTTATGATGTAATTATTAAGGTTTATTTGTAATTGATTGGATTGGCAGATGATGGGTGTTGTGGCTTAACTCTGTTTCATAGTCTGTGAAAGATAGAATCAAGGGGCGACTAAGGAAGCAGGTCTGACAAAAAATGAAAAATGTCAAAATTAGAAAGCAGAGGAAAAGATTTTGGTTGAATCAAATTGTTCAAATACATTCTGTGTATCGCATTTTTATTTATATGGTCCTTTGCCAACTGTTTATTTCCCTCTCCCCATGAATAGGGCATTGTGCTCACTGTAAATCAAACTTTCAGTTGCAAGGCACAGCTTAGTGAAGAGGATCTGACTCTCTCCTAATACAGAACCAAAACAGGAAGAGAGAGCCCTATGGTGATTTGTGTTTGTAGCTCATCTTAAACATCCAGATCCCATGGATCATCACAGCCATTTCTATAATTTTTTCTTCAGTCAGGCATTCATGATCATATAAGCAGCATTTCTTTCAAGTACTAAAGTGCTCATCTATCCAGGAACAGATCTTAAATCTATTATACTTCTGTACTTTGTTGTTTTTCTACCTTAAGATACTTAAGATATATATCAATTTTTACTGTTATTTTGTTTTGTGTTATATGAGATATTGTTATTTCTCAGAACATCTTGACTTCATTATATTGCCATCTGACAGGTTAACTTTCAAAATGATCCAGACACACTGCTACATTTAATAAGTTAAAATGCCATGCAAACCTTTCCTGAAATTTTATCATTTTGACAAGCCTTTAGAATTGGCAAATCAGTAACCAAACGGCTCGTTGGGCAAAGAATAACAACTATACCATATAGAAAATCTGCATGTTAGGGTCTAGTTATACTTCACACTTGCTAAGCCATATTTGTGAGTCACTAAACTTCAATAAGTTTATTTTTTTAAATAGATCACTTTGTTACCTCAGTATATGCTTCTCCAGATAAATTTTATGTTGTGTTTCTCATAATATATTTGACAAAATAACAGGACAGTGTGAAAGAATGCCATGGAATCATGTGCATAGGGGTAGAAAATCAGACATTTTAATTGTAGGAATAAAATCAATGCCAGGGAAAAGTAGCAAGTGATGTGAAAGTCCACTGCTTAGGAAATGAATGTGAAGAGTTTTTACAAGCACTAAAATTCTAGTACTATTCAATAGAGCATTGGAAATGACAACTGTCCAATTCTAGCTTAGAAACTTCATCTCTTTACTTCCTTCTCAGTTTCCCTGGGAATTCTTATAGGTACTAGAGCTGCTTGAGTCTCTGATATCAAATGGAAGAAAGCTTGTTCACATCCCATGTGTGTGTTTTAAAAATTTATTTATTATTATTACTTTCATTTATTTATGATTTGATTTATTATTTATTCAAACTGTGTGAGTTTATGTGTGTTACATATGTACAGGAGTGCTCAGTGACCAAAAGAGAGCTTAGACTCGCTGGAACTGGGAACTGGATTTAAAGTCATGTGGCCACTGGGAACTGAGCCTGATTCTCTGAAAGAGTGATAAGTGCTCTTGACTGCCAACCTATTTTCCCACCCCCATTATTCTGTATATTTATAATGCTATATGGATTAATTATGATGATAAATGCAATGAAAATGATTTGCAAATATTTATACAGGATTAAAGAGGGACAGAGAAATTGCATGAATTCTGAGCATATACATTTTTCTTTTGGATATTTTTAGTTAGCCGAATCTATGGATGTAAAATCTACAGGGATGAAAGATATGATGTATCATGTTATAGAGGCACGGGTTCATAAGATTTGAATGGATTTCTGAAGATGCTTAGTCCAGTTTCACTGGATATGTCACTATTCTTAGATTACCTTGGACAAGTGACAATTTAGTCTCAGGAAAATCTTACTCACGACACAAATATCACAAACAACATTTAGTTGCTTGAAAATTCTTCCAGATTCCATTTCCTCATAAATTCTGTACACATATATATTCATTTTACCCACTGAGGAAGCAGGAAAGTAAACCTCTATGAGTGATCCACAAGAGCCTTTCCTCCTCTTTAGAACATTCAAGGCATCACGAACTCCCCCCTCAGCCCTTGCTGCTGAATATGGAGCATTCTGTACATTTTGTGCCTATCTGTATGCATGTGCAAGTGTATGAGAGTGTATGTGTGTGTATCCATGTACAAATGTGTGTGTGAGATGACAGAAAGAGACAGAGACAGACAGACAGAGACAGAGAGAGAGGGAGGGAGAGAGAGAATGATGAGAGAGAAGAAGAGAGAAATAGAGGTGGGGGAGGGAGATAGAGTGGGGGATAGAGAGGGAGATCTTTAAGCCCTGGTGCTAGGTTGATTCTGACCACCAGCATTTCAGGAATCATAGAAACCATCTGAACTTGAGCAGAAATAACCAAGACTCTTCACTTACTAAGACACAGAACTAACAAATGATCAAATATGAAACTCATTTATAGATCAAATAATCCTTATTTATAGATCCATTTCCATCTCTTCCTCTGAAGTCATTTGTCATTTCCCCTGACACTGGCTCTAATTTTTTCTCTTTGCAAATAATTTTTTCTAAAGATTTATTTATTTATTTTATGTATGTGAGTACATCGTTGCTCTTTTCAGACACACCAGCAGAGGGCATTGGATCTCATTACAGATAACTGAGACGCACCATGTGGTTGCTGGGAATTGAACTCAGGAGCAGTCAGTCTCTGAGCCACCTCTCCAGTTTCGAAAACTAATTTGTTTTTTTTAAGGGACTCTACTAATCCAATGTGACCTCACCTTGATTTGATGATATTTGTGAAGACCATACTTAGAGGGCAACATTCAATGATACCAGGGATTCGCTTTAAGAAAATATGGAAGACAAACAATTTAAGAAGAAGGAATAAATTTGGCTCATGTTTTCAGAGCTTTCAGACTGTGTATGATGTCTAGAGAGTGTATGGTGTTTAGTATATGTGTAATATCTAGTGTGTATATGATGCATACTGTGTGTCTGATGTGTAGTGAGAAATAATGATGTATAATATGTGTATAGGATGTATATTGTAGTATGTTGTACAGTGTGTGTGATGTCCCGTGCTTGTGCTGTATGATGTATGCTATGTATAATGTGCTTCTATGATGGATGTATATGAAGACTTGTGTGTTAGGTATGGAATATCATGTTTGTACATAGTGGACAAGTAGTTTTCATTAGTGGTAAACTAAAGGTTTTGGATGTTGGGAAGACAAATTGTGTATGGAAGGAGACAGTATCATGAGAGACAGTCCTACTCCCATTTGGAGCTCTATTTATGAAGACAATGTCTCACTGCGACTGTGTCTGCCATCAGTTATAAGAGATACATCTTAGCTATATTTAAACAGCACTAAAGTCAGATGTATCTTTTAAATGGTGATTTCTTCCACTACTGTAGTCCAGAGGGCAGCTAAAATAGGTTGTGACTGGTTTGGATTAATAAACATGGGGAAAGCGCTACATATTTTAAGTCTATTTCAATTGAATTCAGTCCAATTTTGATAACACATGAACTGCTTTTTTCTGATTTGAATGCATTTATTAAGATTACATTATATTTCAGTCTTAAAATTAAATTTTACTGCATATACACAAAACTGAAAACAGAATTGTAATGTCTAAATGATGCTAAATGCAACCTTTCAATGAATGTGAAAGCTTTTATTGTGTTATATGGAAGCCTGATGCCATAGCTCAGTTAGGGACATTGTTTTGCTGTAATATATAAAATAATGGCAGGTCTTCTAAAATCACATATTAAGAAAATACAATAATTTATTCCTTCAAATATAGAGAGATATTTGAAGACTTGTAGACTAAGCATCCTGTACTATAGCATACCACTGTGTTACTAGGGAAAAGTATCTCTTTAGTATGGAATGAGCAGAGTCAGGGTGTCAAGGGAAGATGACCACACAAAGAGAACAATCTGAAGATACCTCAAGAAGCCCACCCATGTTGCCATGGTTCAGACTACCATCTCGTGCAATAGCCTCTGAAGCCTCCTTATAAACTTTGACTCCTCACTGTAGTCAGAAGAAAGGCTACACTTCCTGTCTGCAGAATTCATCTTGGTCTGGTCTGGCCTTGGTTCACTCTCATCTGCTTTTTTCCCTTTCTCCTTGATTCAGCCACAGCAAGCACTGCCTGACCCCCCCCCCCTTTCCATCTCTGTGCTGGCTCTTCACTCCTTGCTGCTCTGCCTTTTCAGGGCATTGCTGTTTCTCCCCCCACTGAGCTCTCAGGACACAGTCTCAGGGCAAATTTCCTAACCTTGTTGATATAGTTTTATGAACAAGTCCTTCATTTGTATAACTGAAATTTTCCTGTGTTCATCTGTCTTCTCACAAAGATATAATTCCTGTGGACATATGGCTGTGAGGATTGATGTGTTTTTTTGTCATTACTTTTTAACACCACTCTCTTTAATGAATGAATAAGTACACTGTAGTTGGATGGCTTAATATGAGATGGGGGGGAGCCTCAATAGGTTGGGGAAATGTATTTATGTGAAATTGAAAAAAAAAACATTTCAGAAGGAAATGGAAGCATACAAAATCTAAATAGCAAGAAAAATGTTAATACACACAAAAAAGGAGTGACTGAATCAAGCAATGATGGTAGAGGTGGGCATAGATTGAAGCTGGCTGTGTTGATCATGTGAAACAGACACTGATTTGCAAGTCTTGAGTTGAGGAAAGAGCACACATTATACCCCAAGCCCATGTAAGCTTGAATGTGCAGCCAAACAGCTGAGTTCAGGTGCCTGGTGCTGGGAGGCGGCATCCACCTTGTAGACTATGCATGTGTTTATATGAACTCACATTTTCCGATACTAAAGGCTACTGCTTATGAGGAACAGGGCAGGCAGCAGTCTGGGTCATACTGTTCTTCATGCTATCAGAATCACAAGTCCTTCTACTTTGAAGCAAACCCATCAGTGACATTCTTTATTCAGTCTCTCCTGTCAAATGTATTTGTTCATAAATTGAAAGTTTTCCTGGTCTTGCTCTCAAGACAGCTTTGCTACTGTCCAAGTTAAGAGCATGAAACGTTTTTATGATGTCAGTTTTAGGAACATTCCCATTTTATCTAAATTTTAAATTCTTGCAAGTTCTGCATTTAATTCTCTCAAATTCTGTATTTAAATTCTTCACCAAACTGTACATTTTTAACAGTTCCCTACTTTAACTGTAGACAGTGAGTAGTCAACCTTGTCTGGATATTGTTCATCCTTGAAATTTCCTCTGCCAAATAATGGCCCACAACTTTTGAGTTCAGTCTCATAGAAGTTCTCAGAAAAGGGTAGAATACAGCTGGTTTGTTTTCTAGACTGTAACATAAGTGGCACTACACCAGTTATTAATAGAGTTCTTGTTCTCTTCTCAGACCCGAGTCAGACCTCCACTACTTAGATAGGCTTCTTGTTTTCCAGTCTCCTCCTCAATGTCCTGTTCATTTCCACTTCCTGACTTCCTGACTTTTCTACCTGCACCTCTAAATTGTCCTATTCTCCTTCTGCAAAGGCCTAAGAGTGATCCAGTCGGGCTTATCCTAGCAAAGACTCTGCTCTTGAGTACCAGTTTTCTGTGTCAGTTACTATCTTACTGTTATGAGAAAAAGCAACCTTAGGAAGGTATATTAGTTGCTCATTCCATTTTGGATCAGACCTCTCATTAATCTCCTTATCTATTTCAGCTCATGCCTTTGCTTTAAAATTAATTTTCTTGGTGCTTGCTGTCTCTTCAAAGGCCATGTCGTATAGACTGTCATAGAAATAACCCAGTCCCTGAAGCACCATGACCGAGTCAACCTAAAAACTAGTTTAACTGGGCTTATGGTTCCATAGGGCTAGAATGTATAAAGGCACAGTAGAGGCATGGTAATTTTTTGCTGAAGCAGCAGCTGAGAGATGATATCTTGATTCTCACATAGGAGTCAGAGAACTACTTGAAAATGAAAGGAGTCTTCTGAAAATTCAAGGTCTGTGCCCAGTGATACAGCTCCAACAATGCCACACCTCCTAATTCTTCCCAGACAGTTCCACCAACTGGCAACCAAGTCAAACATATGAGCCCATGGGGTCATTATCTTTCAAATCACTACAAAATTTTCTTTTTTAACTCTGTTTTGACAAATGAAGCCAACCAAGGCAGGGAAGGCCTGGTGGCAGGAGCAGTTTCAGCTGCAACAGCAGGGCCATGAGGCAGCATTGTGTCTACAGCTAGGAAGCAGAGCCTGATGGGTTCTTATGCTCAGCTCCCTTTCTCCCCTTTAACTAGCAAGAAAGATTATATGATTAATAGGCCAATTGGGCACTGTATGTATTTACTGTTTCTTGTTATTTCATTTTTGTTTCTTAAATTGAGGTGTTATGTAATGTTTTCCTATGGATTTGTTCATTTTATGTCTTCTAAATACTTTCTGACCTTTCTTTTTCTGCTAGTGTGCTAGAGTTTTAATTTGGTATGTTTTGAATGCTGAGAGAGGCTAACAGTCTTGACAGAAATAGTTTTTTTTTTTTTTTTTTTTTTTTTACAGTAGATTCAGGGAAGGACACAGGCGTGTGACTGGTTATAATGTGCAACAATTATTAAAAAACTTAAAGTAAGCACAGGGCATAGAGTAGACAGGATACAGCCCCTTCTGTCTGATAGTGTCATGGTGGATTATGGCATTCTATAGAATTAATGCCAGCAAGCATGCAGCCCAGAAAGGCAAGTGTGGCAGCAGCCTTCGTCATTATCTCAGTGCTCAAAGCTGTATGCAAGTCATTGATACTTGAGTTATTCTTGTACATTTCAATATACTTTTTTATTTTGATATTTTCATTTGAGATGCCTGAACAATTACTGTGTGGTTTACTTTAAAAAAAATACAAACAAAAACTATTCTTATTTTTTCATTTTTCTTCCTTATTTGATTTATTCATTTATTTTTATTTAATATTTTAAAAGGATATTTCTATGTACTGCTAGTTTGCTTTGTACATGTTCTGTAGGTCAAAATTGGGCTGAAATTTATGCCTTCTATAGACTTCCAATAGCTGAAATTATGGATACATACTTCTGTATGGCCAGTTAATTATTTTATTTGTTCTTAAAATTAATATTTTCACAATACATGTAGTTTAAAATAAATTTCTGTGAACACTAACTAATCTTTTCATTGTACCTAATCAGACTTCTTCTCAACTCCACAAAGATTTTTACTGTTTATTGGTATTGCACTTCTGCTTACTCATTTGTGTTTTGTAGGGACACTTGATATTTGTAGATTGCCTCTTCATATCTATTTTTCTCTATTAAGTGGATTGTTAACATTTTTATTCAGACCTTATATTTAACATTTTATGTTCTATGACTAGTGCTAATTTTAGGGGAGAAATGATGTAATTATGTTATGATCTCAAAAATAAAAGTAAAATAATAGATCACTAGTAATTGAAATATAATTATATCACTGTACTTTCTTCTCCATCTAAACAATTTCTTCCATGTTCCCCTTGCAACCCATTCAAATTCCTGGCCAAATTTCCTTTAATTGTTGTTGTTTATACACATATGAATACATATATACATATATGTACATATACACACATACACACATATATTCACACACATATGCACATATACAATACACATGTATATATACAACAAATATATATAAACGCATATGTATTTACCCACATATACATATTCACATTTAAACATATATGCACATATTCACATATATATACATATATACACATATACATATTACATGAATTATATGAATATATAAATGGTACATGCTGAGACCATTTAGTGTTCCTTGCATATATATGTTTTTAGGGTTTACTACTTGGGATTGGATAACCATTTAGTAGACTCATTCCTGGCAGTTGAAAGCTCTTAAAGGAGAAATTGTCATTTCTTTAAGGATAGGGTTACTGATGGATCCTACATTCATACATAGTAACTGAGCCCAGTGGCTTCTTAAAAAAAGAAAAAGAAAAATCCAATAAATTAACAAAGAAAGAATGAAAAGTTGGGAGGACAGTGTGGGGATGGGATGGGATGAGAGAGGACTGAACTAGAAACAGATAGCATTCAAACACATGGAGAAATAACTGGAAGTCTGTAAATTTGGAAAGGCGTAGGTTTATAGCATTGAGAGGAAGAGGAGGGTAGAAATGGTTTGGCATAAATATATTTGTATATTATTGTATGGGCTATGGGCTTATAAAACTGTTAAAGTGAAATGTAAAATAAATAAAATTAAAACATGGATCAGAATAAAATTAGGATTAGGATAAGAGAATGTAAACTTACGTTAAGGGTCATTGTGACTTCAAGGAAACTAAAAATCAAATAAAAAATGAATACTACCAAAACATTACCAATATCAAGGAAATGATTAAGAATTTTTATATCAGCATAGGAATCTGCCCCAGCTACAAGGTACACTTTGTTGATGTCTTTTTCTGAGAGAGTTGGAGGTGATCCCTCATAGCAACCAAGTCAATCTTCATGGTTTCTACAGCAACCATGTGCCAATGTCCTATGATCTGAAACTTGCATTATTCAAGCCTGTCTCTTTGTCTTTTTGGGTGGAGGAACAATGTGAGAGTTTGAAATTCAAGCACAAATGACTACTCAACTACTTTATTTTTCTATATGTGAGTATATGTGACCTATTCCCAAGGTTTATGACTGAAAATGGAGCATGAAGTAAATTTCTTGGTGCTGACATCATCCGATAGCTAGAACCTAGAAGAATTTTTTTCTAATTTCTCATCAGGCCTTACACTTGTTGTTTAAAGAGGCTACATGATACGATCACACACATCACATTAAACTGAAAAAAAAAATCAAAGAAATAAAAAACAAAACAAAAAACTCTCAGGTTTCATTGTAATATAGTCACCTGAAAATAGCTAAGAATATATTTTATGTAGAATAATTTAAATCTCATTTACATTATAAGTATTCTCTTTACTATTTGGCAAATTGTCAAATTTGTCAATAAAAAATAATTATTCATGAGCAGGAGAGATGATCAGTAGTTAAGAGAGCTTGATGCTCTTCCAAAAGATCCTAGCTTTGATACCAGTACCCACATCTCTTCATGCACAACCATTTGACTCTCTCTGGGGGATCCAGTGATTTCTTCTGGAATCTGAGAGCACCCATCATGTGCAGAGACACACCTGCATACATAAATAAAGGAAAATAAAATCAAATCTTTAAGAAGGATAAAATATGTGTTTTAAAAGATATTTAACAGAAAACTTAATGAATATATTTTGATTAGCTGAAATATAAAAGATAAGAATGGCAGTAGTTAAAGTGACCAACGAAAATATTCATACTAAAGCATAATAATTTAAACTTCAATTCTTTTCATTTTGTTTTTGTCTGTTTGGTTTTTTTTTATTTTTAAAATTAATTTATTTTTTTACATTCCATGTTTTATCCCCCTCATCCCCTCTCCCGATCCACCCTCCCACTGTTCCACATTCCATACCTCCTCCCCAACCCCTGTCTCCACGTGGATGTTCCCACCCCCCACCCCACTTGACCTCTAAACTCCCTGGGGCCTCCAGTCTCTTGAGGTTTAGGTGCATCATCTCTGAATGAACATAGACCCAGAAGTCCTCTATCTTCTAGCCATCTTTCCAGTCCATCATTGGTCTTTTTCTATAACACAGAACATAGCTACATAATGTCTGCTTTTAATTAAAATTCTATCTACATAGAATGCATTGGTTCATGGATACATCCACATAGATGGTTCACGATTCCATGACGCTCCTTCAAATTCTCACTGGTACCTGGGTTATGTCGCCTTATAGTCCAAGAATAAAAAATTGAATTCAGATGCATTAAAAAAAAATGGGGATTTAATTTATGTTTGAGAAATGTAAAAGAGGAGATCTGGGTTTCTTTTTCTTCATCATCTTGTTTGTTTGTGGAAATATGACATTATTTCCTCACCTCGTTTCACCAGCACTCAACAGAACAAAGGAATGACTATAATGATAATAACATATGTTGGAGTAGGAGAAAAAAAGCCGTAATTATAAAACTTCTCGACTCTTAGATGTAACTAACTTGGAGCCTAAAGTTGTTATTTTTGGAGAATGTAAAATACCAGATGAGGTGCTCAAGCTGTAAAGTGCTTAGAAGGACTATAATTGTGAACGCAGTAGTCTATCATTGTAAATTTGAAATGCACATTTTGAGCCCTTACCAAGTAAGGACTCATGTAAGACAGAGGCGAACACTAACCAGAGGCAGTGATAAGAGCAAGAACAGGGTGGTCGCCCACAGTATGACGGCACGCCTGGGGGAGAGGGTGAGTATTCCACACTGAAGAACATCCCACAGTGCTCCTCTTCTCGTCCCATCCAGTCCTGTCCTGTCCCTCTCCCCTCTCTCCTTTCCCCAGTCCCCCCTCCCCCTTCCCCCCTCCTCTTCCCCCCTCTCCCCTCCCCCTCTCTCTCCCCTTCCCTTCTCCCTCTCTACCTACCTCTCTCTTCTTTCTCTTCTCCTTCCACAAAATGAAGCGAAAAGAGACAGTGTGGGCAGTGAAGAGGAGCTGGAGTTTGTGGAGCGTGTGATCAGGTGCTCGTTCCAAAGGAAAGCACAAGACACGTGCTTGAGAAAGGAAAGGGAAGGACCACATAGAGAACACAATCTGTGCCCTAGGACTTTATATACAATTAAAAATTAGAAAGCGATATTATAATTGATGTGATGTTACTATTCACAGATTTGTTTTTCAAGCTTACAAATATTGATTAAGTTTAAAGAGCATGTGTTTATCTTACTGTTTGATTTCCTCCCTATTCTGTAGATATTTGTCCTAAATAAAGATATACATACATTCGGTGAGTAGAAACATAATTATTATTATTTTTTACTATTGCAAAAATGTTTTTCTTTGTTTTGCTTTTATAAAAATGGATGAGTAGGTATGTAGGTGCAATATCCGTGGCAGACAGTAGATGGCAGCAGCGCCCACAGAGTCACATAATGCTGAAATGAGAATCAGGTGTTGTGGATGAGAGGATCACTCTTACCCATTGAACCCTCTCCTGTTAACACTCATGCTAACCTTCTCTACTTGTTTTGCTCCTTTAAGATTAAAGATTAACAATAAAACAATTTTAACTTTGGAAACAAAGAAATTCCTGAACTATGAAATACGTGTGTGTGTGTGTGTGTGTGTGTGTGTGTGTGTGTGTGTGTGTGTGTGTATCATTTATTTATTTATTTGGGGCTGGCTGACAGGTTCAGAGTTTCAGTCGAGTATCATCAAGGCAGGAACATGGCAGCATCCAGGCAGGTATGATACAGGAGAAGCTAAGAATCTTACATGTTCATCTGAAGGCATGTAAGAAGTTAATCTGAAGATTAACTTCCAGGCAGATAGGGTGAGGATCTTATAGCTTACACCCACAGTGACACAGCTCCTCCTACAGGGCCACACCTTCTAATAGTGCCACTCTCTGGGCCAAGCATATACAAACCATAACATTCCATTCCCTGCTCTCATAGGGTTGTTCAACTACATGAATCTATGGGGCCCATACCTAAACATAGCATAACGCAAGATACATCTAGCCCAACTTCAAACGTCCCCATAGTTTATAGCAGTGTCAACAATTCAAAAGTCAAAAGTTCAAAGTCTCTTCTGAGAATTATCCCACAGTTTATTATAATTCCCAAAGCAAGATAGGGAACCAGCTGGGCAAACTCCTTACTCTGCATCAGCCATGAAATACTAATTTTAGAGTGAATTTTGAGCAGGTAAGTATTTTAGAACTTTAGGTGATGCAAGTGTTTATGTACTTTTCTTTGTCATGTAGGCCTTGGTATTTAACTTGTAATATTAATCTCAGGACTTATTCATAGTTTTATAAAGTTAATATAATTTTCTATAAAATTCTTAAAAACATCTACTGTTTACTGTACAGAGATGGAATCCTGTGAAGTGACTTAGACATAAGCTTCCTTTTATTCCATTGCTCATCAGTGGAATCAATTTTAAAATTGTTTAACTGTATATATTATTCAGGTATAGAAACGATTTTCACAATCACATTTTTCATGCGTGTATGTCATATAGTTTGATCATATTCTCCCTCTCATTCCCACTTGTCTCTTTTTTATACCAACTGATGAGTCGACTTTCAGACATACATATATAATGTGTACATAAATGTTTTATTGTAGTATGTATTATATAAATTAAATCATACATAATAATATATGCATATATATGCATATATGTCATATGTTATGTTTCTGGTTATCCAGTAAGTTTAATTGGAACTAATCACATAAGCATGTGTGCAGACTTATTTACAGGAACATGGGTACCTTGTCATCAACTACATCACTGAAAATCATCTTTATCTCTTCCTCTTGCATGTAGAATTGCACACAGATTCTCAGATATGTGTGAGTCCTCCCAAACACCCTGCAATAAATGCTATTTACTGTCTATAAATGCTCAGAAAAATTAGGGTCTCATGATCCCCATCAACCCCACCATGGACTGGTGAATGGTCCAGTCTGGTTCAGCTTTCTTCATTTGAAAAGTTAATAACATTATACTGCTAAGAACAACTCATCTACCTTAAACTTTTTTTCCCTACTCAAGTCTTTCCTTTTTTTCTTTTCCTTTTACTTTCTTTTATTTATTTTATTTTTATTAGATATTTTCTTTATTTACATTTCAAATGTTATCCCCTTTCCTGGTTTCCCCTCCAAAACCCCCTATCCCCTCTCCCCTCCCCCTGCTCACCAACCCACCCACTCCCACGTTTTGGTCCTGGCATTCCCCTATACTGGGACATAGAACCTTCACCAGACCAAGGGCCTCTCCTCCCATTGATGACCGACTAGGCCCTCCTCTGCTACATATGCAGCTAGAGCCATGAGTCCCACCATGTGTTTTCTTTGGTTGATGGTTTAGTCCCAGGGAGCTCTGGGGGTACTGGTTAGTTCATATTGTTGTTCCTCTTATGGGAACATAAGAGGAACCCCTGCAAACCACTTCAGTTCCTTGGGTACTCTTTGTCCAATGGGTGACTGTGAGCATCCATTTCTGTATTTGTCAGGCACTAATAGAGCCTCTCAGGAGACAGCTATATCAGCCTCCTGTCAGCAAGCTCTTGGCATCTGCCATAGTGTCTGGGTTTGGTGGTGGTTTATGGGATTGATGTTCAAGTGAGGCAGTTCCTTCAGTCTCTGCTTTGAACTTTGTCTCTGTAACTCCTTCCATGGGTATATTGTTCCCCCTTCTAACAAGGATCAAAATACCCACAGTTTGGTCTTCCTTCTTCTTGAGTTTCATGTGTTTTGCAAATTGTATCTTGGGTGTTCTGAGTTTCTGGGCTAATAGTCACTTATCAGTGAGTGCATATCACTTGAGAGAATGTGTAATATTTATAAAGTACAAGTGTTACCCAACAAACAGTGGACCATGCTCTTGCACTGGTTAGCCTTTCTACCCTTTGCTGGCCTTTGCTGTGCTTCTCTGAGGCTAATCTTTGCTGATGACACTCTAGCATTGATTTGCCTTGCTTTCTTCACTGATCATAGCTTGCTGTGGTGACTCTGTAGAGAGAAATGCGCCAAAGATCTTCTGGTGGTATATTAGCTCCCTCTGCTGCTGCTGTGAACACCTGCACATTGCACGAACCTTGTGGTTTCATGTGGACTAAGCTGCTACTACTGAATCATGTTTGGTGTTTGCTGAGTTAACTGGACCGTTACTGCTGATTCGTGTTTGGTGTTTTGCTGGTGGACTACATTGATGACAATGAAGACTGAAATTATGCCAAAGAACTATTTTTAAACAGGTCCACAACCTGTTTCCTATTAATCTTTCTTTTTCCCTAACTTTGGTATGTTGTGAGCTAGAAGGGAGGTTGAAGCATTAAAAAACTACGTAAAAATCTAAGCCTAAATTTCTTTGTTTTCTTGATATTTATTTTCAATTTCTGAGTTCTTCATGTAATCTACAAACTTTTCCTATGTAAGATGCATAAGCACTAAAGAGATTTTTTTCCCATTCATTATGCCATGTTTTCTTCTCTCTCTCTCTCTCTCTCTCTCTCTCTCTCTCTCTCTCTCTCTTTCTCTCTCTCTCAAAAAATGGTGTTCTTTGCTTTATGGAAGCCCAGAGATGGAGAGCTAGTCTTTATCAAGGATATGATCCATAGTACATTTACTCTGCTTCAGTATATGGCCATTCAAATAAGACTACGTAAGTAACAATAATCAGGTATAGGTTTCAAAAAACTTGGGTCACAAAGTTGGGATGCAGTGAATGATAGGACATAGAAGAGAAGGATGAATGTGGTCAAAACACAATGTATGAATTTCTTTTCTTAATTATTTTATTTTTATATTTTATTACTTATTTTATTCATTTGCATTTCAAATACTATCAACCTGCTCAGTTTCCCTTCTTCAAAACACCTCCTCCTCCCCTTTGCTTCTATGAGGGTGCAACCCCACCCATCCACCCACTTCTGCCTCTCTGCCCAAGCATTCCTCATTGCAGGTGCATTGAGCCTCCACAGGACCAAGGACTTCTCCTCCCATTGATGTCAGAGAAGGCAATAATTTGTTACATACGCAGCTGGAGCCATGGGTCCCTCCATGTGTGCTCATTTGTTGGTAGTTTAGTCCCTGGAAACTCTTTAATGTTAATGAAATATATTTGAGTGGTGGGTTTATTCAGGAAATGTCTAGTGGGTAAAATTTTTTTCTGAGAAAGAATAAAGACCTATCTCCATTAGCTTTACAAATATTTTTTTAATTTAATTTATTGGTTATTTTATTTATTTACATTTCAGATGTTATCCCCTCAAGGAAACCAACATCCTATCCCCCCTTACCCTGCTTCTATGAGAATGCTTACCCACCCACCCACCCACTTCTGCCTTCCTGTCCTGGCATTCTCGTACACTAGGACATCAAGCCTTCACAGGAACAAGGGCCTCTTCTGACATTGATGCCCGATGTCCAAAAGGCCATCCTCTGTTGAATATGCAGCTGGAGCCATGGGTTGCTACTTGTGTATTCTTTGGTTGGTGGTTTAGTCCCTAGGAGCTCTGAGAAATCTCCTTAGGTCTTCCTATGGGGTTGCAAACCCCGTAGCTCCTTCAGTACTTTCCCTAACTCCTCCATTGGGGACCCAGTGCTCAGTCCTACAGTTGGCTGTGAGCATATGAATATAACTCTGTATTTGTGAGGCTCTAGCAGAGCCTCTCAGGAGACAGCTATATCAGGCTCCTGTTAGCAATCACTTCTTGGAATCCATAATATTGTCTGGGTTTGGTGTCTGTATATGGGATGGATTCCCCAGGTGGGGCAGTCTCTAGGTGTTCTTCACTTCAGTCTCTGCTCCACATTTTGTCTCCATATTTCCTCCCATGAGTATTTTGTTCCCCCTTCTACGAAGGACTGATGCATCCACACTATGATTTCCTTCTTGAGCTTCATGTGGTCTGAAATTGTATCTTGGGTTTTCTGAGCTTTTGGGCTAATTATCTATCTATCTATCTATCTATCTATCTATCTATCTATCTATCTATTTATCTATCTATCAGTGAGTACATACCTTGTCTTCTTCTTTTACTGGGTTACATCACTCAGGATGTTACTTCCCACATTCATTCATTTGCCTAAGAATTTCACGAATTCATTGTTTTTAATAGCTGAGTAGTATACCATTGTGTATTTTATAAATTGATATTTTCATATAACCATATAATACAATATTATATAATATAAATTATAATTTATATAAAATATATAATATTATGATAAATATAAACATGCTATGATAATCAGTGAGAAAAAGCAGGTATGATTTAAAAAAAGAGTACAGAGGGGTATACATTCCAATTTATAGGGAGGAAAGCCAAGTGGAAATATTAACACTGTTAAAAATCTCAAAATAAAGAAATAAATACAGAGGAAAATCTACATCGTGTTATACTGAAGGAAAATATATTTGTACCCAGATACAAATGAAATTTTGTTTTGATATGTTTTTCCTCCAGAAACACAATCCTAAGCAAACCCCACTTTTATGATGTCCAGAGCATGCAGGGGCAGACTACAGCACCGAGTACCGAAATCTCATATGGAGGAAAATTTTTTCCTGTTTTTCTTTCTTTTTTAAAAAAAAAAAAGTTAAAAAAAATCATAACAGTTTCCCCACAATTAGTTTCATAACACACTGATGCAATAAAAGTCTTAGCTCACGAATTAGCTAATATAATTATGATTGTGTAAAATTTGAGTTGAATGGTACAAGGTAATAATTTTAATAATAGTTTAATTGTAAAAATTTTAATGTTCCTGATTTTTAATTCAGTAACTTATATAATATGGGATGGAAACTTATTATCTTTTTGTTGTTGTTGTTTTTTGTTTTTTTGTTTTTTTGAGACAGCGTTTCCCTGTGTAGCCCTGGCTGTCCTGTAACTCACTCTTTAGACCAGGCTGGCCTTGAACTCAGAAATCCTCCTGCCTTTGCCTCCCGAGGGCTGGATTAAAGGGGTGCACCATCACACCTGGCTGGAAACTTATTATCTTATCCCCAGAAAGAATGTATAACCTCACTTAAGAATGTTTTCCTGACTGGCATCACCATTCTGGTAGGGAAGGTGAGATGAAGTACCGGGATTTACCAACTGATGACAAAACTTGATGAACTCATAGTATTAGATATGTCTCTTCTGATTTTTCCTTCATAAAATTCAACAACTGGAAGAAACATCACTGAAGAAATGGAGGAAGAATATGTAAATTTGCCATGGCACTCCAAAATCATTCATGAAAATATTGGAAATATCTAAGTAGGCAGTACTTGTGGTGGATAACCCTGGGGCTAATTATAGTTCATGTTAATTCCATTTCCCTGTGAGTGGTTTTGAACAAGGAATGAGTCAGCATTCAGGTGATTTCCTGTAAACCTGCTTCCCACCTTCAGCTGATGATTGGGCAGATAAAGGGAAGGTGGAGAGGAAGGTGGAGAGAGAGAAGAAGAAGAGGATGCAGAGAAGTATCAAGAAGAAGAAAAGCAGAGCAGAAGCACATGGCCTGGAGAAACTGCAAGTTCTAATAGGTCTCATAGATAGAGAAGATGGTAGTGTAGTGGTAGGTCTGCCCAAACTAGGTTCACAGCATGTATTCAGGTTTAAATCCTGGCTTGACAAGCTGCCTCTTATAAGCAGGTATAGTACTTAAAGATGAGAAATTTCACCTGGAGTTCAGAACTAGATAGGGAATATTAGTCACTGACTCCAAGTAGAGAGAGCAGTGATAATCGCCTGCTATAAACAGGTATTAATTAATAGAAGTCTGTGGCTCTAGGTAGAGAGCACAACAGGTAGATGTTATAATAGGTATTAATTAATAAATGTCTGTGGCTTCTGGTAGAGAGCACAACAGATAGATGGTATATCAGGATGGCTCTTCTAGGAAGAGATTTAACAATTAAAAACTATCTGCTTCCTATAGGCAGATATTAGTGGAAGTGTGAATTAATTGCTTTAAAGATGGCATAAAGATATATTGCTCTAGTAAGTCTTACAGGATACTCATATTCAAACGTGGGCAACATGGGAATTTTAGGTTTAAATCCTGGTTTGACAAGCTG